>NC_081322.1:91094728-91404728 GCF_026419965.1 Kogia breviceps | reverse complement strand
AGCCTCGGTGGGCCTCCCTCTGGCTCGCGAGTCCTCCTCCCCGCGACCCTTGGGTGCTCTGCAGTCCCCTGTGTCTGCACTTCCCACCTGGGGACTTCGATGGCCCCAGCTCCCCAGGGTGTGGAGGACCCTGAGCTGGCTGGCGCACCCCCCCACCCGGCCGTGGAGGATAGGCAGCTCGTGCGGAGGGCAGGAGGGGGGTCTCTGCCCTGCTGGGCTCCACTTGACCTGTGGGGCCTGTGGCCGCAGGTGCAGCTCAGAAGCAACCTGCCCCCGGGGTGTGGCTGGACAGGACCGACGGGGCAGGACTCGGTGTCCCAGCTGCAGTGGTGCTGCCTCTCCTAGTGGGAGCTGGGTTGGCACATCTGAACGGACCCAACCGAGCCTCCAGTGAGGATTCCGGGAGGGGGTGCTTCCCCTCTGGATCACTGCAAGATAGGGGAGACGCGTCCCCAGAGACTGCGCTCAGGCCCTTCCAGGCATGACCCGGGAGGCAGCTGATGGCACGGTGGCTTCCGGTAGCCCTGTGACCACAGCTGGACAGGCGGCCTCATCACCAACCCCAAAGGTCTGCACCTGATGCTGAGTCCAGAGCCAAGCCCGGCTCTGCCGGGCTTTGGAGGAAGGACGGTTCAGGGCCTCAGAAAGGAGATGGGAGGGGCTCTTAGGAATGTGAGAGAGAGCAGGGAAGAGACGAGAGAGGCCGGTGAGACAGAGGGCAGACCTGGTGCTGGGGGGACAGCCTTGGAAACTGATGGGGTTGAGGCTGGTGAAGATCCGTGTGGGGCAGGGAGCTGCAGGCACCAGGTGGGCGAAGCTGGTTGGTGCCCCACGGGGGCTGCAAGGCCAAGGGGATGGGCTGCCGTCCGTGTGACTGTCAGCATCTCTCTGTTCCTCTGACCTCCTCTGGCTGCTTTGAGAACGGGTGTCCCAAGTGGCCGCGGGGGAGCTTCCTCGCTGTGCTGGCTCTTCAGGAAGTAGGAGGAGATTGTGGCTGCGGGGGAACAATGTCAAGACCTTCGCCGTGCAGAGGATTTGGAGTTAGAGCCATGTGTGTGTTGGTCCTAATGTAAAGGTCACATCCTGGGTCCCCCTCCAGCCACTCAGCTCTGTCCTCACTCACCCAGCACCTTTTTTTCTTTGCTTTTTTCTCTCCTTCTTGTATATTGATCTAGTTTCCTTTTTAATTTTATTCTTCTGTAGGTTTTAAAGTCATAGCGTATTTCTATTCTTTTAGTTTTTACCTTTATGTTATTAAAACAAATACGTAGTTTTTTCCTAAAAATTTCTAAAGTAAATAAGTATTTAAATTCTCCCCAGAGAGAAAATAAGAAAATTAGCATAATCATAATTCCCTTCACACTCATGAATCTGTTACTGCCCTGTTCACTGTCTGGGATTTTAGTTTCAGATTATTGTTTTTAAAAGTTTGTAAAAATCATTTTATTTTATGCTAGAAGTATTTTTAAGTTTTTAAAGATAACATATTTAGGTACTGATGCATTTTATTAATTTATTTATTAATAAAACTTTACATCTCATTGCTTCTGTTGGATTAATATTCTTCTTATTTGAGCGCATTCTCTAGCAGCTCATGAAAAAGAGCCTGTGAGGAGTGGCCTTCTGATTCCTAGTGAGTCTGAAAGATTTTTTTCCTTAACCTTCATTGGATGATCGGTTGGCTAGATTCACAATTCCAGATTCAAAATTCTCTTCCTGCAGCGCTTTGAAAACATTACTCCATTTTTCTTCATGTATCCCGGAATGATAAGAATCTGACTGTACATGATTTTCGCTTCTTGTGGAAAATAGGATTTTTTCTGTAGCTTTGAGGATTTCTCTTATATTTCATGTTCTGATTCTTCTCTCCAGAGCATCAAGGGGTAAGTGAAACCTATTTATACTGCCTAGCATTTGATAGGCACTAAGAACTAACTTATTGTCAGGAAATTCTCAAGAATTATTTCTTTATATAATGACTTCTCTGTAATTTCTCCATTGTTTCCTTGGAGAGCCTGAGGGAACATGTGTCTCATCTCCCTTTCATGTCTTTTAATTTTTATACTATCTAGATTTCAGACCTTCTGGAAAAATCCCTCGGCCTCCTCTCATGGCTCATTATTCACACTTTTGTTGCGTCCACTCTAAAATTCAAAACACAGATTGAATTTTGAAATTTCAACAGTTACGCTCTCAGTTTTCGGTGCTGCTGTTTGGTTCTCTTTCCTCACTCCGCCTTCTGGGTCTGGACGCCGTGTTTCCTGCTGTGTTAACGTCCTCCTCGGGTAGTGCCCTCAGCCTGGCTTCCTCGGGCATCGGCTCTGCTCGCGTCTGCAGTCGACGTTCCTGTGCAGACACCTTCCCGTGTACAGCCTGCTCGGGGAAATGCCGAAGACTTTTCTTCTGGGCTTGATTCCTAGGTCAGCCTCCGTGGTCGGGGGGCAGGTGGCGGGCAGGCCATGCTGCTGAGAGGGGCCTCTGTATCTGCTTTCTCCACGTCTGCCCCCCAGCCCCGGTTTTGCCTCGGCCCTTCTCTGCCTGCCCGGGTGAGGGCCAGGAGGAGGTGGGCAGCCCGGCTGCTTCTGCTGGGGGCCCCAGCGCACAGCCGGTCGGTGTTCCCTCGGGTGCGCGCCCTGCTGTCCCCACCTCTGGGAGTGGAGGCCCCCCCGTGGTTGCTTGCTCCCGAGTGCTCTGGACCGGCGCTGGCACGGCCCTGCACCTCTCCTCTGGCCTCTCGGGGTTCCTCGTGTGGGCGAACTGTGAGGATCCCTGCTCCTTGTCTCTCCCCTCACGTTTGCTATTTTTGCCCCTGTCCTTTCAGGATTTGATATACAGATGAGGAGAGACTCAGCATACACTTGACTTGTAATCTTGATATTGAAAGCATTTCGGTTTATTTAAAATATAATTAATAAGTTATAATCCATAAAGAGTGGCACGTCTTCTTTTAAAACTGACTTCGCTATAAGGCTAATTCTGCCTATTCTGGAGGAGTTATTTCTTAGAGGCATTGATCAAGAGACCAATTATGTGTTTATATATGTCCTCAGAAGGTGGAAAATTTACATTTATATTATATAGATTGACTGTAAAATTCTCTTCTTCTTGAAGTGTGGTCTTTCTTTGGAGGAAAAGAAAGACCTACTAAAGGGTGACTCACAATCATGGAATATTTGTGAGGAATCCTGCCTCGGTTTTGCATTTCTTGACATTTGCTCTAATTGTATATTGCATATTTTAATCTAGTAATTCTGGCAATTGATGACTTAATGGATTTAATAAAAATAGTTTAAAAATAGGAATACGTGATTGAATGCAACACCACACCAACATTTTAGCTGGTGCCAAGGACAAATGTTTGCTCAGTGAGTGAGCGAGGCCCGCCTGGGAGAGGCTCGTGGCTCCTCTGCAAGATGCCGGCCCCGGGGCCACCTTTCGCGGGGCTCCGAATCTCGGCGGGAAGTCAGTGTTTAAGAGACCGTCACTTGCCTTTATTCACCACCACGAAGTCGGCGTTTACTGTGTGTCTGCTCCCGGCATTCACGCGTGGCTGAGGGTGGCAGGAGCCTCCGGAGCTGCCCTGCCCTGGCCTGGCCTGGCCTGGCGCCGCAGGCAGGCGCTGCTTCTTCATGGAGGGCTCTCCCCGCGCGCACGATGAGAACAGCCCACCAGCTCCTCCGGGCCCGACGCCCACCGCTCCTGCTGGGGAGGTCCTCTGGGCTGGGCACACCCACCCCAGCTTCTGGGTCTCTGCGCGGGTCGGACTCTCTGCGGGCAGGTGACATGCCGGGCACTTGGGAGTGGACAAGTCGTCTACGTGCTGGTGGGCCCGGGGGGTGTCGCCAGGCCCCCGTCGTCTCTCTCTTTGCAGCAGAGGGTCTGGGGGCGCTCTCCTGGCACCGCCGAGGCCAGTGTGAGGCTCTGCTCTCCCTCAGCCCCGTGGTGCCCCTTAGGAAGTGGGTTTGGAAGGCATCCCAGCGGGAGGTCCTGCCTGGACGGGGCCGTCTGGAGGCAGGGAGTCTGTCCGTCCCAGCTGTTCCCTCATTACCTGGACGTGGGCTCCGGCTTTTTTCACCTTCGGTCCAAACGGCGGCATCTCCATCAATGAAGCGTGAAGGTTTGTCCCTTTCGCTTGAATCTTGAAAAATCTCACTTCCTCTCGCATGCCGGGGCTGTTCATGCAGCAAACCCTTGGCCGTCCGAGGCCGGCGCGTCCGCCGCCTGGTCCCACCCTGCTGCCCAGTGCGGCTGGGGAGGAGCGGGAGGCCTGAGGAGACGACCATGGGAGCCCCCCACGTTGTCATGATGGATTATCTTAACTCCACGTTTATCCCCGTCGTGGGCAAAAGCCTTGCACTTCCTTCATTTTTAAGCTCTGTAATTCGGTGCACATAGCTCCTTTGATCAGTGTAATAGCTGTTTACAGCCGGGGCAAGGCCCAGCCCTCCCTCACCTCCCAGGAGCCCCCAGGCTGCACCCGCTGCCTGGCTGGGGAGAGAAGAAACCATTTCATTAAACCTTCATGTTTTCAACGGCCGTTCCCCTTGGGAGGCCCTGCAGGGACCCTCAGTCCTCTCAGAAACACCACTAGAAACCCTAGGCCTGGGTTCTCATCCCTCCTGAGTCCACAGGCCAGGTTGCTTCCTCAGGGCAGGTTCGTTCCACCAACAGCAAGGAGAGCCCTCAGCACCCTCCAGAGCCTTTGTGACCAAGAAGAACCGAATTCTTGACAAGCAGGTTCCTTTGCAGTCAGTCGCACAACCTCTGGACAACAAGGCCAGGTTCCCCGTGCCCATGGCCGCCTATGAGCCAGGTGTCCCCTGCCTGTGGCCACCTAAAGGTGCCTCTCTCACTGCACTGACCAGTCATGGAGCACGGGACCCACCTGGAGACGATGTGAACTTGGCCGGATGGACTGGGCTACGGGCAGTGCCTTGGTCCCGACAGGACCGGATCACCCTTGGGAAGAGACGTGCTTTAGTGCAAGTTGGCAGCCCGTCCAAAGCCCTGGTTTTTGTGAGAAGTGTTCATCCTTGACCAGCGGTGCTGGCATCCGGCAGGTCTGCCCAGGGCTGGCTGTCTTGTGAGGCGAAGCTCTGGGGCCTCGGCGCAAGGACGGGGGCCTGTCTTGAAAGAATTTAGAAACAATTCAGCCAGCGAAAGCTTGGCTTGCTTCTATTACCACCGTGAGCCAGTAGTTCTAAATTCCAAATTCTACATTCAGGATGGACGGCGACAGAAACCGTGGAGCGGGGGCGCCCTGTACGCCAATACCACAGGGATGTGGCCCCGGGGGTACAACGGCGAGCCCCCTTCGGCGAAGCGGGGCACTCACGTAATCCAGACGTGTTCGTCTGTGACTTTGCCTTGCTTAGCAATGTAATCTCTGTTTTACTTTTTATCAGTTTTTAATTTTAAGTTTTTAAACTTTACTGGTGTGATTCTATACATGAAGTTTAATAACAGAAGATTTCTGTCTTTGTTTCTCTTCTGGCCGCTGTCATTGTTTGTTTTATCGCATGATTGTTGCTGAGAGTAATTTTGTCGCGTGGACAGGAGGTTAAAACGACTCGCACGGGGGTGGGTGTGCCGGTCCTGTCCCCGGAGGCCACAGCTGCTCCGCGATGGGCAGGATGCCGAGAGGGTGGGAGCTCCTGCTGGGCCAAGTGGCCGCGTAGCGTCCCACGACTCCCAGAGGTTCAGAGAGAATTTGGGTGGCATCTGGACCAAGGGGGCAGCTGCTAGCCTCCCGTGCTCCTGCGACCTGTCTGTTCCCGAGACCGTGGACAGTAGCTTCCCTGCCCCCGGGCCCAAGGACCCTGAGGTTTGCACTCGCGGCCTCGTCCGGACTAGTCGGGTTGGCACGATGCCCAGAGAGCATCTGCTGCTTTGCATGCGAATCCGACCCCAAATCAAAGGCGCCCAGGACCTGCCAGGGCTGTGAGGAGTTGCTCCCTCTCTGGGTTCGCTTAGGTTTGTCTTGTCTCCCCTGTGACCCAGGCTCTGGAGGCGGAGACCCGTCACCGTCATGCGGGGTCCTGGTGGCAAAGCCCCCTTAAGCAGGGGGTGTGTGTGTTCACAGCTAGGCCGGCCCAGCAGCGTGGGCTGGGTTTGCGGGGAGGTGAGGCCCAGGCCTTCAAGACGGGGAGAGGGGGTGAGGTTAAGTAGCAAGGCTGCTGGGCCAGAGGCCTGTCTTCAGCAACTGCTGTTTTCTAAGCGCAAAAGCAGTAGACGTTTACGCTTGAACATAAAGCAGAGGAAAAAAGCAAGGCTCCTCCAGACAGAAGCATCTTGGCCAACATTTCTTGGTGCAGATTCCTGACGCAGGTCCCAGCCGGCGGGCACCCCTCCTCTCCAGGCCCATCGGGGCACCACTTGGGTCAGGCCTTGAGCCCCCCACCCATTCACAGCCCCCCACCCGGGTCCCCTCTCCCCCAGGGCAGCCTCCCTGCTTCCGTCCGAGGCGCCTCCTCTTCCTCGTCGGGGCTCGTTCCGGGGGTGTCTCGTTCAGCCCCTCGGCCCGCAGAGCCGTCCAGTCTGGTGACCACTGGGCTCCGGCCGCACGGGGCTCCGGGCTGGGCCCGGCCCGCGACAGCTCGGGGCTAGCGGGCCTCAGGCCTCGGCCGCGGCGGATCGCATCTGGGTGCGGATCGAGTGGGAACCGAGGAGGCTGACCTTCTCGTGGTGGTTATGGGGCAGCGTTTTCTCTGCCGGTTGGAATAGAAACTGAGCCGTGCCAGGAGGAGGGAGGCGGAACTCGGGGTAGGTGGAGATTCCTTGAACTGAGGTCTCTGAGCTTCAGAAGAAGCTAGTTTTAATGCTGGTTCTTCTTTCTTTCTCTCTTGTACACATTCATTTCTGGAGCATTTACAGTTGACCTCCCGGGCTCACCGGGAGGGGCCGGCGTGACACCACGGGGAGGCTGGTCATCTGCTTCCGCCTCTCCAGCACTGGGCAGCTCTCAGGCCTGCAGCCCGCCCCGCGCCCGAGCCGCCCGGCCCCTCCCGGTCCTCCTCTCCCCTGGCCCGGGCTCCCCAGCTGCCATCTCTCCCTGGTTCCCAGGAAGCAATGGTGGTGATGGTGCGGATTGCATTACAGCTGCAAGCCATCCAGCGACACCGAAAAGACCTCCTTAAAATATTCATGGTCACCATGACTCATCTGGCTGCCTGTGCGTAGAGGCAGCTGAGGAATGAGGGGGAGGGGCGGCCTCCGAAGAGCCTGGCCCCCACTGGCTGAACATGGCACCAGACCCCAAAAAATGCAGCCCTCCCACCTCCCTACCACCCAGCCCTCTCTCTCATCTGTGGGGGGAAGGAGGCCGGGCCACTCTCCAGGGGTGGGGGATGCTTCCAGGAATGAATATTTCATAAGGGGACAGAGCTGGTCAGTGAAAGATTACGGAGCTTCACATCCTCAGAAAGAGAAGAAAGGACTGTTTGATTCCACGAGTCAGCTGGTGTGTTTCCGACGGAGGGAGGCCGGGGGAGGCTGGGGGTAAATTATTTAGCGAATTGAAAACTGGTTTTGGGGCATGCGAGGCTGGAATGAGACTGTCCTTGGGAGGGGAAACGGGAAGGGAGACGGCACTTCCAAGGCCTGGGACGTGGGGAAGCTGTGACCTCCCTTCAGGCCCTTGTGCAGCTCCTGGCTCCCAGGACTCCCCACAAATACGGCTGAAAAAGAGAAGAAAGAAGGGAAGTATTTCAGCAATCTTCCTGCTGTCTTGTTAAACTGAATTTGTGAAAGAACTTGTCAATTAGTCATCAGTCTCTGGCACAATATAATTGCTCAGTTACAATCATTTTGCTACTTTCCAATTTTTTTCCCTTGGGGAAAATATCAGAAAATAATAAAGTACTTTGTTAGTTTTTAGGGAAAAATTGGGAAATCTGGCAGTGAACGCTTAGGGCAAAACCAGTAAGGAAGAGAGTTAAGTCAATGCCTGCTGGGGAAGTGGCTATAAGGCCAAGACCTTGCCCGGTGGTGGCTAGAGACCCACTGATCCATCCGGATAGGATCTGCATGTGGCTGGGCCTTTATCTGCTGAAGCAACGTGGTCCATCCAGAGGGGACTCCGAGACCTCGCCTACTTGCCTCCTCACTAAATTCCCCTCAGTCGATCTTTACCAGGTGTCTGTAAAGGAGGGGAAGGGAGGCAGCAGACAGACAGGGAGGGGGCAGGAGCGTCCTTCCCCTGAAGGAGGCTGGGAAGGGTCTTTCCCAGGGGCTGGACCAACAGGTTTGAAGCCGTGGTTCCCGTGCCTCCGTCTCTCTCCCCATTGTGATGGCCCAGGTGTTATCACATGGACACCAAATCTGTCGATGCAGGTCCGTAGCAGACGAGAGACCCAGGCATGTGGGTTGGAAATCATGGCTGCTAAAGAACATAAACTCTACCATCTAAACAAAGGCAGCAGAGGCCATCAGAGCCCAGGGTGTGGGCCCAGACACCCACTGAGAGCCACAATGGGCTCACCTGAGTGCTGAGTCCACATGACAGCAGGGGTGTCTCCACCTCCATGTCCCACCTGAGGGTTAGAGTTCACACAACACTGTAGCGTCTGCACCTCTTGGCCTCTTCTCCCCCCATGTGATGGGTCCCCTTGACCTCTCTCCCCCATGTGATGCGTCCTCTTGACCTCTCCCCCCATGTGATGCGTCCTCTTGGCCTCTCTTCCCCATGTGATGCGTCCTCTTGGCCTCTCTCCCCCATGTGATGGGTTCCCTTGACCTCTCTCCCCCATGTGATGGGTTCCCTTGACCTCTCTCCCCCATGTGACCTCTCTCCCCCATGTGATGGGTCCTCTTGGCCTCTCCTCCCCATGTGATGCATCCTCTTGACCTCTCCCCCGCATGTGATGCGTCCTCTTGGCCTCTCTCCCCCATGTGATGGGTTCCCTTGACCTCTCTCCCCCATGTGATGGGTTCCCTTGACCTCTCTCCCCCCATGTGATGCATCCTCTTGGCCTCTCTCCCCCATGTGATGGGTTCCCTTGACCTCTCTCCCCCATGTGATGGGTCCTCTTGGCCTCTCTTCCCCATGTGATGCGTCCTCTTGGCCTCTCTCCCACATGTGATGGGTTCCCTTGACCTCTCTTCCCCATGTGATGCGTCCTCTTGGCCTCTCTCCCCCATGTGACCTCTCCCCCCCATGTGATGCGTCCTCTTGGCCTCTCTCCCCCATGTGATGGGTTCCCTTGACCTCTCTCCCCCATGTGATGGGTTCCCTTGACCTCTCTCCCCCCATGTGATGCGTCCTCTTGGCCTCTCTTCCCCATGTGATGGGTTCCCTTTACCTCCCTCCCCCATGTGATGGGTCCTCTTGGCCTCTCTTCCCCATGTGATGCGTCCTCTTGGCCTCTCTCCCCCATGTGACCTCCCCCCACCATGTGATGCGTCCTCTTGGCCTCTCTCCCCCATGTGATGGGTTCCCTTGACCTCTCTCCCCCCATGTGATGCGTCCTCTTGGCCTCTCTCCCCCATGTGATGGGTTCCCTTGACCTCTCTCCCCCATGTGATGGGTCCTCTTGGCCTCTCCCCCCATGTGATGGGTCCTCTTGGCCTCTCCCCCCCTGTGATGGGTCCCTTGACCTCTCCCCCCATGTGATGGGTCCCTTGACCTCTCCCCCCATGTGATGCGTCCTCTTGACCTCTCCCCCCATGTGATGCGTCCTCTTGGCCTCTCCCCCATGTGATGCGTCCTCTTGGCCTCTTCTCCCCCCATGTGATGGGTTCCTCTTGGCCTCTCTCCCCAGTGTGATGGCTTCAGGAGCAGGTCCTGGGTTTTGTTCTTCTTTATCCTCTGCTGATCTCAGTCTTAAGTCTCAGAGTGGCTCAAAGTCAGCTCCGTGCATGTGGAGGGATGGGTGGATGGAGGTCTCCATTGGCAATTCTCACTGCTTCTGGTATCTGCGGAACTTGGTGCTTACAGCCTGGAACTGATTTGTGACTTCCAAACATCTCACCTGAATTGCAGGATGTCTGCTGCTGGGCACCTGCCACCCTAGTTCTATCAGTAAGTACTGTCAGCTTAGCTGAGACTTGTAGCTGGTCTGGGAGACAAGTTCTGTGATACCAGGAGACGAGAGTTCTTGTGAAGCTCCTCCAGTCAGGGGGCAGCTGGGCCTCAGGGTGCGGCCTGAGTGGGGCTCCTTCTCCACCTGCCTCAGTGTCTCCCCCGTGCACAGAGCTGGCTGACAACCCAGAGCGTTGCTCTTTTGGGCCTCATGGGCACGACCCACTTGTCGAGTCTTAGGACTCTGTTCTTAGAGTTTGCTTTGTATTCCTGCTCCTCATCCTGTCTATATTCCTTTCCTCATGTACTTCAATGACGCGGGAAGAAAACTGTGGGTATTTTAGTTCTGCCCCAAGTAAGCTGAAGTCCTATCTTTAGGAAAGCAGAGGTAACTGGTGTGTTTGGAGGCTACTCTTCTCCTGACTCCTGAGCCACTGCCCCAGGGGCAACCTGGGGTCAGACATTCCATCTTCCCGGGCGGGTCACAGGACTAGAGCAAAGCGCCACATCTCCCCCGAGAAATGAATATGGCTGACTCGGGGCAGGCGCAGGCACAGAGCAGGTCTCTCTGCTACATCCTTCTCAGGTGAGGACAGTGTGAAGTACTGGGATCCAGGTTAATACAGCTTCCCTCAAACAAAGGTAGGTCCTTACCAAGAAAACCATGACTAACACAGGTTATTTTAGTGCTACGTGTGTGTGATTCTATCATTAGGTGATGGGTCACTTTTGTGACGAATAAACTCTTTGGTGCTCTAATTGCGGTGCTCTAATCAGGGCGCTGAGTCACCCCTGGTGCTCTAATCAGGGCGCGGAGCATCCCTTGGTGCTCTGGTCCGGCACTGAGTTAAGCAGATCTCCTCTAATGGGGGGAGAGCCGTTCCAGTGCAGACGCCTCATGATAACGCAGGCCTGAGTGGTGACGAGGAAGCGCAGGGGTCCCGGCGGCCACCACACGCTGGGCGCTTCCTAGCGTCGGACGCTGTGGTCTCCCGGGTGGTGGGGACCGAGCTCAGGACCCTCTCTGAGCATCATCGCCGAAGAAGAGGACGGCTCCTGTGCGGCGAGGTTGTCCGGCCCGGGCCGCAGGGAGGGTGACAGGTGAGGACTGCGGTCAGCCGCGAGCCCGCTCAGGGTGGCTCCATGCCCAGGAAGCAGCGGAGCGCCTGGCGGCACCAGCAGACCAGAGGAGGGCCTGGGTTGATAGGGCAGGGCTGGAGCAGCGGGGGTTGTGGTGGCGGGAGGGGGCGGCCGCCAGGAGCCCCTGAGGTCCTCGGGGACAGGCAGGGGCCCAGACGCGGCTCTGCGGGGCTGAGTTTGAGAGTCTCAGACCGAAAGCCGCCATCGGACCGCGGGAGCGCTGCCTCGGCGACGGCAACGGAGCAGCGTCCGGAAAGGCCCGCAGTCCTGTCGGCGCAGGTGGGGACCTCCCTCCCGCGTCTTGGTGGCCCGGGAGTGTGGTGCCCTGTGAGCTCTGGTCTGCGAGGGGTCGCCGGCCCTCCAGGGACCTCGGCTGGGCGTCTGGCAGGGGTGGGCTGCGCTCGGCCAGTGAAAAAGCTTCAGTGAACACTTGGGGGCGGGACCCCTAATCAGCCCCGCGCCCAGGGCTCCTCTTCGCACCCGCGCGATGAGGGAGCCTCTTTGGAGGATCTTCCAAATCCCTGTATCCGCGCTCTCAGCTGGTTGATAGCGGCGCTCCCCGTGGAAACACGGGATGGAAGGAGGACTCCTGGGGCCGGGGCCAGTGGGTGCCTGTCCTGCTGGCCCTCGGCCTGTGGGCCTCGGGCACTCTGGGTCCTGGGCCCTGTCCCCAAGACCATGGGCCAGGGGAGCTCCAAGCACCTAACGTCGCAAAGGCCCAGGTCCCGGGACACACAGCCTCCTACGGTGATCAGCAGAGGCCGGCCCGACTGCAGGACCAGGACACACTCTGCGGTGTCCTCGTCCGTCCTGGGGTCGCAGGGCCAGGCTGGCACAGGAGGATACAAGAGACTAGAGTGGACAAGAGGAAAGAGGAGAGGCCGGCTGGCCACGGACCCCGGGCGCCGGTCCAGCCTGGCCTTGTAAACGCGTACCCTGGAGTCTCCGCAGAGGCCAGCACAACCGCTCAGCCAGTGGCCCCACCTGCCCAGAGCAGACGTGAGTGGCTATACTCTGGCACTGCCCATCTGGCGGTGGACCCAGGAGCCCTAGGCCTTTGGAGGAGTTCACGTTTCCTTACAGATCTGTGAGCACGAGGTTTAGCCACCGTCATGTCGTCATGCTTTTCCCACTCACTTTGAACAGAGGACCACGATTGTGCAGTTGTAAACGTCACCCGTGGAGTGAAATGTCAGCGCGGCGCCGTCGCCATAGGAAACACTCCTATTGTTTCAGAATTTCTCTCTGAAAAAACAGATGAAATGATCACCCCAAA
This sequence comes from Kogia breviceps, assembly GCF_026419965.1. Classification (NCBI taxonomy): domain Eukaryota; kingdom Metazoa; phylum Chordata; class Mammalia; order Artiodactyla; family Physeteridae; genus Kogia; species Kogia breviceps. Next base: position 91,392,294 of record NC_081322.1, on the reverse strand, counting down.
CAGGTTTTAAAAGAAAGATCACACTTAGGAGGCACTTTGAGAATAAAGTATCTCGAGATGCTATCTCAGATTTTACCAAACTGCTGTGTCTTCAGCAGTAACTAACTAACCCTCTAACCTCCTCTCTGTTCACAGGGTGTTTGTGAAGCTGGATCCCACCCTCCCATCTCCCATCTGCGAGTCTCCTGCTCCCAGAGCCGCGGCGGTGGTGTTTGCCCCTGACCCGAGGTCGCTTCTCTTTGAAACCGCATGCATCCCTGCCTGACGGATTGTTCTACAGATAATTAACACACAGCTCCGGGGCTGCAGCACCCATGGCCGCTGTCGGGGTGGAGGACGGCTCAGAGACCCCCCAGGACCACCCGACAGACAAGCCACCCAGGGGCCTGCGGTGAGTCCCCTGACCTGCCCACGGCCTCCCTGCAAACTATCTTAGAGCCTGGACCGCTGCGCTTCGGACGTTGGGCGTTTCCGGTAGCAGCCCCGAGGGAGGGTTTTAGGTGACAGCCGCGCAGGCGGGACCCAGTCGACAGCCGAAGAGCTGTTGCTGGTGGTTGACCTATGTAGACCAGCCTCCCTCCTGCAGGGGGGAGCTGGCAGGCCACGTGGCCTTGGAGCCTCCTGGTGAGATGGCAGGGTCCTCCTTCAAGCCCGAAAGCACAGGTGTGGTGGGGGGGGCTGAGGAGATGGCCTGAGGCCTGGTCCTTTCTTTTCAAAAGCGGAGCAATGTAAATAATGCCTGTTCTGCCTCCAGGTAGGGCCTGGGCGGGGCTGGAGGAGCCGTGCAGGCCGGTGTAGCCACAGGGAAGGGCCGGGGACTGAGTGGGTGTGGGTAGGTGCACCGGCTCCTCCAAGTGCAGCAGCCACAGAGTTTGGCGGGTCCATCTTTCCTAGAGGAGGGCGGAGACCCAGGAGGGGAGGGGCCGAGCCCTCGATGCCAGCTCTCTTCCTGCAAAGTGGCCTCTGTGGCTGGCGGGGTCCAGCCCCCAGCGGGTCCCCGGCAGGGACGCTGCGGCAGCGGTAACGCTGACGGCCGTGAGGGTTGCAAGCGTGCTGTGCTCCGGGCTTTGCGCGGCACTGGAGCGCTTCCCAGGCGGCAAGGGCGGCAAACCACGGTGCAGAGGGTTCCGAGCTGCAGTCAGCGGGGGCCGGGCCCATCTCCTGTCCATGTGCCCAAAGCCCCGTTTCCTCATCTGCAAGGTGGGTCCACACATCAGAGGCCACCGTTCGTGCGATGGAGCAGACACTGGACGGCTGTGCGCCGCGCGCCCTCCCCCCCGCCCCCGGAGAACCGGGTCACAGCCTCGCCACAGTTGTCAGGCGGGTCCTGAGAGCAGGGGGGGCTCCCACACAGACGCCCAGTAGCACTTTCCTGAGGACTCCAGCGCTGAGGAGACTCGAGTTTTTGTGGTCGGTGTGGACCAGCCTTGGAGACATGGTGCCCGCTCGACTGCGGTGCCCGCGTCTGTGCAACCCAGGCCCGCGGGCTCAGCCCTCGGTGGCGGGAGCTCCCGGGCCCCGCCGTCCGCCTCTGGGCCGCCTCAGGGGTGGTGGCTTCCTAGGGGCTGGGGGCCTCGGGAGGGGCATCACGCTGCCACCTCGCCTCAGGTGGTGTGTGCCACGCGCTTTTGCAGGAGGTCAGCACACACAGCCCCTGCGTTCAGGTTCCCGGTGAGGAAGGAAGAGGCCGGGGTGCAGCCAGGTGCCTTCGGGTAGATTTGGGCTGTGCCCGGGGGAGGCGAGGGGGGCCACAAGCTGCCTGGGGACCTCTGTGCAGACACCCGGAGCCCCTCAACGGGGCTGCCTGCGAGTGAGGCCCGCCCCAGGGGCTGGCGTGTTGCTCTGGGGGGCAGGCACGTCCAGGGGGCCCCAGGCTCTCACCAGCGGTAAGTGCCGTCCTCGGCCCTCCGTCTGGGGAGGTGTAGGCGCAGAGCCCCCGTTCCTGCTCCTGCCGCACAGCAGCTGGCGAGAGCTCGACGCTCTCCTTCCCTCTGTGGAAGCAGCTCTGGGGTTACAGCAGGCGGGATTAGCAGCACACGCTGCGGCTGCAGTTCCAAGTGTCTTCTGGTCCATCCCCGTGGGCCAGGCCCTGCTCTGGAGGCCAGCCAGCAAGCCGCAGGGCGAGGCCGGGCACGTGCGCGCGCATACACGTGTGTGAGCTCACATGTGTGTCTGGGCATGTGCGTCTTGGCGTGCACACGTGTGCGTGCCCCCGTGAGCATGTGCGTCTGCGACATCCTGGTCAAAAGAGGCTCCGCGTGGCGCCCAGGCTGAGGGTCGGGGCTGGGGGCTGAGCCCAGGCCCGCGGAAGGCCCCGGCCGGTCATGAGCATGGACAGCGAGAGGGGAGGTGGGGGCCCGAGTCCCACGTGCCCTGCCTGCCCCCCACCCCCGGCCTCCAGGGGCTCCTCACAACCCCGTGAGGGCCGCCCACGGCGCCGGGGCGGGAAGGCAGCCGAGTCCCTGCCCACGAGGGCCTGTGCCAGTCCTGGTCCCCGTCGCAGGGACGGAGTTTCCGGCACCACACGGCCGGGTGTCTGGGAGGCACAGGGTGTCCCGTGTGCAGCGGAGCCCAGGCGCTGGCCCGGTCTCTCAGGGTCAAGTTTGCAAACCTCGCTATCTTGAACCCTTTGGGTCGCTGGTGCCAGGAGAGGACCCCGGGGTCTCCCCTGGTGACTCCGACCCCACGGGGAAGGGCACGGCACTGTCCTCAAGGCCAACCTCACACCAAATCGCTCTGTGGAGTCGGCACGAGGAGATGAAGCTCTGGAAGTGACTGCTGGAAACCCGTTCGTCACGTTTCTCGTTCACAGACCCTCCTTTACAGTTCCTGCCTCAGATTCTGAACGTCTCCTTGGAGTGGGGTTGAGCCAGCGAGCCGCTGCGGCTGTGACGGATTAGCACAAATTCATCCACCTACGGTTCTCCGGCATAGAATTCTGACATGGGTCTCACTGGGCTAAAATCAAGGAGTCAGAGGGCTGGTTCCGCCTGGAGGCTCTGAGGAGAGTCCATGTTTCTTCCTGGGCCTTGCGTTCCAGCTTCTGGGGGCACCGTGTTCCGGGGCTCCTGGCCCCTTCCTCCGTCTTCAGAGCCGGCGGCATCAGGGGTCTCCGGTTCTCTTCGTCTCAGGTCAGCTGATGAGCGACCTCCGCCCCCCCTTTCCGGGGAACATGACACATAGGTTCCAGCGCTTGGGATGTGGCCGCCCTTGGAAAGCCATGTGGAAGTGTGGAACCTCGGGGCTCATCTCCCAGCAGGAGGGAAACATCCGGGCGAGACCCGACGTGTGCGCAGGCCCCTTGCTCCGTGAGCCCGGCGGAGCGGGGCTCCCACGAGGAGACAGGAGCTCCTCTTGGGGGGCCACCGCTGGGCTGCTGGTAGTCGGGCCCTTATCTGTGGAAACGGGGCACCTGTCATGCGTGTGCGTGAATCCCCCCAGAAGGGACACAGGGGCCAGTGGGGCTCCCGTCGTGCTCCAGTCCTGTCTCTGGAGTGCTGCTTCTCACGTCTCTGCCTGAGTCGGGGCTCCGAGCCCCGGGTCCCACAGGTGGCACCGGTCTTCTCATTCTTCTCCAGGCCAGCCCCTCATCGCTCCTTCCTCACCCACCTACGGCAGCTTTGGGCTGAGGAATGCTGTTACAGAAATGAAAATATGTAAAGGGAGAGGACATCTAATGCCGCCCTCCTGGTGGAGCAGGTTCAGGCTTAAGACAGCTGGTGCCGCAGCATCTGTGGGCTCACGTTCCGAAGTCAGGATGCCTTGCAAGTGGGTATGCAGGCCGCAGACTCAATTAGGGGTCCTAAAAAAGCAGCAGCAAGACATCTTTGTGCCGACCCGATCTTTCTGTTGCCTGGAGAAGCACATTTTATGACCACGCCAGAAATATGAATACACGTATATGTATGTATAGAGATGCACATGTACCAAATTACATGGGCAGTACTCACGGAACACAGTTATCATTGTTAGGTTCGTTAAAAAATAGTCAGAGATCAGGCAAAAATACAATTTAGTGCAGAATGAAATGCCTGAAGAGAAGTTTGTGACCGGAGGGTCAAGCCTCACAGGTATTTGGGGAGATGCTGGAGCCTCGGCGAACGGAGCATGGGCTCGGGGTCGAGGGAAACCGGAGCTCAAATCTGGCTGGACCGTTGACCACTGGGCGGCCTCCCGTGAGTCCCTGCACCCCTGGGCCTCAGGGTTTACGTCCGTGATTGGGGATAATAGCAGCGCCTTCAGGCTTGTACCGAGGCTTCTGTATTTAAAGTACTCGGGATGGCGTCCGGTACACGGATGCGCCCAAGTCTAAAATTACCCACCTGCGGCGACTGTCATTTCTCGGGTGCCCACGACGTGCCCGGGATGTGCAGACGCGCGGTCTGCTCGGCCAGGGGTGCTCAGCCCGGCCGCAGCCTGGAACCGCCGAGGAACGTTCAAAATCCTGGTGCCCAGGCCTGCAGCCCAGCCTTGGAGCCCGGCCGGGCCCCCGCCCGTGTGATGAGGCCAGACGGGGGCCTGCCCGGTTAGACGAGCAAGCGGACAGGGACCGGGTGACCGCGTGCTGCCTTCCACACGTGAGGCCGGGCTTCTGGGTCCTGCTGACCCGGCGACCAGTCTGCTCTGGGTTTTCTGTGCTTTTGCTTCTCTGGCAGGAGCGGGGGCCGCTGGCTGAGAGCGCCCTTGGCCACCTTCCCCAGGACGGGTTTCCCGGGCCCCTCCGGAGCTGCTGCCCGTGGGGTCCTTACCTCTGGACACCTGCCAGCGTATCTGTGGGTCCGTGTCTCAGATCCCAGTGGAGCAGAGCCCCGACTCCCAGCCTTGGGCTCCCTCAGAAGCACTCGGCCCAGAGAAGCACTCGGTGTAACGCCTTTAACTGATTTGCTGCTGGTACCGACCCGGCACCTCCGTCAGTAGCCCCGGGGGCCTGGCCACGAGTCCTCTGACGGGACAGGTGGTGGCGTGGGGCGCTGAGGAAGAGGCGTGGACGGTGCCCTCACCCCACCTGGGCTGGTGGCGACTCAGCCCCGTGTGTCCCGTCTCCGCCCAAGACAAGGAGACGGAGGTTTTTGCCCGCCAGCCACGCGACAGTTTGGGAGCCCCAGGTGATAGGTGCACGGACACAAAAGCTGTTTCCGCAACGTGTGTGTCACACACACACGGGGTACCGTCCCGGTCGCGGCGCCCTCGTCTGAAACCCGCTTCTCCCGGGAGACGCTTCCCGCGCGTTCGGGACTCTCGCCGAGGCCGGCGCCGTCGCATCACCGCGGCGCGGCCGTGTCCTCAGTCCCGAGAGCGACCTCCCCACGCCGCCCCCCCGGGCTGAGCTCACACGTGCTGGGCCTGTGGACCCTCTTCTCCCGCCGCAACCCCTGCTCCGGGTCAGGCCCCGGCTGACGCTGAGCGGAGCCCAGTGTGACCGAGTGACCCTGGGCTCACCGGCCTCTGAAATCTGTCAGTTTGGGGAACTAGTCTGTGGAAGAATGGGCCGGGGGCAGGGGGCAGGCGGTGGGAGGCCGGCTCCCCACGGGGGGCTAATGAGACCCACGCTGGCCACTCCCGGCCCTTCCCGGCCAGGCCGACGGCCGCCTGCTCCTCGCGCCGCGCGGGGACGGGAGGCGCCCCTGCCGGATGGGAGCGCCCCTGCTCTCAGCAGCGAGTCTCACCTCGTCCACCTGAGCCGGGGGGCCGGCAGGGCGACCAGCAGAGCGGTCCCCGGCTTCGGGTCTTTCCGGAAAAATCCCCATCCAAACACAACAAGCGCTCCTGGCCGAGGGCGGGAATGCGACCCCGGGAGAGTGGGTCTGAGTCCACACAGCCCGCCCCTGGGTGCCACGCCCTGGACAGCGCACCCTCAGCACAGGGTCCAGCCGGGACATCGGCCTGGGGGCCTGGGGGCAGGAACCTGGAGAGGGTTTGGCTGCGGCTCAAATAGTTGTACTGGGCCTGGAAGGACAGGTGGCAGCTGGCAATGGCAAAGCGGTCCTCACTTAAGACCAGAGGACTTCTGCTTCCTGAGGATGCTTCTTCTTCGGACGTCGACTGGTCCTCCACTCAGCATCTCACGTGGAACGTGCTATAGACAGGAGAGCTGTGTCAAAAGGCCGCGAGGTTCGGTCTGCCGGTTGGCGGGACCCAGAGGGCTGTGTGGGCAGTGAGGGTGGCGACTTGCTCCGCCCGCGCCCTCCCGGTGGAATCATTCCCAGGTGCATCCCTCAGGACCGCCGTCCGCATCTGGGGGTTACTGACAAGATGCTACATCCACGCAGGAGTTACATGTGGAGGGGTTTATTATTTCACGCTTTTAATGATATACAATAATATATGATGTGTACATTGCACAATACATTATTATATAAATCTTTAAGTTGAAAATGTCTTCAGCTCTAAAAGAAAAACGCTGATAAAGTAAATGTCCAGAATGTGCAATGCTCTTTAAGGGCTCTGGAAAGCTAGGGGCTCCTGGTTTATTTTTCACTCTTAGGGAAACGGCGTCGTCTTGGGACTCGACTTTGACTGTCGATCGCCACGCGGTGGGTGTGACCTGCACTTCTCAGCCTGAGTTGTGGATTCCGCTCTTCCTGGGTGCCTGCCTGCTCTCCGGCGGCCGCTGAGCACCGCCAGGGCAGGCCTGGCCGCGTCCCAGGGCGCCCTCCGCCCGGGCTGGCCTCCCCGGGGCAGGACCTCCCGCTGGCCCGCGGAGCCTGTGGCCGTCTCGAGCGACCGGTATGCAACTGGAAGCAGTGTGCTCGGTCCCAAACCGGTCTCGGACCGTTTTATTGCATTGATGTGATTTACTTACTGGGATGCAAAATGATGGAGGCTGACCGAAAAGAGAGGGAATTGACGTTTTATGAAAATTGAGCCTAATGCTCTCGAAAGACTCGGTAAAGTTGAGAAGCACAGATATTGCTTCCAAGTTGGCCCTTGGTGAGACCGGTCACCGTTAAGAGATTGAGGAGAAAACTGTAGAAAAACATAGATGCTTTTGCACTCCATAGCCTTATATTTGCCTTACAATCGTTGCTTCACTTTAAAGAAGCACAGAATTCGTGGAAATTCATGGGTGAAGCAAGAAAGATGGCAGAAGCACAGTCCGTGGCCGCACCCCTGCAGAAAGGACCTCGTCAGCCTCCAGATGCGGAGTCTCGGGACTGTGTGTGACGTCATGCACCGACCCCACCTCCCGGTGGACGCTATGCCTGCCTCCCGGGCCGCACAAAATAAAGGGCCTCGTGTGGCTGGATTGACCGAGTGGATTCCCATTTCCCCCCTACTTTCTCATGCCCAGATGGAGGTGAAGTGATACCCCGGCTTTCGAGGGCTGCCTGGGTAATAGCATCTTAACCCGGGGCCGAAGTTTAGGAGGGGGAAATGATTCTCCCGCTCCCAGGACCAACCTGGAGTCACCACCATATCATCAGACGGGAAGAAAGTGCCGGATCGCATGTCCCCCAGCAGCCCCGTGACCACGAGGCACCTGAATGCCTCACTCTCTGCTCCGTGACGGAGCCGGCACCGGGCGTCGCGGCGGGACCCTGCGCCCACCCCCAACGCTGTGGCTGCCCTGGGAGGCCGGGAGCAGCGGGTCCCGCGTCCGCAGCATCTGACGGTGGCCTGCTGGCAGGACGCTCACATCGAGACAGCAGAACTGATGGCGGCTGTGCACCTGCTCCAGGGGAGGCTGGCGGCAATTAGGGCGGCGGGCTCCGCAGCAGTGTCCCTGGCTCCGAGTCTGCGGGCGGCGGGCGGTGATGGATGCCGGCCGCGCTCCTTCCATTCCAAGCCAACGGGTGTCTGGAGAACACATGGCTCGGGCCCGACAATCACTCATCCGTTGAATCAATTAGGAGCTGCGCTAAGGGAGAGGGCTGGCGAGGCGGGGAGCGGACGGTGGGGGCCGTGCCGTGGCCTGGCCACTGGGCTTCCCAATTAAAGAGCAGGTGACGAAGCAGGCGGTACAGCCGGCCTGTCACCGCGGAGACCTTTGCTGCTGTGAGGAGAGGAGGCCCGGAGCGCGGGCTCTGCTGGCGTGACGCACGGGGCTAGAGCGGGGTTAGCGGGAGGGCAGGCTTCGGGGAGCCCCGTGTTCTCGTGAACACACCCCGGCCCCCTCCGGGAGGATTTCCGGACGCTATTCCCAGGCAGTCATTCTGTTAGGGGCTTTTCTGAGCATCCACTCAGGGAAAGCTTTACAAGCCAGTTTCGGGGAATCACTCACGTTCTCACTGCTTTTGTTGTGAAGACGTGCAGCATGAGTTTAATTTTGAAAACAATCCTTTGCCTTTGTAATCAAGACGGCCTTTCCAGCGTCTGTCTGCCCTTCCAGCGTCTGTCTGCCCTTCCAGCGTCTGTCTGATCTTCCAGCGTCTGTCTGCCCTTCCAGCGTCTGTCTGCCCTTCCAGCGTCTGTCTGCGCTTCCAGCGTCTGTCTGATCTTCCAGCGTCTGTCTGCCCTTCCAGCGTCTGTCTGATCTTCCAGCGTCTGTCTGCGCTTCCAGCGTCTGTCTGCCCTTCCAGCGTCTGTCTGCGCTTCCAGCGTCTGTCTGCGCTTCCAGCGTCTGTCTGCCCTTCCAGCGTCTGTCTGCCCTTCCAGCGTCTGTCTGATCTTCCAGCGTCTGTCTGCCCTTCCAGCGTCTGTCTGATCTTCCAGCGTCTGTCTGCCTTTCCAGCGTCTGTCTGATCTTCCAGCGTCTGTCTGATCTTCCAGCGTCTGTCTGCGCTTCCAGCGTCTGTCTGCCCTTCCAGCGTCTGTCTGATCTTCCAGCGTCTGTCTGCCCTTCCAGCGTCTGTCTGATCTTCCAGCGTCTGTCTGCCCTTCCAGCGTCTGTCTGATCTTCCAGCGTCTGTCTGTCTGTGCTGTGCTGTGCTGGAAGCTGCATACCTCTTGCCAGAACACTGGTAGCTGGGCAACCTTGAGTGAGTGCCTTGACCTTGCCCAGCAAAGCCCCATCTGTAACCTCCACATTCTTAGAGGTTAATGCATGTTAATGTGCGTAGCAAATGCCAAATCCCGATACAAATGCAGACTATCATCACTGACAATGAGTCCATTTTACATGTGAAAAAATGTAAACACACTTTTTACGGACTCTGATCTATGTGTCTCAAAAATTCAGTCAGTGTGAAGCCTTTTTACTTGTTAAACCATCATCTCCCTGCCTCTCTGAGGGGCCGATGCTGCCTCTCCTGGGCTTCAGCTTGCCCGCTTTCTGGAGGCTCCAGGGGAGAATCCGTATCCATCGAAGGGCCATTTCCAGCTTCTCGAAGCACCTGCTTCCCTCCGTCTCCGAAGCCAGCACTGGAGGACTGAGTCCCCCACATCGCTGACCTCCTCTGCGGGTCCCTCTTCCACTTTTAAGGGCCCTGTGGTCACAGTGGGCCACCGGAGAGCCCAGGACACTGTGCAGCTCAGGGTTGCCGGGCCAGCACCCTGAACTCCACACCCCGGGTTCCGGGGATCAGGACACGGGTGTCTGGGGGCATTCAGCTGCGGCCCCGGGGGAGGGCTCGAGGGACCGCCTTCAGCGGGCCGTCGGGGCCCTGCAGCTTCCGCACGGGGGCTGCAATCAGCTCCTTTCACTCGCTCAGAGGGGCCGCATGGGTGTCCTGCTTTCCGGCCTGTGCAAGGGCGTGGACGTCTGGGAAGATGGCTTTGGGGACGGCCAGGTGAGCCTGCAAGGGGTGTCCAGGTCTGTGGTCACCCAGCAATGCCACTGGGAAGATCTTTGGTCTGGTCTGGGCCTCGATGCCAAAGGTTCCTTTGGCGCAGCTCCCAAGCAGCTGAACGACCAGCGAAGCCTACGGGAGGCAGAGGCAAGTAACCCGTCATCCAGTGGGGGGTGTGGGACTCATGGAGACTCTGACTCAGTACAGACGCTCTTTGTGGACAGAGGAGGCCTCTGGAAGCTGGAAAAGGCCCAGATTCCCCCGTACGGCCTCCGCAAGGAGCCAGCCCTGCGAACACCTTGATTCCCAGCCCAGGGGAGACCCCTTTCAGATGTGTGACCTACAGACCTGTGAGGTGGTGAGCGGTGCTGCGTTGAGCCGCTAAGTGTGGTAACTTGTTACAGTGGCAACACGAAGTGGGACACGGACAGAACCTGACCTGGCAGCTGTGGAGGGAGGCGGGGACTCGCGTCTGTGCTTCCGCGCGTCTCCTGGGGGCTCTGGTGCGCGGCACCTCGGAGAGCAGCTGCTGCGTGAATCAGAAGTTGGGTCAAGTCTGACGTGGCATGGGAAGGGCTGCGGGGCTCCAGAGGGCAGGGCCCAGCTGGCCCAGGTGGGCCCTGGCAGACCGGGAAGGACGGAAAGAGGGACAGTCAGGAGGCCTGCACCGGCTTAGGAGAGAGATGAGGAGGGCCTAAGTCAAATTATTGAGCTGCTCGATCCTTTCCACGTGAGAACTGACTTGACTTCGGTCTGAACGAGCAGCCAGTCCCGTCGGGATGACTAGGCCCGTCCCGAGAGCCACGGAGGCCGGAATCAGGGCCTCCTCTCCGTCCACGTGGCACCTTCTCCCAGCTTTTATCTTCCCTTCCACACCCCGCATCCCTCCTCTCTCAGCCTGGATGAGGGCTGCCTCCCCTCTGTCCCAAGTGTGAAGCTCTTGCTGGAGGCCCTTGAAGTCCAGAGAGGCCCTTTCCCGGGCACAGGCCCAGCGCAGGTCCCGTCGGCGTCGCTCGGCCCTTTCCTGACTACACAGGAGAGGGCAGGCCCCTGCTCGCGGGCTCCAGGCAGCCCCGCAAAGCGGTGCGGGGGCCGTGCACCTCTTCCCCGAGGACACGCGCCCGGGAGCCCAGCAGGGCTTGGCTGTGAGATGGCAGTGGGGCGGCTGTGGCCCCGGAGCGGAGGGTGCCTTGGAAAATTCCTCCCATGCCACTGCTTGTTCTGGGCTGCAGCTAAGGGGACAAGGCCCCACGAGGTGGGTGAGATGCCTACATCCAACCCAACGGTGTGTGTCCAGCGTTCGTCTGGCCAAGCACCCCACTAGGCCGGCCCCCTTCAGGGAAGGTCACATGGCTCAGGACCTTGGAGGCATCCCCTCTGTTCCCTCCTGGGACATCTGCCCTCGTGGGGCTCAGCCTCCCCCTGGTTCGTGACAGTAACCTGTTGACCCGGATGGACAGCTGGGCCTCCCGTAGGGACACTGGTGGGAATATTCTTCTTCTGAAATGAATACCCAAGTTCTTAGAAGGTCGCACCAAATTAGCCCTCACTTCATCTTGGCTATAAGTTGATTTCTTATTCTTTGGGTTTAAGATTCTATCCCAAGCCTATAATTACTTCCCTGAAATAGGCTTTTATACCCTAAATGGCCAGACGTCGTGTCCCTGGTCCTTTATCTTGATCAGAAATGGGTCCCATAATTCAGTAAGTTTGTCAGCCGGCCCCTCACCCGCTGAATTACCCGTCTGAATGCAGCAGTTGTGGTCATAAGCCCTTCGAGTCCCGAAATAGCCGCCCACCTCGCCACGGAGTTCCGCCTCAGTGGGACCCGTATAAAGTTGCAGAGCTGTCCCCTCTGTCCCCTCTCTTCTTGCTCATGTGACAGCTTGTCTCTGCGGACGCAGAAGCGCAGCCGCGGGGCCTGGTTTGGGAAAGTCAGAAGGGCGAGGAATGCTGGTCACAGGCAAACAGGCAAGAAGTCCCGCGTCCGCAGCCCCCAGGGTCCTCAGGCCTCGTCACGCCCAGCTTTAGAAGGGGCGTGAGGCCAGCCAGGGCCCTGTAGGTGAAGCTGGCTTCTCTGGAAGTCCCGGCAGGAGGGAGACGGGGCTTAGAGAGAACCCGGCCTGGTTCTCCGACGCGGGTTCGCAGCCCCGGGCCCTCCAGGGCATCTCTCTGCTCAGTCCTCCCTCTTCCGTGACGGTGAGTGAGGTCACTTCCACTGTTTTCCCGGGCTGGACTCCAGAATACGACTTTGGAGGAATAGGTAAAGACGTCCATGACTGAGAAACTTACAAAAGTGACTGACTCGTCCAGTTTCCTTAATTTACAAGGTTGGACCTGGACCAAAAGAGGCTCGGTGCCTCCGCCTCCACCCGAGCCATGTGTTCACTGGTGGGACCTTCATGGCTTCCACGCTCACAGCGGCTCGAGCTGGGCTCTAGGTCGGCCTGGTGCTGGTTGGCTCTGAGCCCTGGGCCATGCAGACCATGGTGGCAGCTCCTCGTTAGAGGCACGAGCAGGGTCTTCAGGAGCCCTGGGGGAGGATTAGAACAGCCCGCTCCTCCCTCCCCGAGTGGAGGGGACAGCACGGCCAAGAAGGTCCTGCTTCACTGTGGGGGGATGCTCCTGGCTCGGTGGTCCCGAAAGAACCTGCCCGGCAGCGAGGAGGGGAGACCAGGCTCTCACCCTCTCCCAAGCGGCCCCCACCAGGGCTGCTTTGCATGCGCAGGGTGGGCTGCGTTCCAGAATGTACACAGGGCGCCAGGCACCAGCCCTTCAGGAGCCTGGGCGGGACCACCTCCCTCCTTAGAGGTCTGGCTTGCACGCAAGGCCCTGCCCAGGAAGTGTGGGCATCTCTAACCTGTGGGCACACGACAGAAAATCGCGGGAGCCTGGGGCTGTGAGGACACAGGAGGTTGGAGGAGGGGCCCTGGGGACAACACCAGGGGGATGGAGGAGATGGAGAGAGTCCGACTGCACAGGACGGACAAGGATGATGGGAACGAGGCAAGACCAGCTGGGGCCCCTGCGTGTCCCTGGTGGCCAACACCCCACAGGGGTACCGACGCCAGCACACGGGCTTGTGGGGTGAAAAGGGAGATTAGTGGGGCTTCACAGGGACGGGGTGGGAGTCGATCGCAGCACCCCCGTTTGATACGGGCAAGCAGGGTGCAGGGGGGCAGTCCCTGGGGATTCGAGGTTACAGTGGAAACCACTTGAAAGGCCTCACTTTCAGGGAACGGTGGTCATTTCTGGAACCCGAGCCTCTTATGAAAATCTCACGGCCAGCTTCGCTCCCCCCTCCAGCCCCCAGTGGCACAAATAAGATGGACGGAAGGAATCTCTAGGATGGGGTCAACTCGGGGCCTCCCCAGGTATAGAGGTAGCTCTCCCTGAAGTCCTCCAGCGGCGGGCTGCCAGCCAAGTCTTGCCGGCGCCCTGCCGGGCAGAGCTGCTGATTCATCCTGGATAATTAGGACGTCGAATGTGTCAGGAATTCGTGCCACAGGGCTGAAGCTCTTCTCTTTCTTAATGGTGAAGCAGTCCATAGAGAGAACACACCAGGATCAAGTCACAAGTGGAGTCAGTGCCCAGCTCCCGCCAGGCCAGCCAGAGCGCAGCCCTCTGAGGCCGGAGGAGCTCCGAGCCGGGCAGAGCGGGGCCAGGCGGGTGGAGATGGCGAGCTAGGCAGCCACCCAGGCACAGCGGGAGGGGCCGGGAGCGGGCGGAGGGCACAGACGGGCTGAACAGCCAGCCCAAGAGTTTGGTCCTGCAGAAGTGGCCTCTCTGAGGGGGGGGCTTGGTGCGCGTGCAGGTGTGGCTCATGAAACGCCCTGGAAACTGGCTCCACCCTTGCCAGCATCCACCTTGAGCCCCACGCCAGCTTCTGACCCCTGAACCGGGGCCCAGGCTGAGGCTCCCTGAGCACCATTGGGGGGATAGACTGCATCGTCCTGAGGGACAGGGGGACGGGCTGGGCTGCACCCGGGAAGGAGGAAGAGCCCGGGCCCCGGCAGTGGATCGGCTCTTCTCATGTCCAGATGGCCTGCCGGCCTGGGAGGGAGAAAGGTGCTTTGTGAAGAGGGGACACCCGTGGCCTGAAAATGTAAACTGGTGCTTCCAGGGCACACGTGGCTGCCTCTGCTTCACGAGGGCGGCAGGCCCGGCACCCTTTCCTCACTAATATCCCCGCTGGGCCTCTCTCGGCGGAGCCGCCTGAGGCTTGGCGCAGAGGAACAGGCCAAGGACAGAACCCGAGGCCCATAGTAGCAGACAGCCAGCAGACACGGAGTAGACAACACTGGCTCCAAGGACCAGGGGTGACAGGGACTCAGTCCACACGGAGCATCTTCTGAAGATGAGGACTTCTTCTGCACCCGGCCTTGCCCGGTGCACGGGGCCGACCGAGGCCGACCTACAGCCGTATAAAGTAAGCTCTCACCGAAATAATTCAGGTACGTGCAGAAAGTCCCCATTGCTCACCTAGAAAATGAAGACCACCCACATTTACCTGACAAGCAGGGCGAAGCCAGCTTCCGTTTCAGCGCAGCTGAAGGGCGAGGCCGGCGGGGCAAGGCTGGGGCACTCGTGCTGGGCTTCGCTGGCCCTTCCGGCCAGGGCCCGAGGCTGCCCGAGGCTGCCCCAGGGTCACGGGGTCGGCAGGGGAGGCAGAACCCCTTGTCCTTCTGGCCCGGCAACAGAAAACCACAGAAACAAAAACAGACAAAACCCCAAAGTACTCCTCTTCCAAATGCCTCTCTGTGCTCCTTCCACAGGATTTCTAAGGACCCAGTTGTCTGTGTCGCTGGGCTTGGTGCCCCGTCTCTGGGCCCAACCCTCAAGGATGCGCACAGCCTCCCAGCCCCCAAAACTCAATCGCCAAACATCCGTAGTCATTTTCTCCAGGCTCCCCGTGAACCCTCCACATTTAAAGCTTTCAGAGGCAATTAGGCAATCCATTCCCCAGGGCAAGGCTGGATTCGTCTATTTCCCGCTACTCAGAGCCCAGCTCTTGCACTAGCAGCCAAGTGGCATTTCCTCCGGGGAATTTATTACTCATAATTTTTTTAGAAAAATATACAAATGTTTCTTTTCTTTTAAAAAAATCCACTAAGGCAAAGGAAACAAAGGCAAAAATAAACAAATGGGACCTAATTAGACAGGAAAGCTTTTGCATAGCAAAGAAAACCACCCACAGAATGAAAAGACAACCTCCTGAAAGGGAGAAAATATTTTCAAATGATACAAACAAATAGGGGTTAATATGCAAATTATATAAATAGCTTATACAACTCAATATCAAAAAACAAACAACCCAATTAAAAAACAGGCAGAAGAGCTGAATAGACACTTTTCCAAAGAAGACATACAGGTGGCCAACAGGCACTAGTCTTCAGGGAAATGTGAATCAAAACCACAGTGATACATCACCTCGCACCTGTCAGGATGGGTATCATCAAAGGGACCACAAAAAACAAATGCTGGAGAGGATGTAGAGAGAAGGGAACCCTCATAAGCTGTTGGTGGGAATGAAGTTTGGTGCAGACATTATGGAAAACAGTATGGAAGTTTCTCAGAAAACTAAAAATAGAACTACCACATGACCCAGCAATTCCACTCCTGGGTCTATATCTGAAAAAAATGAAAACTCTATTTTGAAAAGATACATGCACCTTATTGTTCATAGCAGCATTATTTATAATTGCCAAGATATGGAAGCAACCTACATGTCCATCAACAGAGGAATGGATAAAGAAGATGTGATACACACACACACACACACACACACACACAAAAAAAAAAATGGAGTACTACTCAAACATAAAAAGGAATGAAATTTTGCCATTTGCAGCAACATGGAAGGACGTGGCGGGTATTATGCTATGTGAAATAAGTCAGATAGAGAAAGACACAGACTATATGATGTCACCTGTATGTGGAATAAAAAAAACCACAACAAACTAGTGAATAAAACAAAAACAAAAGTAGACTCATGGATATAGAGAACAAATTAGTAGTTACCAGTGGGTAGAAGGGGCAAGATAGGGGTACAGGATTAAGATGTACAAATTATTATGTATAAAATAAATAAGCTACAAGGATATACTGTACAGCGCAGGAAATATAGTCAATATTCTATAATAGCTACAAATGGAGTATGACCTTTAAAAATTGTGAATCACTATGTTGTACACATGAAATTTATATAATATTGTAAATCAACTCTACATTAATAAAGAAAATCCAGGCTTTTCTAATTTCACAATTCCGGCCCTATCAGAAACGGACAGATTGTCAGAAGGCAGATGTGAAGTACATTTTGATAAGCTGTCCATTTCTGGCTCTGGGGTTGTGCCCGCCGAGGTGGCACGGGTGCTGCCCGGGGTCTGCCGTCTGTCTGTCTTACCCCCTTTTACCTGCTCACAGCAAACGTGGCAACAGAGCCCGGCGATCAATGCGCCAGCAAAGGGCGTCCGCTTCTGTGAGGTGCACTCGCGTCCGGCGGTCCCTCATCTCCACCCCAGTCGCCGCTGCTCCATCTTCACGTGGCCCAACGGCAAACCCCGGGGCGGGGACGGTGGAGGCTGGCTGAGTCCCCCCTCCCAGCAG
Organism: Kogia breviceps; assembly: GCF_026419965.1. Classification (NCBI taxonomy): domain Eukaryota; kingdom Metazoa; phylum Chordata; class Mammalia; order Artiodactyla; family Physeteridae; genus Kogia; species Kogia breviceps. The sequence goes on along the minus strand of NC_081322.1, from coordinate 91,376,017 downwards.
TGGACCCATGTTGTCACTGCCCCACCCACCGCCTCCGTCACGGCTGAGCTGGGCTGGCTTCACTGCACGCCGGGGATTACGCAGATGATGTCACGGAACATTCTGGAGTCTGCGGTGTGTTTATTGCAGAGTTTCCTTCTTGTCCAACAGCTGCTGCCCCGGATCACCGCTCTCACACAAACCCAGGGAAGGCCTCCTGCCGCCGAGTAGACGGCCGCTGGGGACCGTCTACTATCAGGATGCAGCCACTGCATCTCGGCTGCATCCTGATATTCAGATGAAGATGTTAACGTTTTAAGAAAATACCCAGAGATTTTGACCACATGGCATAGATTTAGATACTTGGGAATATCTGGGTAGGAAATTTAAAAAACGCAGGCCTCAAAATTGGTTTTGAATTTGCGGAAGAGCGTTCAGCCTGGTAGGGGCCGGAGTTGTGGATCTGGGCTCCACGCTGGGTCCCAGCCGCTCCTCCTCAAAGGCGTCAGCGTCCATGGGGGCCTGCAGCCCGGCCCCACCTCACCATGACCAGCGGCGCCCTTTCCCTCCCCCAGGGAGAGTGACCTAAACCGCAAACTCCCTGTAAGCGAACATCCCAGGCGCCCATGTGCCTACACGTGAGCCCATCCAGCCTGCATTTCCCACGATGCCGTCGTCCTGTTGGGAACTTGGGATTCTGGAGCCAACCTTCGTCCTAACCCTGCAGAGGCCTCGGCCACCTGGTGCTGCCTGGGCAGACCCCCGCCCCGCTGCTGGGCTGGGCCTGGACCCAGGCCGCAGGGACCCTCCAGCCTCAGCAGAGAGGGGAGAGGTCACGGTGCTCAGAGCTGCACTCCCACCGTTCAATCCACCTGCGGCTGCCCTTCCAGAGAGGGTGGCGAGGAGAGGAAGCCGGCGGCCACCCGTCCCAGGGGCCGTCGGTACAGACAAGACAGGCAAGGCAGGGCCACGCGAGGGCTGGCCTCGTCTAAGTACGGGAGAGGAAGGCCTGGCACGCCCCCAGGCAGCTGAGCTTGCCCCGGGACGGGGTGTGGGGCCCGGGCGGTGCCCGGCGCTGACTGGGAACGTCCACGGGGACCGGGCCGACGGGGCGCCCAGCTCCGCGGGCTGCGCTTGGGGACGGCGCGGCTCCCGGGTGCAGGGATTGCCCCCCGCGAAGGGACAAGGGGAGGAGGGCAGGCAGGAGACAGGGGAGGCTACAGGGGCCGCTGGGTTTACAGTCAGGGGGTCGGGGAACCTCCTCCACTACAGAAAATACATTCTCACTAAAAATGAATACCAAGGGGCAACTACTGTAAAATCAGTTACTTACGAAACCATTCTCTCTGGTGGGATATATACTGGCAGTAACCAATTAGCGACATGTAATGGTTCCCTATAAAAAATCTTTTTTTTTAGACTTTAATGTTTTTTAAAATATTTACTTATTTAATGTATTTATTTAGTCTGCTCTGGCTCTGAGCTGCAGCACGTGGGGCTCTTCGTTGTGGCACTCGAACTTCTGAGCTGCGACATGTGGACTCGTAGTTGCGGCACGCCTGTGGGATCTAGTTCCCGGCTCAGGGATTGAACGCGGGTCCTCTGCATCGGGAGCACCGAGTCCTAACCACTGGACCACCAGGGAAGTCCCCAAAAGTCATTTCTGATTGTGGTATCTCCTCGATGCCACATGCATCTGCACATATACATATAGATGAAAAGCTACTATATTCCTCAAACATTTTATTTTTATTTTATTTATTTTTTTAAACAATTATTGATTTATTTATGTTTGGCTGTGTTGGGTCTTCGTTGCCGCACGCGGGCTTTCTCTAGTTGCGGCGAGCGGGGGCTGCTCTTCGTTGCGGTGCAGAGGCTTCTCATTTCGGTGGCTTCTCGTTGCGGAGCACGGACTCTAGGCGCGCGGGCTCAGTAGTTGTGGCGCACGAGCTTAGTTGCTCTGCCACATGTGGGGTCTTCCCGGACCAGGGCTCAAACCCGTGTCCCCTGCATTGGCAGGCGGATTCTTAATCACTGCGCCACCAGGGGAGCCCTCAAACATTTTATTTTTAGAATTAAATTTAAAAAGGCAATGTTTTCCATAGTTTTGGTCTGGTGAACAGGTTATTAAAAATCCCATTGAGGGGCTTCCCTGGTGGCGCAGTGGTTGAGAGTCCGCCTGCCGATGCAGGGGACGCGGGTTCGTGCCCCGGTCCGGGAAGATCCCACATGCCGCGGAGCGGCCGGGCCCGTGAGCCATGGCCGCTGGGCCTGCGTGTCCGGAGCCTGTGCTCCGCAACGGGAGAGGCCACAGCAGTGAGAGGCCGGCGTACCGCAAAAAAAAAAAATCCCCTCGAAAGGGGCACAGGTCATCAGAATAGGTACCAAGCATCAGAACAGTCCCCGGCCACCAGAATGGGGCGCCAGCAAACCGAATGGATAGGCTGTTAACCGTTGTCACCACTCAACACCAGCCCTAATTCTGATAATCTACATATGCAAATTGTTTTTGCTCTTCTCTTTCAACATTATAACCCAAACATTTTCATCTTTAAAATTTAAAATATTATTAAATACATGCATACAGTTTTTTTACAAAAGTATTAAAAGACTTCTGTAAAAGCACAGTCCTTTGCTCCTCTTCTCCACACGCCCTCGTTCTTCTCCCCAGAAACAACCATTTTTAAATAATATGCTGTTTACAAATTTTACACAGTAAATGTTCATTCCCACTTAGGCTTGTTGAAGATTGACCTCTCTCCCACTAACATATCCTTTCCCTGTATTCTCACTATAATTACATCACCATTTTCAATAACCAGCTTACGTATTTTACCGCTGAGCCAGGTAGTGTATTATTATCACATTTCTTGTAAACCTTTAGTTTTTCCTGGGTTTACTAATAGAGCTACAGTTTCATTTCTTTAGATTTCTATGTACTGAACATTCTGTTTTTCCAAATGTTCCTGTAAATCTTTCAAAGGCCCGGCAATAAGTCTTCCACAAAGCAAACACACACCTACTGGCTCTGCCCCCTCCCTGCTCTCCCTAGAACCCGCCAGGCCCGGTGCAGAGCTCTGACCCAGGACTTTCCTCAGCCTGGCTGCACGCCACTTCCTGGATTCCGTGCTGCCTCTTTCTTGCTTTAGTCCTTCATTTTGCTCTCCTAGTAGCACCGAGAAAGAGTGCTTGGGAAGATCATTTTTTGAGTCCTTGCATGCCTGAAAGTGTCTTCATTTTAGCCTCATACTTCATAGGTAGTTTGCTTGTCTAGGTACCTAGTGTTGCTGTTGATAAGGCCAACACCATTAAAAAAATAAACATTATTTTGGAATAATTTTAGACTTACAGAAAAGTTGCAAAGATAGTATAAGGTTTCCTGCCCCCTTCACTCAGCTTCCCCTGTTCTTGACATCTTACATGATGACTACAGTACATTTGTCAACATTAAGGAAACAGCCTGGCATGTTAACTCCACTCCAGACTTCAGTTGGATTTCACTTTTTTCCCTTCAAGTCCCTTTTCCTTCTCAGATCCCATCCAGGAACCACGGTGCCCTGTCGTGGCTCCTTCAGCTCCTTTGAGCGGGGGCAGTTCCTCAGTCTTTTTTTTTTTTTTTATGACTTGGACAGTTTTGAGGAGTACTGGTCGGGGGTTTTGTAGAACGTTCCTAAATGTGTGTGTGTCTGATGTTTTCCTCATGGTTGTACTGGGGTCATGAGTTCTAGGGAAGAATGCCACAGAGAAGCGCCCTTCTCATCACACCCGATTAACAACAGTTTCCACCAATGATGTTAATCGTGATCACCTGGCCAAGCTAGCGTATAGGGCCAATACCATCCTAATTACAGTTTTTTCAGATTGACCTACCTGTTTGTTTTCATCTCTGGAAAATTCAGTTTTGATTCCCAGTATTTTCACAATGATAATCGGCCTTACCACACTCCTGTGTAACATGTAGGATTTTTTTCTCTTCTTTTTACTGTCTATTATATTTTTCTTTCTACTGTCTATTCTTTTTACTGTCGCTGTCTATTATAGTGCTGGATTGAACATCTTTCTACGTAACCTTTTTCTTTAGGGGGATTATTGCCTTAGGCTAAGCACACCAAAGTGAAAATTGCTGCATGCATCATAAACAGCTGGAGAGCTACACCCATGGAACCAAACATTTCTGTAAGCAGACAGAACTTCTCAACCCCCAGGGTTGGAGAGGGAGCTGGTCAGGGTTGGTCAGGAGCCGGCGGACCCCAGAGGAGTTCTTGAAATAGACTAGGTCTTCCCAGACTTTCTGGAGGAAGAGAGGGCGGGTCCTCGGAGGGGAGGCCCGGGACTTGTTTTGGAGATGGAAGAGGGCACGGAATCTGCACAAGAGAGCAGACGTTGACCTGCTGCTTGGTTGGGAGGTGACAGTGGCTCTCTGTGTGCATGAGGACATTTGGGAGCCACGATCAGTGTTTCTCCTCTACTGACGGCGAGACAGGAACACGGAAAAGTGAAAGAGCTCTGTCACTGGGCAGGACCCAAGGGGATGCTAGGAAGTATGGGTGTGACCCTATGGCTCTCAGCCCCCTCCCCACGTGCGCGCTCATTCTATGGTTTGTGAAGCTGAGGCAGAGACGGGGCAGCCGCACCTGCTCTGTCTTCACCTCTCAGAAGCCACGTGAAGGCATGCCGGTGTCCCAGAGACCCCGGAGCGATGTCAGAAGAGGACTTTCTCTGTGAAAAGAAACAGGCCTGACCTTTGGCTCAGTCAAGCCCCCTCCTCGGGGGTCACGTCTGGTGGAAACACAGGAAGATCTTAGGAGAGATCTCTTGTGAAGAACACGCATCTGATGCTGACTTGCTCGGGGTCCCTGAGCCCCAGTTTCGAAGTGAGTGGGCTTTCTAGATTAGAAGAGCAGGCGCCAGGCTCTGAGGGCAAGGCTGACAGTGTTTGCTGATGGGGTGAAAGGAGCTTGCAACTCGTCCAGACAGGCACCCGAGCCAGGACTCGGCTCGTAAAGTCTCGCCAATTCCTCCTCTCCTCTCACATATTTCTTCATGCCCCACCTTTTCTGAGTTAGTTTATATTTAAAAACAAAATAAGACTAAGAAAAACAGAGGCACCACTCCTCCCCCCACCCTTGGCCCCGGAAAATGGCAGCTCCCAGGGTCTCTGTGTGGAGCTGGGCCTTGACCGTCCGTCTGACAAGAGTCTGGGTCTGAGATCCTGTTTATGGCCACGGGGCCTTTTCATCTTGAGGAAGCAGTTTGTTGTCCCTTTCCAAAATAGCTGCTGCAGGAATCGCCTGTATTTTTAGGATGCAGGAAGGGCTTGGGACTGAACTTGTGCATTTTTCATGGCCTGCTAGTTTCCTATTGTCCTCAAAGACAGGTCTTCGGTCAGGTCAGAGGGAGTATAGGCAGCATCACCTAGAATCAAGTGTCCCAGGGCTGAGTGTGCCCTGGTGGGTGTCCTCTGTCTTCCTGAAGCTCCCTCTCTCCGTGGAGGATTTACTATCCTATGTTATGATTTCTCACCCACGGGCCTGGCCATTAGCAATATTATTGAACAAAACTAGAAAACAGTCCAATAAATTTCAGGAGAATTAAACACGAGGAGCTTGTTCTAAAATGAGACGCACGTGAGAGTACCCGTTCAGCAGGTCTGTTGGACACTTGAGGACTTGTGGTTAAAGCCAATCTCACCGGGGATGGGAAGATGTAGGGCCGGGAGGGACCCCAGGCACAGCAGGGACCCTGGAGCGGGAGTGTTCCTAAGAGCGACGGCCAAGGACACCCGACCTCCCTCCTTGAGGTGCCCAGTCACGAGGTGTGCAGGGCACAGCCATCACAGGCACCAGGTGACAGAGGCCGGAGCAGATGCTGGAGCAACAGGGAGAGGTTGTGTCCTTTCCCCTGGTTCTAAGCGACGTGCAATTCCAGTTTCAACAATGGCCGTAGTCTTCCCTGCTCAGAATCCAGTAGCACGTGGACTTGGCGCTGTGCGGGGAACCATCGGTGTCACGCCTGGAGCGTGGCTCCCCAGCCCTTCCACTGAGAGTCGCTGAACGCTGCAACTTGTGTGGTGCCGACGGCCGTGCGGAGAGTAAGCCGGTGTCCTCCCCTAACGTGTGCTGCGTAAGAGCCCTGCAGACCCCACTTCTCAGTAGTCAAGGGGCACATGCGTCACCCGGGGGTCTTGTTACTTAGACACTGACAGCAGGTGAGGGAGGCCCTGGTGACTCCCAGGTGAGTCGAGGCTGTTCGCTGGGGACTGCACTTGGGCACCCGGGGGGCGGAGCGCCTTGACGGCAGCTCCGAGGGCGGACTACAGCCCTTCCACGTGGAGAGTGCAGCCGGACTGCCGAAAGGAGGCCAGTAAGTGGATGGGTCAGCTAGCTTACAAGAGTGTCTAGCACAGAGCTGGGGACAAATGAAGTCTCAGCCCTTACGGAGTCTGCAGCCTGGAGAGGGGCTGTGCTGCCAGATCCTCAGCCCCGACCGCCGGTGGGGAGGGTCAAAGCACGTGGCCTCCAGAGTCAGAGCGCGGCGGGCGGGAGCCCACGGGGCTGAGGGCCCACGGGGCTCAGGGAGATGGGCTGAGGGCCGCTGGGCTTCCGCCCGCCGGGGCTGGGGCTCCTCCTCTGGGCCTTGAAAGAGAAGAAGGGTTTAGAAGATGCTCGGGAGATGGAGACATGCTCTCCAGGTGCGGGCTCCCTCCCTGCCCAGCACAGAGACGAGAGGGGAGCCAGGGCGGGGACCTCAGGCCTGCTCAGCTCTCTGAGGGCAGGGGGCCCCCCCCATGTTCGGAGGTCTCTGGTGGAGGGAAACACCTCCCTCGGGGGCACGCGAGTGTTGCCTCCTTTCCTGCCGAGGCTCGCCCGCATCGTGAGCTCTGGGGCCTCGGTTCCCGGACTGGCTCTGAAGCCAGAGCGTCCGCAGCCGTGCAGCCTCCACGCACACGTCCCTCTCCGTCCAACCTGCCTGTCCAGCCTCCCCCTGGGCCCGCTGCTGCCTTGACGCTCCGGGGCGGAGGAGACCCGGCCAGCCTCGCCGGGTCGTGTTTGGGGCGCACTGGCTCTGGGCCCCGTGCGAAGCTGGAAGCAGGAAGGCGGGGGTGGGGCGCCTCGGACCCCGCCTGCACGGGTAAAGGGGCTGCCGAGCTCCGAGGGGTCTGTCCTCACCTCCTCTTACAGCCGAGCGAAGAGGCCGCTGGCGCCTGAGGTCTCAGCGTCGCCTCAGGAGGCGGAATCTGCGAGTGACTGAGGACCAAGTCCCCCCGGGGCAGGAGCTGCTCGCTGCAGCCCGGGCCCAACCTGGCCCCCAGCCTGCAGGAGGTGACCCGCCTGCCACGGGGGCAGCCCAGCCGCTGGCACGGCGCCAGGCGTCGCTCCCAGGAGGACCTTCGGGGCTTTGCTGGTGGGACTCGGAGCTCAGGCTTTGCTTTGGTTACGGCTGCACGTATTATTCCAAGTCCCGAGGCGCTTCCGAGGGGCCCTGGGCGCAGGAAGGACAGAGCGTGGCCTTAGGGTTGCTGTTGCCCAGTGCGCATGGCTGGGGGAGTAGGGGGGGAGCGTGTCGTTTTTGCGGGGACGGTCGTCGTCGTGGGGGGAGACGTCATCCTGAGGAAACGTCACCGTGGGCGGAGACGTCGTCGTGGGGGGGACATTGTTGTGGGGGAGACGTCGTTGTGGGGGGACGTCGTCGTGGGGGGGACGTTGTCATGGGGGGAGACGTCGTCGTGGGGGGACATCATCCTGAGGGGACGTCGTCGTGGGGGGACGTCGTCGTGAGGGGTCGTCATCGTGGGCAGAGACGTCGTCGTGAGGGGACGTCGTCGTGGGGGAGACGTCGTCGTGGGGGGACGTCATCCTGAGGGGACGTCGTCGTGTGGGGAGATGTCGTCATGGGGGGAGACGTCGTCGTGGGGGGACGTCGTCGTCGTCGTGGGGAGACATCGTCGTGGGGGGCACGTCAAGAAGGGCAGGGGACACGTGCTCAGCCAGGGCACGCTGCGCAGGACGGCGTCCCTGGAGAGCTTGTTTGGCGGCCCCGCGGCTAAGGGAGCCCACGGAGCGCAGAGCATTGCGCCCGTGCGTGTCCAGCGGGAGAGAGCGGACAGCCCGCGGGAGCGTTTGCTCGGGCGTGCGCTACTGTGTGCTTGCGCGTGCGCGGCCCCGCCCCCAGCGTGCACCGTCCGCAGCGTCTGCTGGACGGCGTCCAGGCTGCGGAGGTGGGCGGGCCGGGCAGCGCGCCCCACAGAGCGGAGGGTGGGTTCTGTGCCCTCCCGACCCCCATTCCCCAGCATCAGCCACCTCTGAGATGGGGGCAGCGAAAGCCGAGAACTCGGGAGTCGAGGGCCGCCCCGCACGTGGCTGGACCCGAGTGTCCATTCCATCCCCCGCCAGTGAGGACGCCTGTTCTTCCTCCAGCTTCCAGGAAGGACAAGAGGGGCCCAGGTGGACGAGAAGGGACAAAGGGGGCTGAGGGGACGGGCGGGGGGACCACAGGGGATGAAGCGGGGCCAGGAGGACAGGGGTGGGGGCGACGAGGTGCGTAGAAGCCCAGTGGGCTCGGGCGTGCACGGGGTACCCGGGCCCTCCTGCACGCTCCTGCTCAGAACAGCGTTGAGCACACCGAGGAGGTGCGAAGCGCCGCCCCCAAATGGGAAGTGAACCCCTGATGCAGTAACCCGTTCTCCCTAAGGATGCGGAGTCGGGGGAGGGGAGCAGCTCCTCGCGGGGCAATGCCCGGGCCCAGGACGGGCTCCAGGAGGGGTGGCCACCCGCAGAGAATTGTGCTTTAGCTTCCTGAACAAACTGGTTTTGCTCCCTCTTGTCCCAAATATAATGAGCAGAAGGTCTTCCTGCAAGCGTCCGGAGTGACACAGGCCTGGGCAGCGTCTGTGTGACCTCGGGCAGCCCTCATCACTGCTCTGGGCCTCAGGGTCTCTGCAGTAAAATGAAGCGCCCCGGGCTCCCGTGGATCTGACTCTCTAGAAGTGGAACTGCCGGGTCAAGAGCCGTGACCTTTAACATTTGTATAGCTGTTGTTAAATGGATCGTCAAAACAGATTGCACCGGTGACAGTTCCAGTTGATTTAAGCACTTCAACACCACAAAGTATCGATTTTTAATAATCTTAATGAATGAAAATGAATGAATGAATGAATGAATGAAATTAATATGATGAATTAGTTAACTCAATGAATGAATGTTAATATAATGGTGAAAAGTTGTCTCACTCTATCAGTCTCTATTGCTGCGTAACAGTTCAGCCAAAAGCGTAGTGGCCTAAAATGACAACCATTTTATTTCGGAGCCATCTGGTCTGGGCTCAGCTGGGCAGCTCTGGTGGCCTCACCTGGGGACCTCACGCAGTGCCATTGGCTGGGCAGGGTGGGGGGCGGCCCGGGAGTCTCACCTGAGGGGTTTGGCTATGCGCCACTAAGCTTCTCACCCTCCAGAAGGCAAAACTCAGGCTCAGCACGCCTTGGCTTGCTGGCGTCCTGTTGGCCCAAGCAAGTCAGGTGGCCAAGGCCTGGAGGAGGGGCCTGGTTCCTCAGGACAGCGATGTGCCCTCAGCCATGTGCCAGCCAGCTCTGATGGCATATCACATGGCACTTAATTTACTATTTGTGAGTTTATAGCATATTTTCTATGGTTATAGCTGTTTGTTTATCCATTTTCGGTGACAGTTTATATCTTTTGTTCATTTTTCCGTCCCTCTGCTTTTTTATTAATTTGTAGGTCTTACATCTGTTACTTCCTTTTCATATTCCTCAGCCTTGTTTCTGTGACTGGGACTGCAGAGTCTGTGGCCATGCTGGCTTTTGCTCACATGCCCTGGGCTGGGGGCCTTCATCCCCGTCCTCCTGAGGGTTCTGTCTACTTGGCGGCTGCCTCCACAGCGGGCGCTTCCAGCGGAGCTTTGTGACCTAGCCTTGGAAGTCTACTCCACCATTTCCGAAGTGTCCTGCCCATTACCTCGGCCAGCACTACCCGGGGTGGGAGGGGCTACGTGGGGTGAACCCCAAGGGTCGGGTTACTGGGGCCAGCCCTGAGGTTGGCTACCACGTCATCTGAGTTGCAAATAGTGAATAGCTTCCCTTTGTTGTTCTTTCTCTTTCAACAAAGGTCACTGTCTACAGATCTGTCATCTTTTTATTTGTGAATTCTCAGTTGGTATGCTAAGAAAGGCTTTTTTCACCTCAAGATAATAACGATTTCAGGCAACAGTTGAGAAGAAGCATCATAGAGGCACTTTTGTAATCTTTCCTTGTTTACATCTGAATAGTGATTACGCATCCTCGTGTCCACAATTTTATTTTATCCTTGGAACAAACCCAGAGGCAAGATATTTTTATTATTCTCAATTTACATTTGGGGAAACTGAGGTTCAGGGTGATAAACTGATTTACTCATTCACAAAATGAGTCGGAGGCAAAGCTGAGACCATAGTTAATCCATCAGTTGACAATTGTATGTTTAGGTGCTGAGTCAACCCTAGGCTCTCCTTCTGGCCGGTTGTAGGGTCTGCTCTTCTTCTGACTGGGCACGGAGGGTAAGTTCGGGCACCTGTACTGCCAGTTTCCCAGAAGGGTGGGCTCCCAGGCCCTCTGGCTGGGTCCTGGGAGCTCCTGGCCTCCAGAAGCTTTGTCAGCTGAGAACTCAGTTCCACCTTCAAGGTGGCTAAGATTTTGACCCAAGAGACAGTCTTCTCTGCCAGTCTCAGCGTCACTGTGGGCTCCGGGCAGCCGGAGTGTGCATGTCTGAATGCGGTCTGGGTCCTGCACACATACACACCTACGCTCATTGTAGCTGGAAGCCTGCATTAAGATGACCGTATTACCGGGTGCCATATTCAACAGACCGGGTCGTGTGTCACACCTGCTTGCTTCACATCTGAGTTTCTTCTTCCTACACGTGCATCAGAAGCAACCAGGAAATGCTTAGAGCAACACGATAGGCTGGGGACCACATGCTCCAAAGTCAGTATAGGAGTTTTGGGGCCGTGCCAAGCGTTTGGGACATTCAGAGCCTAACAAGACAGATTTCCCACAAAGGCAGTGAAGTTTACACTTCCCAGTCCCTTACTTGCACAGGACCTTCTAAGACCCTGTAGTAATTTTACGTTCATGATTTTGAATGTTCTTAACGAGGGGGCTCCCAAGTTATATGTTTCAGGCGCTCCAAAATCTGGATCTGCCTCTGCCTTTAGGTGTGCAAGTCACGTTTAGATTTTTCTTTTTGTTACTTAGCTGTCTTCTCCCAACCAGAGCCTATACTAGACATGGCAGATGGTTTTCATCTGATATGCTAATTTTACATAACTTGGTTGAAGCTACCTGGAGTGTAGAAGGATTCGGAGGGAGGCTGTTGCTCAGCAGCAAGGGGAATGGGGGCTGATTAGGAACGTCTGCTTTGGGTGTAGAAATAGGAGGCAGGTGCTAGCAGGTCAGGTTACTTATATCCTGTATAGAATTCTGTTTACATTTTTTACAGTCTATAGACCAGGAGTTGGTAAATTTTTACCCGTAAAGGGCCAGAAAGGAAATATTTTAGGTTTTCAAGCCGTATAGTCTCTGTTGTAGGTGAAAGCGGCCATAGACAATTATGTGTGTTCCAATGATATTTTACTTATAAAAACAGGCTGCTGGCCACATTTGGCTCACACACCATAGTGTGCTGACCTCTGCATTAGACTATTGGGATGATCCTTTACTCTGCAGGACATCCACGCACAGGCTACACAATGTGTATGAAATTGACTTTGTCTCAGCCAGAAAGACTTACTCAGTCTAGAGGACGGCTATTCATCTCAGTCTTATTTTATTTAGGTACCTAATGTGCAAAATGGATTAGGCTGTAATTATTCACATTAAGTGGATTTTTGTTTGCAAAAGGATTCATGAGGGTTTTATTAAAGAAAGAATTGTTCTTCCAGCACATGTGAATGTCTGTTTACTGCTTTACAGAGAGCCCAGGAGACAGAGAAACCAAATCTGAAACCTTTGAAGTCTCCCCACTTATAAGCCAACCAGAACTGAAAATAAAGGCAGTTTCCATGCAAGTCAATGAGAAAATAATTGCACCAAAATCCAATTTTCAAAACTGTCTCTGGTGGTCTGGTTCTGGGTAAAATGGAGTAATTGCACCCGCCCTGCCACTGCTGCTGATTGCAGCTACCGTGACCTTGACCGGGGCTTGGAACAGCAGTGAGGGACCCTGAAAAGTAAGTCACTTAACTGGCAGTGAGCTTACCTTTTTGCCTCTCTGCTGTCCCCAGCTTTACTGACGGTAGCCTCAAGCTGAATAGTGGACATGGGACAGATGGAAAGAACCCAGAAGCCTCTGGTCCTGGTTCATGGAGCAGGAGAGGTGATGCTTAATGTCCACGCAGCGCGGCAAACCATGTTTTTCCCTTGTCTTCATATTTTCTGTTCCTTGGCCCCAAGCTGTCCCTTGGTAGCTGCTGTGGCAGCAGCAGCAAAAGGAGCCTCCACACCTGGTGCTCTAGAGAATGGGTCCTTCCCTTCTGTCTTGAGGCCTGAGGTGACAGGAGGGCACGTGAACGCCACTGCTCTGTCCTCTCTGTCCTTTGGGCACTTGGCCCCAGGTGCAGGTGCTGCCCAGGCCCCAAACTGGCCTGTGTGTGTGGTACACATGCGACAGACCTGCAGGAGCTTGAAAATTGAACTGACGTTAGAACCACAGCCCACAGAAGGCAGGTTGGAACTTGTAGCTTGAATCCATCCAGATCAACCTCCGGCTAGCTCAAAAATAACATTCTCCAGAGTATTTAAAGAAGATTCAAAGTCTCAGGACATAATACTCGAAAGGTTTAGGATATAATAAAATGTTACTTGGCACATGGAGAATCAGGATAATCACAGCTATCATGGGAAAGAACAAATCAACAGATCTCAATGCTAAGAGGACAAAGATGTCAGAATTATTTGAGAAAGACTTTAAAGTAGCCACTATGATAATATTCTAACAAGTGAACACTCACGGATGGAAAGATGGGAAGTCTCAGCAAAGAAATAGAAGGTATAAAGGAGAACCACATGGACACTTTAGAACTGAAAATACATGAACTGAAATGAACAGGCACACACCTCTCAGGACGCGGTCAATAACAGAGATGACAGAGGAGAGAGTTGGTGGACTTGAAGAGAGAGACAGTTATCCAAGCTGAACAACAGAGAGAAAAAAGATTTTTTAGAAAGGAGTGAGCCTCAGAGACCTGTGGGACATTACCAAAGGTCTAACATTTGAGTCATGGGGTCCCAGCAGGAGAGGAAGGAGCCCAGGGAAGGAAATGTTGGCAGAAGTATTTTCTATTGCCAAGTGATGGATTACCACAAGCCTAATGGCTTAAAACAACACCATTTATTGTCCTGTTCTCTGTGGGTGCGAAGTCGGGCTCACCTGGCTGGGTCCTCTACTCAGGGTCTCACCTGGCTGAAGTCGAGGTCCCACCTTCCTTGTGGAGTGTCTGCTGGGGTCTCTGCTCTCAGTTACTGGAGGCTCCCTGTGTTCCTGCCCCTCCCCATCTCAGAGTCAGCAACAGAGGATCACCCTTGTATCAAAGCCCAATTATGATCCCAGTGTTTCCAGAAAAAGCCCAGTTTCTTTTTAAGGGCTTTCTTGATTAGGTCAGGCTCATTCAGGATAATCTTCCTTTCTTTTTTCTTTCTTTCTTTTTTTTTTTTTGGATGCGTTGGGTCTTTTTGTTGCTGCGCACGGGCTTTCTCTAGTTGCGACAAGTGGGGGCTGCTCTTCGTTGTGGTGTGTGGGCTTCTCGTTGTGGTGGCTTCTCTTGTTGCAGAGCACAGGCTCTAGGCATGTGGGCTTCAGTAGTTGTGGCTCACGGGCTCAGTAGTTGTGGCTCGAGGGCTCTAGAGCACAGGCTTAGTAGTTGTGGCACATGGGCTTAGTTGATCCACGGCATGTGGGATCTTCCCGGACAAGGGCTCGAACCCATGTCCCCTGCGTTGGCAAGCACATTCTTAACCACTGCGCCACCAGGGAAGTCCCAATCTTCCTTTCTTAAAGTCATTTTATTTCAACTTTAACTACAGCTCAAAATCCCTACACACCAGCACCTAGCTTAATGTTTGATTGAATAACTGTGAGAAGGTGAGTAGAGAACAGGGAGCAGGAATCAGGGGGCCAAGTTAGAATTCTGCCAACCATACAAATAATGACTGAAAATTCCCCAAATTTGGCAAGAAAACTTCCCCAGATCTACACATTCAAGAGGAAGAGTAACTCCAAACAGGATAAACTCAAAGAAATCCATGCCAAGACACATTATAATCAAACTTCTGAAAACTAAAGATAAAGAAAAAACCTTGAAGACAGCCAGAGAAAAACTACACCTTACCTACAGGGAAAAGCAATAAGAGTAACAGTGGCTTTTTTATCTGGAACTTTGAGGACCAGAAAGAAGCAGCATAATATTTTTCAAGTGCTGAGAGAAAAAAAAAAAACTATCAACACAGAATTCTGTGTCCCTCAGGAATGAAGGTAAAAATACAGGCATACTCCAATAAAGGAAAACTAAGAGAACTTTGCCATCCGACCTACTTCAAAAGAATTGCTAAAGTAAGTGCTTTGGACATAAGGGAAATGGCACCAGGAGGAAAATGGAACTCCAGTTCGTAAAGAAGAGCAGCAGAGATGGTAAGTACCTGAGCAAATATACTAGATTCTTCTTCTCTTCTGGAGCTCTTTAAAGTATGTTTGTGAAAACAAAACTCATAACACCATCTCATGGGGTTTTTGGTGCACCCAAGTGAAATACAACATAAAGAAGGGAGAGTAAGGACTTACCTAGTGGTCCAGTGGTTAAGATTCCATGCTTCTAATCCAGTGGGTGTGGGTTCGATTCCTGGTTGGGGAACTAAGATCCCACATGCTGTGCAGAGTGGCTAAAAAATAAAAATGATTTAAAAAAAGAAGAAAAGGGAGAGTAAAAGGACCCTATATGAGGCAGGATTTCTACTTTCCACCCAAAATGGCAAAATACTGATTCTAATTAGACTGTGAAAAGTTAAGTATGTACATTGTAATCCTTAGAGCAACTACTAATAACACTAGTCAAAGAGATATAGTTAACACACAATAGATAAATTAAAATGGAGTTATAAAAAGTTCAAATAACCCACAAGAATGCAGGAAAGGGGAAGTGAAAGGATGTAAAACATAGGGAACAAACAGAAGACAAATTAGAAACTGGTAGCTGTAAGTCCAAACCTAATAGTTACATTAAATGTTAATAATCCAAACACAGCAGTTTAAAGGCAGATTGTTAGAAAGATTGAAAAACATGACCCAACTATATGTCGTCTACAAGAAGCTCCCTTCAAATATAATGATATAGGGAGGTTAAAAGTAGAAGGATAGAAACATATACAGTGCAAACATTAATTAAAAGAAGGAGTGGCTATACCAATATTAGAGTAGACTTCAGAGCAAAGAAAATTTCCAGAGATAAAGAGGAACATTACATAATAATAAAAGGGCCAATTCACCAAGAAGACATAACAATTCTAAATGTGTATGCACCTAACTTCAGAGTTTCAAAACACATGAAGTAAAAATGACAGAGCTGAAAGGGAAATACACAAATCTACAATTATAATTGAAGACCTCAGCACTCTCCTTTCAATAACTGATAGAACTAGTGGGCAAAAAATTTGCAAAGATACAGAAGAACTGAACAGCAACATCAACCAACAGTATCAAATTGACATTTATGTAGCATAACTGAACAATAGAAAACACAGTATATTCAAGTTCACATGAATCATCAACTAAGACAGACTATATTCTGGGTCGAAAAACGAACCTTAAGACATTGAACAGAATTGAAATTATACGAAGCATGTTCTCTGACCTTAATGGAATTAAACTAGAAGTCAATAAAAAAGAACATGAAAATCTCAAAATACTTTAAAATCAAATAAAACACTCCTAAGTAATCCTTGGGTCGAAAAGGAAGTCTTAAGAGAAATTATAAAATATTGAGAAATTAGGAAATATTAGAAAACTGTATGAAAATGAAAATACAGTATATCAAAATTTGTGGTTGCAGTCTACGCTTAGAGGGGAAAGTAGAGCATTAAATGTTTGTATTAGAAAAAAGAGCTCAAAAGATTATTGTTAAGCTTCAGATCTAACAAATTAGAAAAAAAGAGCAAAATAAATGTAAGGAATTAATATAAGAGCAGAAATAAAATTGAAAACATAAAGACAATTTAGAAGAACCAGTGATCCCATAAACTGGTCCTTTGAGATGATTAACTGATCAAAATTCTTGCAATACTGACAAGAACAAAGGCAAAGACAAAGAAAAAAAGAGAGAAGACACAATACTGAAATCAGGAACGAAAGAGAAGGTGTCAATACAGAACGTGCACACCTTAAATGGATAAGCAGAATGCTATGAACTCCAGACCCAGATGATTTCATTGGCAAATTCTACCAAAAATTTGAAGAAAAAAATAGCATCAATTCTACAAAAATAACTTTCAGAAAATAGAAGAGGAAGAAAAATCACTCAACCCCTTTTACGAGGCCCACATTACACTGATACCAAAACCAGACAAAGACAGTATAAGAAAACTACAGGTTGATATCCTTTATGAATATGGGTTCAAAAATCCTTAAAAAATTTAGTGAATGAATCCATATTTAGATATAGATATATTGCAACCAAGTGAAGCTTATTGTTGGAATGCAAGGATGGTTCAATAGTCAGAAATCAATCAACATAATCTGTTATATTAACAGTCTAAAGAAGAAAAGCTACACAATCATATCAACTGATACATTAAAAGCTTTTAACCACATTTAACATCCATTCATGATAAACTGTCAGTAAGGCAGGATCAGTAGGGGATTTCCTCATCCTGATAAAGGGCAGATACAAAAAAACAAAAACAAAAAACCAAACCTACAGTTAACTTTATACTTAATGGTGAAAGACTAATTAATGCTTTTACCCCAAGATTGGAATGAAGATGAGGATGTCCACTCTCCTTTCTCCTATTCAACATTGTACTGGAAGCACTAGCCAGGGCAGGAACAGGCATGCAGATTGGAAAAGAAGAAATAAAACTATTCCTATTCATAGACAATGTGACTGTCTACGTATAAAACCCCAAGAAATACACAGAAAAAAATCGCTTAGAACTAATATGTGAGTTTAGCAAGCTTATAAGACACAAGGTCAATATATATATATATATATATATATATATATATATATATATATATATATATAAATTAATCCTAATCTAGAGTAGAAATCAATAATGACAACTGAAATTAAAATAAGAATACCACTTATAAGATCACCAAAACATGAAATATTTAGTCACAGATCTAACAAAATATGTATAGGATCTGCATATTGAAAACTACAAAATGTTATTGAAATTGAAGGACTAAATAAATGAAGACACATACTATATTTATCAATGGGAAAACTCAATGTAGTAAGAATGTCAATTCTCCACAAATTAACTACATGGTTAATGCAATTCCAATATAAATCCCAGACATATTTTGCATGTAGATATAGAGAAGCCAATTTTAAAATTTATATGGAACAGGAAAACTAGAATAGACAAATGATTTTGAAAAAGTATAATAAAGTTGAAGGAATCATACTATCCAATTTTAAAAGTTATTGTAACTTAGTATGAGATTGGCAAAGATAGGTATATAGATCAACAGAACAGAACAGATAGTCCAGAAATAGACCCACACAGGCAAGGCCAAGAGATTTTGGCAGAAGTTCAAAGGCAATTCAATGGAGAATAGCCGTTTGAACAAACATGACACCCAAAAGCACAATCCTTTAAAGAACTGGATTGGACTTTATTGAAATGAAAAACGTTTGTTCTGTGAAGAGAACGAAAAGACAAGCTACAGAGTGGCAGAAAATATTTGCAAGTTATGAATTCAACAAAGATCCCATCACACATCTAAATGGCTGAAGTAAAAAGTACTGGCAACACTAAGTGCTGATGAGGATGTGGACCTGGATCGTTCATGTGTCTCTGGTGGGAATGCAGAACGGATCAGCCACTTTGGAACACAGAGTGGTGGTTTCTTAGAGTTTGACGTGGCCATTCCACACGGTTCAGCAATCCGTATCATCACTGTGGAGAAATGAAAACTTATGGTCACCCCTGTACGTGAATGTTTACAGCAGTTGTGTTCATAATTGACAAAAACTGGAAACAACACAAGTGTTCTTCATTGGGTAAAGAGATAAACAAACCGTGGTCCCTCCACACCATGAACACCACTCAGCAGTGAGGAACAGTGGACGCTGCCAACAAAACACTGTCACTTGCCCTCTGCTTCTACGAGGATTAAGTCACAAGCTGCTGCCACCGCTGTCTTTCAACACCCCCTGAAAGGGGTTCAGGGTGGAGATCAGGAATGAGGCACTTGTGCTCTGGGAAAAACTGGCAGAACAGGCCTTCAGATAGTTAGAGATTTTCAGGAGAAGACTTTATGAGCTCAATTCTTAAACCTCCTCATGTGTAGAAAAGCACTAAAATTGTTAATGGTGACATTTACTCCTGGTGACTAGCAGTGACCTTGTGCAAAGATGTGTGTTTGATTGCTTGGACGCCCTCTTCACCAAAATCACATATGCACTGACCCCTCCCCCCACCTCTTTGGAGCAGTCTCTCAGAGCTACTTGAAATGCTGTCTCCCGGGCTATAGTCCTCATTTTGCCCCAAATAAAACTTAACTCACAACCCTCACACTGTTTTCTTTTCAGCCGACAATGCCGACACGTGCAGCAATGCGGATGCCATGCAGAGGCGTTCTGCTGAGTGAAAGAATCCAGACTTGGAGGCTACCTACCACATCCTTCCATCTGTGCCGAAAGTAGACACAAGACCAGACTAGAGGGGAGGTCAGTGGGCAGGGCTTTGGGGGCAGGTGGAGTGTGGCTGCAGGGGGATTCCACTGGGAGTCTGGACCCTGATTACGGTGGTTACTCAATTCTAGACGTGCGTTAAACTTCCTAGACGTGCCCACCGTCGGAAGGTCAGTTCTGTCGTCTGTTACCCAAAGCGTCAACCACACACCTGCACGGTGCTGTCAGACCGAAAGCCCCAGCTGGGGGACCCCATGGAGGTTACGAGGAGGGGGCACAGGGCAGAGCCGAGGGCTGCGGTGAGACATGCCCAGCAGGGCCTCTGGGCTCTGTCGAGTGGGGCCGGGGCACCTCCCGGCAGCTGGTTCCCACGGCTCCAGGCTTCCCGGACCCCACTCGTTGATGGGAAGCAGCCTCCTGCATCTTGTGGAAGCAGCCCAGCCCTGCCTGCCATCGGGGTCCTGCACCCTGGAAAGCCCCGGGCTGCAGCTGGGGAGGATGGGCTCTCAGAGGGGCGGGGGCACCCCATTCTGGATTGTTAACTGGAGGAAGTATTATGTTCATCTGGCAGAAATATCCTCTGAGGGCGTGAGGGTGGAAAATGCCTGGGAAACGTACGGTCAGAGGAGAACAGAGGCCACAGCCGAGAGCAGGGCTTCTCCCAGCGTGGCGCCTCGGAGGCACCTCTTCTCTCAGGAATGGAGGCCTTTCCAGCCCGCAGCGCTCCCGGGAGCGGCCTCCCTGTCAGCATCTGGGTCGTTCAGTCTGGGGAGAGCCCCAGCCTCCCCTTCCTCGTAGCCTCAGCTTTTCTGCTGTACCTGGGACTCTGCCCCAGCACAGGCTGTGCTGGCCCTGGTGGCCCTGTCTGAGTACAGCCACCGCCTGCAGGGCGAGGGGTGGCCTCCGGCATCCCACATCCCCAACGTCCCGGCGGCGCAGACAGAAATCTGTGGGCTTCTAGCTCGCCAGGAACGACGTGCTCTGCGCTCTCGCACAGCTGCACGGAAACACGCCCTCACAAGCGGAGCTGAGCAGCAGCGTGGGCCGCGCCAGCACCAGCGTAGAAGCAGAAGGCACTCGCTGGTGTTACTGGAGCACCGAGCAGACTAAGTCCTTCGTGACTCTTGCTTACTGGGTGCCTATTCCAGCCGGGCCGGTGTTACAAGGTGTCTGTGCTCCCCGACCGGCACATCGTGCAGGGCACGTGCGCACAGCAGGTGGGAAAGCCTGGGTGCTTAAGCCCTGCTCGTTGTTGGTACAGCGAAGGCCCCTGGAGAGGCCTGGGTGTCCAGGAGGGACCTTGTGAGCAGTTTTAGCTGAGTTCCCAGCATTGCAGTCTGAGTCTCATTGTGTGTGCATGCCGCATCAGAAATACAGCCGTCGTCCTCTTTCCTGTGGGTGTCAGACGCCGTCTCTGGAAAGAGGCCTGGTTTGTAGAAACTCTGTGCCCTGCTCTAAAAGGCACTGACCGTGGCACTGGCTCTTTGGCTGAATTCATCCACCTCAAACCCAGGGCTGTGTTTACACAACAGAAGATTTTCTCCTCCGCGTCCTGTTCCTGCAGCTCATGGCCTCTTGCCCAGGACAGTGATGCTGAGGGCAGGGAGGCGCTCGGAGCCGGGCTAGAGAAAGGACGGACACTCCTGACACCCTGCTGGTCAGAGGGGCTGAGCTGGCGGCTGGCCCCTGAGACCTGGCCCTGGGGAGGAGGGCGTCCTTCTCTGCACCCTGGGACCCTAAGGAGGCTGCTGAGATGAGGATTTCCCCAAATCAAGGTGAGAGCTGGTCCGTAGAGGCCTTTCCCAGACAAGTACAGGGCCAGCCTCTATGTGAATTATTTATGTAATTATTACAGCAGCCAAGGGCGTTAGCCCCTGTTTCCAGTAAGGACGTTGTGGTTTAGGGGGGTGAAGGGGCCTGCCCAAGGTCACCGGGTCGGGTTGTAAGAGCTGGGATGCAAACTCTGGAGTCAAGGCCTCAACCGGACCTTGGCCACCACTTTATTTTGCTTCTCATGGGACGTTAGCTCTGGAAGGTTCTAGAAGGTTCCTCACTACTCAAGGTGTGGTCCCAGGGCCAGTAGCACTCCCATCACCTGGGTGCTCATTAGAAACGCAGAGTCTCAGGCCCCACCCCAGATTTTCTTCATCAGAATCTGCATTTTAGCCAAATCCCAGGTGACTCACACACACCTCAAGTTTGGGAAGCGCTGACGTAGTCCAGTCTTCACACCCGATAGATGTGGAACCAGGCCCGGGAAGCTGGGCTAGAATCCTGGCCCCAACTCCTGCCTGAGTCCTGCCCGCTCTGACCTCCTGTCTGGCCCGAACCACTGGCTTGGGTGCATCTTAAAAGGAAATTTTAAATAATGCTTTGGGTTTGGTGCTAAATTTGATTAGACAGATATTTGTTTTGCTCTTAGAAAGATGAGTAAGGCACAGCTTCTGCCTGCACGGGGTTATAACCTGTATGTAAATAACAGATTACAAGGTACAAAATGCCAGAGTCCTAAGAGGGAACGCAGAGGGGAAATGGTGCCCAGGGCGGAGCCAGGACCCAGGAAGGCTTTCCTGACGTCATGACACTGGAAGATGGTGACGGGGGATGGGGGGATTCCTGGTGCGGGCCAGGAATCAGCAGAGCTGGGCGTGAGCAGGCCTAGGGCTCTGAGGGCGGTGCTGTGTGTGCAGGTGGGGGACAGAGGGCTCAGGGAGAGCCTGGGGGCTTTGGGGATGAGGTGAGGAAGACGGCCACGTGTGGATGCCGGGTGGGACGCGGTGCAGGCGGGGGTGCGGGGTTAGGAGGGAGGAGCCGGCACAGGTGAGCCAGAGGTTGGCATCTGGACAGTCTGGGGGCCTGGAAGGGCTGTGGGGAGGGGTGAGAGGCTGCACTGGGAAGGAGGCTCCGGGCACATGTGGCCCCACGGCTGGGGAGTTTGCCTTGACCGTTGGCTTAAGGTGGAGTCCAGAGGGCAGGTGCCCAGAGGGCAGGTGGAGGTTGTGTGAGAGGAGCGGACGGGACCGGGGAGGCTTTGCTGACTGTGAGTTTTGAGAATTTGGGAGGCTCGGGGACAGAAGCTGGGGCTGCAGGAGGCCAAGAACGGGGGCGGGGGCGGTGCAATGGAGGCGTAGGCTGCGGCTGTGAGGGCTCCCTCGGCCTGGATGCGAGCCCCGGGGATGGTGACCAGTGGATTCCAAGGCCCACCAAGCCGGGTTCAGCGGTTGGGGGCTTGCGTCTGTCACGGCATCACTGTGCCTGAGCGTTTCCGGTGGTGCCCACCCATCTCATGGTCTGTACGGTGCCAGCTTCTCTGTGGGTGACACTGCCTGTCACACGTGCACGTGGCGGGAATTCTGGTCCCTGGGTGAGCTGCTCAGGCCGATGGCCTACCTGAGCACACAGTCGTATCTATGCCTCCACCACATCTGCATCTACATACGTGATGTTTATTTCACCAGGTGCTTGAGAGGTGCCAACTCACCCAGGATGCAGGTCTCAGAGGCTGTGGCTCTGGTGAGTGGCTGAAGCTGGAAACTGTTTTTGCCCCCAGACGAGGATGAGGTGCAGTGACGGAAGAGGCTTTAAGCTGGTGGGTGCTCGCGCCCCTGGGGTGCTTCCCGGCCTCTCCCGGTCACCTCCGCCCTCCTGCCTGGCGCCCCGGTCAGGACCCTCCGGAGGACAGGAGAGGTTACTCTTCCTGGGGCGGGAGTGGGGTTCTTGGTTTGCAAAAGCATGTTTAACATTAGGCATTATTCCGTATTGAGGGAAAAAAGCAAAAATCAACTTTTTCGAAGGAAACAACAAAACGCTCTTGGCTGTTTTGAGATTTCCAGGAAATAGGAATCTCCAGGGCTCAGAGCAGAGCCTTCTGGGTTATCCTCACAGGCTTGTGTTCAGGGAAGAGACCCCGGCCTGGGAGGAGGACCCTCAAGTGTGATAGAGGTGAAACCCATGGGAACATCATTGCAAACCTGTACTTCCTACAGTGAAGTCAGCCTCGAAGACATGGGCTTTGCTGGTAATATTTCACTGACCACACCTGTCTCTGCTATCGGGCACCTCTGGCTGGGCCCCATACACACCGGGGGCAGCTACCCAGCAGGGAGCCCCTCGTCACCGTCCCCTCCCCAGCCACCTGCTTGCAGGGCTGTTGATGGCAGCTCCTCAGCCAACCTGTGCTGGAGCCCGGGAGCCCCGGGTGGGCGACCGTCTCCTGCTGACCAGGAGGAGGGGAATTTGCCCCTGCTCTTAGCTTGTCTCCACCCTGCCTTTAAACCAAGTGTATTAATTGACATCACAAAGCCAGTTTTTCCTCTCATTTGCCTGCAGACGCTTAAATAACTTGATTGCAAACACAACAGGTCCTATCTCCGGCCTCTCTGCCCACACAATACACCTTTCTCCTCCTGCTGCTGCTGGGGAATCTGGATCCTTCCCAGGCTGGCCTGGAATTTCTGCCCTGGGTGATGAGAGGGATCTGTGTCATTACAGCTGCTCCTTTCCAGGGGGCGGGGTAGAGAATAGGTAAGCCCAATCTGTATGTCCTCTAATCAGCAACAGCCCAGCTGCAGGGGCTGTGTAGATTTGTGCTGGTTTCCACATCTGTGTGCTCCCTGTAGGCCCCGGGCCCCACCAGCCCTTCCGCTGACTCTCCCCGAGCTCCGCAGACCACTTGCCCCTCCGGTTGGAAGTCGCCAAGCTGTCATAGGAGTGTTTACGGGTTTTCCTGCGGGTCCAATAGGAGGCGTCTCCGGATACGGATATGGATATGGAGCGTTTCATTGTCTCCGTGTTCTACCTCCTTCGAAGCCAAGGAGAGGATGTGTTCTCTGCACCCGGCTGGCAGCCAGACAGCCAGCCAGACAAGAGGGTGAAGTCAGCCCAGCCGTCCTCTAGTTTTCTAGAGGTTGGATCTGTAGGTGGGCCTGGCGCTGTTTTGAAGGAGCCTCTCAGTCCTTGGACAGATGCTTGGGTGGGCAGGGCTCCCTGTGCTTTTATTTGAATCTTCATTACCTGAGTTCTCCCCTTGGCTGCTTGTGACCTGGGGCAAATCATTTGTGCCCTCAACTTCCTAATTGGTAGGATGACAGGTATGTGCTCTCTCAGGGCTGCTGCGCTAGTGAAATGAGGCCCTGGTTCCAAAAAAATCGTCAAAATGGGCTGTAGAGATGTTAGACGTATGACTGGTCCCAGCACTTTAGGCTGAGGCAGTGATCAGTGGTCAAGTAGAGCCATTTGCATAAAAACGACCTTAAATTCCACTTTTCTAGAGCAAAGAAAAGGTGAGCAAGGGGGCAGGTGTGGAGCGGGGAGCGTGCCAGGGCGTCCGCTTCGGGGCTCCTACTGCGGCCTCGCCGGCGCGCGCTGCTCCTTCCTGGGGGTCGCGGGTGCTGCCCTGTCACCCCTGCAGCTCTTTGTGCGTGCCGATCCATCGGCTCCGACGGGGGGGGGCTGGCTCAGCGAGCAAAGCAAAGACCCCCGTCCCCGCTCTCGGCGTGCGGCAGCCCCCTGACTCCCGCCCGGTGAGGCCCCTCCGAGCGGGGTTGCTGCCCGGCAGCCACGGGGGACACGCCGTCCCAACTCCGTGTCCAGAGCCCTTTCACTGGACCCTCCCCTCCGACCAAAGCACGACCTTGGGCGCCCCGCAAGAGGAAACACGCAGGACGCGGTTCCACGATAAAACCCACCGGGCTCCTGCCCTCCTGGAGGTGAGCGTCTTCCCCGCTAAGACAAATGTGAAGCAGCAGTGCCGGGAGAGGCCAGGGGGTGCAGGAGAGGGCACCGTGGCGCTGAGCGGTCAGCTGGAAGACCAAGCGACGGCACGTAGGTGGCCAGTCCGCGCGCCCCGTCGTCGTTCTACCGGTCTGGGCCATCCTGGCTGCGTACCTGGTGGGGTCAGCTGCAGCCCAGCCTTGCCCGGGAGCTCGCTAAGGAGCAGCAGCGAGCGTCTGATGGGGGCACTAGGGCAGGGAAACAGAGCGGAGTGGCCCAGCTCAGGCACTGGATCACGCCCGAGGAGCCCTCGCACTGCGGCCACCTGTGCTGCTCTCGGGTGAGGCGGCCGCTGCAGGGACCAGGGCGGCAGGAGGAGGCCCTGGGTGTGGTCAAGGCGCAGAGCCGGGGCCTGAGGGAGGTCTGCCTGCTGGGGTCTGCTGTCACGTGTGACGGCGCTGCAGGCCCGCGCTTGCGCCCCTGCCGCGGGCACACAGCCTATCACGGGGTGAATTAGCATCTCGGGTACCTTTGTGTGTGCATCCACCTTCGTCGGGGGTTAACTCTTCTTCGGATCCCTTTACTTTCGCTTTCTCAGGCTGGATCAAGTTGTTTTTCTGTAACCGACAACCCAGATTCCCTAATTAATGCGCCTGGTAGTAATCTGTAACATGTTAACAAGTCTCCAGCACGACGGCCTTTTGCCAACTCTAAACGTCCTGGTCCTTTCTTGGGCAGGACCTGTTTGTGACTATTACCTGCAGATAGCACGCTATTTGCAGACCCTGCCCTGAGTGTACACAGAGGAGCTCCTTCACACCTACATGTATTTCATGTCAATTCACGTCTGCGGGCCAGGGGCTGGGGATTCAGGAACAGTCAGGCAGACGGAGCGGGGGGCTGCTCCCCACTCCACTGCACAGGCGGGGGCTGTGAAGAGGTACATTTTCGTTGTTCCTCATTTTTGTTTGCTCTCAGCACGTGGTGACCTTACTGCACTGGGCACTGTTCCGGTATTGCTGCAGAGAAGATGGCACTCAGTATGACTTTTAACTACTGAAAAGAAAAGCATGAGAAGAAAAGTATGGATGTGAGGGACAAAAGACGGTGAGAAACCAGTGGGAAACAGCACTGCTGCGTGTATTGGGGTGGCTGGGGAGGGGCTGGGGGCAGGGCCGTTCTCCTTGGAGCCTCCCCAGATGGCCGGTGAACACCACCGCCTGTTTCCATTGCCTTGGAATTGGGCAGCTTATGCCTGGTGCTGTGGGGCTGTCAGTCACCTCTCCCCTCCCCACCTGCCCTCCTGAGTGGTACACGTGGTCCTGGAGGAGCACCTCCTGGCCGTGATGCTTCTGAGCTCAGAAGCCAGGTCTCCACCCAGGAAGCTCCTTGGGGGACGGGCAGCCCAGGTGGTGGCTAAGCTGGACCCAGCCCCTCTCCTTTCTTTACCTCCTTGTTGGGGGCGTGGTCTACGGCTGGTCCTGGCTCCTCTCCAGCGGCTTCCCCTGAAGGGTAGCCGATGCCCTTGAGGGAATATGAGGTCACAGGCCAAGGGAGCTGGACTCCCCACAAGCACAACTCCTAGGAAAGGATGCCAAGTTGAACAAGATGTACATGTGGGACGTTGTCAGAACAGACAGGCTCACAGTTAAAAAGCACAGGAGGGCTTCCCTGGTGGCGCAGTGGTTAAGAACCCGCCTGCCGATGCAGGGGACACGGGTTCGAGCCCTGGTCTGGGAAGATCCCACATGCCGCAGAGCAACTAAGCCCGTGCACCACAACTCCTGAGCCTGCATTCTAGAGCCCATGAGCCACAACTACTGAGCCCACGTGCCAGAACTACTGAAGCCCATGCGCCTAGAGCCCATGCTTCACAACAAGAGAAGCCACCACAATGAGGAGCCCGCACACCGCAGCGAAGAGTAGCCCCAGCTCACCACAACTAGAGAAAAGCCCGCGCGCAGCAACCAAGACCCAACGCCGCCAAAAATAAAATAAAATAAATAAGTTTATTTTTGAAAAAAAGCATAGGACCCTCCAGGAGGTAAGCAGTAAAATAAAGAGTAAATACCCTCGAAGAGGGAAGGGAAGATATAAGTGGAATGAAGTCATAAAAATGAATCAAGTAGACTCATTAGGGGTGAAATAATGGTAGTAAACGTGACAAAGACAGGAAATGGGATAAAGAGCAAAATACTCAGACACTTGCTGAGAAAGTTAGTAGATGGAAGATCAAATCGAGGAACTCTCTGACAAGGCAGCACCAAGAGAAAGACCTACAAATGTGTGTGTGAGAGAGAGGGAATTTTATATGTATACACACACACACACACACACACACACACACATTGTGGAATACAGCTTCAGTTATACCTAGAAATGCATTGCTGTAAATACCTTTATCTGGAAACAGGAACGGTGGAAAAATATAAACTAAGCAATCAATTTTGAAAAAAAATCAATAGAGCAAATCCAAAGGACAAGAAGGCAAGCAGTTAGTAAAGGTAAAAGCGAAACCAAAGAAACAGAGAACAGAGCAACAAAGACAACAGAAAAAGATGAACGAAAACAAAGCTGTCCACTCTGCTCAGCTGCCGTGTCTGTTCTTTTGCCGGCGCCGCGCTGTCGTGGCTGGTGTGGATTTACAGTGAGTCTCGAGGTGGGCAGTGGGACCCTCCAGCCGTGTTCTTCTCCTTCACTCCTGAGGTGTTGGGTAGCCTGGCTCTTCTGCCTCTTCATAGAAACTTTAGAAGCCGTTTGTCAATATCCACTAAATAAACTGCTGGGATCTTGGTTTGGACTGCACTGAATTTAGAGATCAAATTGAGAAGAACTGATGTCTTGAGAATATTGAGACTTCCTATCCACAAAAGGTCTTTCTCAGAGACATCCCGTCCCTCGATGTATCATCACTGAACAGTGAACCCAGTTAACAGCGGTGCAGCCCACGAGCAGTTTCAGAGCATGAGTTTTAAAGGGATGCAGCCCCACGCAGCAGGAAACACCTCAGCAAGCCCGGGGACCGTGGCTGACCTTGAAAACGCAACAGAGGCCACAGGCTATCACAGGCTGCTCTCTTTTCAAGTCGCTCTCCCCATGGGGCTTCCTCTGCAGCCACGGAGCTCTGTGGATGACTGACTGCAGGGCAGATGGGTGAACGTGCGGGGAGCCGTGCCGGTCTGACCAGAAGTTCCCCCCTGTCCCTTCCCAGACCATCTCTGTTCAACCCCCCTTGACTTTTTTCTGTCGTGGATTCATCTTCTCTTGCAGTAACGTGGAGGCGTAGCGTGAGTGGCCTCAGGTGTGAGAGCTCCACGTCGTTGCCGGCCGTGACCGGCAGGGTCTGTTGCACGGCCGCACCACAGCCGACCTTCTCAGAGAGACGGCCACGGGGGCTCTTTCCAGCTTGGGGCTACTACGAATAAAGCTGTTATAACGTCCTTCTACAAGTCTTTTTGCGGCCACATAGTTTTCCTTCTCTTGGGTAAACATCTCGGATTGGAACTGGGTCGTAGGGCAGGTGTGTCTTTATTTTGTAAGAAACTGCCGAGCTTTTCTTCAACGTACGTGTATCACATATGGTTCCACCAAGATGTGGGGGAGCTTCTGCTGCTCGGCGTCGCTGCCAATATCTGGAATTGTTCACGTTTACCTTTTTGCAGAACTGTACGCACCTTACATGGGTGCGCCTCCCTCACCCGGCCTGTTTCCGGAGCCACTGACTGATGGCAGGATAGTCCGTGACCGTGACCCTGTCCCCACCCCCCGCTCACGCTGGTCGGAGGCAAACCTCCACGCGCACGGAGAGGAGGACGGGCGACCACGGGCTGGGGGCATGAGACCCTCGAGGACATAAAGTGGCGGATCTGTTAGCGAACCCCGTGCAGGCAGCGCTGTGGTCTCTGGAGTCGAGTCTTGCGAATCTGGATGCCGAGTCCTCCCCTCGCTGGCCGGCGGTCTCTCTGGTCCTCACAGGAGGCCAGAGAAGAACGCGGGCGGCGGTTCGGCGGCCCGCGGCCTGGCGACCTTGGTGCAGAGTGTCCGGCGCCGGCAGGGCTCGGCTGCCGGAAGCTGCGGCTTTCCTCTCATCGGGGGGCCCCGCGGCGGCTCCCGGCGTGAGGCGAACGCCCGCGGTGGGGAGTCCTGGCACCTCGGGGCACGGGCCTTTCTGGGTGACCCGGGGCCCCGAGGGCCTTCCCCTGGGACGTGGGAGCTGAGCTGAACGTTTTTGGGGGGTTCTGAAAGCTTGAACCGCCCTTGAGCTATTTCACGGCCCGGATGCATTCGCGGCGCCGTCGCCCGTTACTAAGAGCCTTCCGCGTGCGGGTGCCGAGTCGCGGCTCCTCGGTCGGCCCTGCAGGCCTCCCCGCGGCCCGGGCAGGAGTGCGGCGGTCTGCACCCCGAGGCCGCGCCGCGCGGGGCCCAGGGCCCTCCCCTCGCGCGCGCCCGCTCTCCGCTCCTCGGCCTGCGCGCCGTGGACGCCTTCCGCCCCGGCGCTGGGGACGGGCCCGGGCCGCCCGCTGCCCGCCGGCCGGCGCCGGGGGCTCCCCAGGACCCTCCCCCGGCCTCCCGCCGCGCCGCCGCGCCCCTCGGCTCCTCCCGCCCGGCTTCCGAGGCCACGCCCCTGGGCCGCAGGCTGGAGCTTCTCGGCGTCCGCGCCCTTCCGCTGCCCCTCCCACCGGAGCGCGGGGGCCGGAGGACAGGATTTTTGCGGTTCACACTCTTGTTTATTGACCCGGGAACAAAGGCAAAGGGCAGCCTGTGAACAATGGGATCAAAGCGGGTCCTTGACCCGAGAGTGGTCCCAGGGTCCCCGCCTGCCCCACGGCCCTCCCCCAGCGTCTTCGTCCTTTCTCTCGATCCTCATAGAAACTCACCTTTATTTCAGCACATCGTACTGTATTCTCTCAGCACTTATGCACGAAATTGGCTGTGTACATGATTTACATTTTTACTTCTTTCTTTGGCCGGTGAACCAGCTTTGCTTCTTTTGGGGCAACTCCCCCGCCTTTCATGCCCGTCCCAATCACTTAACACGTATTTTTTGAGATTTCCTAGGTGTATGTCTTTCTCTTCAAGGAATTTACAATCTAAATGGGGAGTGAAAGCAATCATTAAATGAGGAAAGAGGACATGTAATGAGGAGCGAAATCCTGGAAAAAGCAGGATTTCCTGAGTGACTACAGCGTAATTGACAACTGTAACCAACTCTTTGTCAAGCTATTTCTTCAGAGTGGACCGTGGAATCTGCCCACCAGCTGCAAAAGGTGGTGAGGTGCTCAGCTGCTTGGGGCCGTGGCGGAGTCTTTGTGTGAGAACAACCTTCTGTCTGTAAAGACATTCACCTATTTACCTAGTTCTTCCAGACATGAAGCATTTTCTTCTACTTTACTAGCATATACAATAAAGATAAGCAAAAGATAAATGCTAGAAATCGCTACAAAACCCATTTCCCCAAATAATTACCGTTCTCAGTTTGTTTTGTTTCCTATGCTTGCATATACACTCCTCTCTCTCCTCTCTCCAAAGTGGAAACCTGTTGTTTAAACTTGTAACCTATTTTTTTTTTACTTCAGAGTATATTTTTATTGCTTTTCCAGGCTGTTAAACGTACTTCTACAATATGCTTTTTAATGACACATATGCGTCTAAGAGTTCATCGCGAGGGCACGACTGAATGCCTTTAACCGCACAGCACCTTTTGCTGTGCCTTCAGATCATTTTCCATATTTCGCTACCGTGCTGAAGACGACAGTCTGGTGAGCATCTTGGTGTTGACAGACAGTTCTCGGTGGTTCTTGTGAGCGAGCAGAAGCTCTGACTGCCTTTCTTTTCAAGGAAGTTGTGTAATGAACAGGCTTGGCAGGCATGTGTCTCCCTGGGGAGCAGGGGGCGGGACAAGTGTGTTATAAAGGACCCAGCTTCCTTACAGGTGTGTATGAGCAGGTGTGGCCTCTGCATCGTTGATGGGGACAGGGCTTGAGGAAGCCCGACAAAAAAGGGCCAGCCTCTCAGCACGAGGATTCTTTGTCTCTGACCCGGACTCTTGAGCTCTCCAGCGACATCCACGGGGCCATGGCAGCCCCTCCAGTTTTCGAGGAGGGTGGAAACTCATAGAGATGTCTGATGCTCCAGGACGGGTGGGAAGAGCCAGAGAGGCCCCAAATCCCCACTGATTCCTCTGGGTGAGACCCTCCATGCTCTTGAAGGCCTTCTCCGTGGGGCTGGCAGTCAGCCTGACGCTCGGCAGCCAGTGGGGAGACGCTGCAGCGGGAGGATGGGCAGCGGCCCCAGGACTACCTCCCGCCCCGCTGCTCCAGGTGGGCGCGGGGCCTCTCCCAGGGCTTCCTCCGCGTTGCCGGGAAGACGCAGACTCTGCTGGAGCTGATTCCTGAGCAGGCCGAGTCACTTGCTCTGAGTCAGCATTTGCTCTGTTTCCTGGAAAAATATCAGGTGTCAGGCATCACTCAAAGCTGCCGTGAGCAAGAAGCAAACGTGCCCCGAGGGCGGGCGTGTGTGCCCTTTACGTCAGGAGCTTCACACTCACCGGCTCTCACTTCCGTGGAACGTGCTCCAGAAGGGGGCGGGGCCTTCGTGCGGGACACTCTGGCCCTCCCCCCCACGTCAGGGCCACAGAGCCCCGGCCCCGCCCTCAGTCAGCTCACCCTCCAGCAGGCCACATGCACCCCAAGCGGCAGAGGGTCCCCTCACGTGGTCTGTGGGGGACCGAGGCCCAAGAAGGTCCAGCGTCCGCCCGGGTGTCCTCCGTCGGCAGGGCTTGAGGAGCTGGCCCTCGGCCCTCATCTAGGCGACTGTGGGACGCCTGTCTCCTTGTCTGGATTGTCAGCGAGACTCGTTCCCAGGCAGGAAGGGGTTAAGCGGCCAGCAGGGATGCGGGGCTCTGGGAAGAGACGCCGGCTGGGGCGGGGGAAGCATTCCAAGTGCCGTGTTTTCTGTTCTAAATATGGACTCGGGAGACAGTTATTTTGGGAGCAAACGGTAATGATTAGGGTTTTAAGATTTAAGTAGTCATTTAGTCATAAGAGCTGAGTCCACGTGCTACAGAAAAATAGTCTTTTCCTCTGGTTGATGATAGGGTTCCTTCAAGTGCAATAATTGTTCATCTTTTTACGAGTGCACAGCAGACAAGGGCCTGTGACTGGCCTCCACCGCGGGCTCGCTTTGGAAGAAGCGGGAGATGGCTGGACACGGCTCGTGCTGACAAGGAAGGTGCTGAACCCACAGCCAAAGGCACACCCCCCCTCCCGGGCCTCTGTGCCATGCTCTGTGTGAGTGTGCGGCCGCCCCACCCCGTGGACAAGGAGATGGTGCGTCTCAGAGGCTCTGGCTGGAGATGTACTGAGGCCTCCCTGCCCACGCGCTCGGCTGACCTGACCGCAGGGGGACGCCTGGTGCTGAGCTGCCAGGTACAGTTGAGGACTGCTGAAGGGGAACCGCGGTGATGGTTAGAAATCACAGCCCGGGCTTCCTGGCAAAAACTCTGCAGGAGCAAGGCCTGTCCCTGGAGTCCAAGGAGAGCGGACAGCCAGCCGACAGCCAGCCGACAGCCAGCCGAGCAGTCTAACTGGAGGAACAGAGCCTGGGGGCAGGGCCTGCCCTCCTCGAAGCTCCAGGGGGGTGGGGGAGGAGGGCTGGGGAGCTGGGGAGGGTGCCAGGCTCTGGGCGCCCCCCGAAGTGCCCGCCGTTTCCCCAGACTATCACAGGCAACACACTGTGGGCATTTCATTCAGTTTCGCCCCCGCGCCTGTTTTCTTCTGAATGAGGTTTAATTCACTCTTGCGTGTTGCTTACCGGACAGATCCTGTACGTGTGAGATATCTTGTCGGCACCAGAAAGGCAGGAGTCTCATAAATAATGTGCTGACAGCCAGGAACACTTCAGGGAAGACTGTACCCTTTCACACTCTCCTGCCTGTGACGCTCAGAGCTGGGGGCGACACTGACTAAACCAAAGGGTCGCGGCACAGGACGGAGATCCGGAAGCGGGGTGACCTCTTTCAGACAGGTTTCCACGCAGCTGAGCCTCACCTCCACGTGAGGACCAAGGACAGGGTCACGAGCTGGCAGGGGCCTTAGGCTCAGGGGCAGCATTGGTGACGGCCTGCCAGCCATCTGAGCAACAGCTACAGGCCTGAGAGGCCTGGCCTTCGGGAAGGTCAGGGGAGGCTCCCTCCACCCAAGCCAGGCACAGCCCAGAGACACCAGGACCTCTGAGTTCTGGGATGAAGGCCTCCTTCTAGAAAGATCAGGTTCAAGAGGGGAGGGGGCTGAGGGCTGCAGGAGGGACGCCCTAAGGCTGGGTGGAGGAGCTGGGCAAGGAGGCAGCCCCGCGGGGGAGCATCAGAGAGGGACAGTGACCCAGACAGTGGGAGCCCCCTCTCCCTGGGTCACCCCAGAACTGCCCGCCCCCTCACACCCCCAGCAGGCAGTGACTGGCCAAGCTTGGCCAAGCCTGCATTAAGCTCAGCCCTGCAGGAGAGGGAGGAGGGGGGATGGGGGATGCCTCGAGCAGATGAGGGACGTGGGCAGTGCTGACAGGGCCTGGGGGCCGGGACTGAGCCCCCAGCCTGCGGCCCCGCTCCCTGCCCCTCCCCTCATCAGCCTGCTGCGCGCTTAAGATCATCCTTCCCTGTTTCATTACAGTGACTCTTGTTTTCTATCAAATGCCTTTAAACCCAGCTATTTTATTGTTGCTAAAATACTCTTTAACATTATATTAAAACATAATATTGTCTGAGTATCATTCGGTTATCTTAGGAGCTGCTAGACTGAGGGCAGTGGTGTCGGCCCCTCGCAGGCCGTCGGAACACCAGGCACAGCCCCTGGGGTTACAGGGTCGCGCAATTCACGTGCTCAGCCTGCCGAGGCTGCGCGGTCTCCTCGGGCTCTAAACCGCAGTGGTTCCAGCTCCGCCGTGTTCTGTTTCTGGGAGGGCCGGCGGGAGGGTTATGGGGGCGCGGCTGGTAACGGTCCTGAAAGGTTCGCGTTCCTGGTGTTCTCAGGCGGGACGTCCACCGCTCCAGCCTGGCCCGCAGCATCTCCAGGCAGACGGGGTGCCCGGGCCTCACGCAGCTCCACCGTTGGCCTCCCCCCAGCCCCCTCCCCGGACCCCCAGCTGTACGGGTCCTGCCTGTCCCCCCGGCAGGGTGCCCACCGGTGGCCTGTGCAGCGAAGGCCAGGACTCTGGAGGGGGACGGGAGCTCCGGGAGAGGGTTCGCACAGCGCATCAGCACGGCGCGCTTGAAGCTGCGTAGCTGCACGCGGCTCAGACTTGGCTGCGGGCTCGGCCCCCAGGTCCCTGCATCTGCGACGTGAATCACGGCAGTGACCAGAGCACCCCCGAGGCCGATTCAGCTCGCGATGGAGCACGGCCGCGCTTCCTCCACGTCTGCCGGGGAAAAGCCTGTATGGCAGGTGACAGAAACGCGGGACAGACGGACGGCAGCAGAGAAGGGAAGTCCCAAAGCGCAGGGGGTCCAGACGGGTGGTGAACGGGGTCCCCGCAGCCACAGAGCTTCCGGGCAAGGAGGAGGAAGGAGGGGTGAGGCTGCCCCGCATACAATCCCTCAAAGCAACCCTCAGAGCTGCTTCCCGACGGTGAAAGGGGGAGAGCAGGGTGTTGGAAGCTGCTCCAGCCTTGGGGACCCGGGGAGCTGCCGGGTCAGGCAGAGCCCCGGGCCACCCCCGGGGTCCCCAGGCCGCTCTTTGCAGGGCCGTGCCCTGCGTTCCGTCCACTGTGCTCTCTCGTTCGAAGAAGGCAGCCTCTTCCCCAGGGTCTCTTTGGAAAGGAGCGGCGAGCAGGTGCAGTGACGGGGGTGAGGCCGGGAGCCCCGAGGGAGGGGCTCAGGGCGCCCACGCCGCGGGCCCCGGGCGGACGCGGCGGGCTCCTGAGACCCCGCGGCTGATCACCAGCTGAGGAGCCTGGTTCGCGGGACGGTCGGTGGCCTTCCAAGTCCTCTCCCCTGGCCGCAGTAGCACCCGAGCCCTCCCCTCAGGCCCAGAGGAGGTCCTCAATCGCGCACCTCGACGTGGAGAAGAGCCCCCTGCCTTGAGCGGGCAGCCTGGGACGGGTCAGCGCTGGGCGAGGGGGGCCCGTTCCTGAGGCCCGACCCCGGGACTCGGATGCCCACGCCGAGCCGCTGCGCTGCACACCTCGGGGGGCGGCGCCGCCCACTCGGAGCCGGCGCCCTCGCCGTCCCCGCAGCCAGCTGGCCCTGCCCGTCCCAGCCCCTCCCCTGCCACGGGGAGCCCCCCACTCCTGTCCGGGCCGTTTAGGCCTCCGGAAACTGACGCCCGGCCCGCCTCAGGGTGTCCCGCAGAGTCCGGCGAGGCTGGTTACAGGCAGGCCGGCCGCCCCAACAAAGGGTCTCCGGGGGGCTGGCCGGATCTCGGGGGGAGCGGGAGGGAAAGACCTAAGAGGGTTCTCCCCGTGGCTTCGTCATCCCGGGCTGTGTCAGGGCGGCCTGCGTCTGTGGCTTTAGAGCATGACGGGACGGCCCTTTCCCAGAACAGGCGGAACCCGGAGCGAGGCAGCCTAAGTCGGGCCCTCGGCCTTGCACTGACCCCGAGGGGCGTCCCCCGGCTTTCGGGGCCTCATCCAGAACCGAGGCCGCTAACACCTGCATTTGTAATGTCCATTGACGGTGAGTTGATTGATGACTCAATGACATAATGTGCGTGCGGTGACCAGCATACGGCGTGCCCCCAAGGTGCTCGGCTTCACCTCTTTGTGTACCAGCAGGGCACCCGGAGCCCTTCAACCCCAGGAGCTCCACTGGAGCCTGGGGAACACCAGGGCCCCTAAACTGAAGTTATTTGCTGGATTTAGCCCCAAACAGTGTCCCCATCCTCCCTCTCCGCAGTGATATTCTGTTCCTCCAGTGACAAGCTATAGGAACGCCCTCTGGGGCTGTCACCTCTGGGGATTCTGTAGGATTTGTGCAGACCTGGCTGCAGCAGCAAGGGGCAGATGTGAGTCGCCGGGAGGCTGCTTCTGGAGGGGGTGGGGCGGGCAGTGCCTGGGTGGAAGGAG
The DNA here is from genome assembly GCF_026419965.1 of Kogia breviceps. NCBI lineage: Eukaryota > Metazoa > Chordata > Mammalia > Artiodactyla > Physeteridae > Kogia > Kogia breviceps. Next base: position 91,340,374 of record NC_081322.1, on the reverse strand, counting down.
GAGGGAGGATGAGCTCCTTCCCGAGACCAGCTTCCCACAGCTAATCTGACCTGAGCCAGGGGGAAACGGAAGGCTGATTGCAGAGGAAAGTAGGGGACGGGCTCTCCAAGCTGCCAATTCACAGGTTATTGTTTAGGATTAGTTAGGAGCCCCAGAGCGAATCACGCATTTCCCTGACCCTCTAAGCGCTCAGGGTAAATCCTGAGCCCTCAGCCAAAGCTGGGATCAGGTGACACCTACGAATATGCTGCAGAGACCATGAGGCCGGCCCTTCGTGTCAGTACTGCCAGCACGCTAGCAGTCAGAGGGGCCTGAAGGGCAAGGCCCGTCCCCCCTCTCCTGGGGTATCCCTGCAGCAGGCTGCCTGGGGTCTTCCACTGTCTGTGGCCAGTAGCACAGGCCAAACGCACCCACCGGCACTGTCTCCTCAGCCTGGCCCAGCCCAACCTTGCTCGGGGGCCCCGCTCAGCCCATAGCCAGCAGTGGGGTTCAGGATCGTGGCTCCCAGCAGGCCGGAAAGGGAAGCCCCAGCATGACCTGGGTATAAAATCAGAAGAAAAACTTGTTTTGCTGCTGCCCATGCAGCATCGTGAGTGATGTGTGTTTTTTGTTGCTTCGTCAGAACTGGTTAAATGTTGGTAAGTGAGATGCACTTACCACCCATGAAACGTCGACGGCCGAGTGATTCGGGCTCCTGGGCTTAGCAGTGTGAGTTGTCCTTTTCATGGGACCATCTGGAAAGCCACCAAACCCATTCAAGGCTCAGATTTCTGTAAAATGTCACGAGTCTCACAGGCGTTCAAGGAGCTTAGCCCCGAACCTGGACGAAAGCAGGTGCTCAATAGTTTTGAGGCAGTCTGAGGCCTGAGGCCTGGGTCCCTCCACCAGAGTGCTTGCACCTGGACAGAGGTCTCCTTGAGCAACAGAATACAGAGAAACTATGAGGGTGGTGTGGCCACAAGCTCAGGGACACCTGGAGCGCCCAGCAGCTGGAGGAGCAGGAAGGACCCCCGCCCCCGGGAGCCTCAGAGGGAAGGCGGCCCTGCCCGCCCCTCCATCCGGCTGTTCTCCAGGACTGGGAGAGGACAGACAGCTGGTGTTTAAGCTGCTGGGTTGGTAGTCCTTTGTTACCCGCCTCCTGGAAGTGCAGACGGCAGGCTGAACACTGGACACGGGCTGGGATGCCAGGGCAGGGCCGCCAGACCCTGGGGAATGGCCAAGGGGCATCGGGCGGGTGGACAGAGCGTGGAGCCCATTCAGCGGTAGCCGGCAGGCGGGCTGTGAAGCTTCCAGTCCTGACAGCTCTTGGGAAGGACAGTCTGGTGGGAGCGAGTGGCCCCGCCGCTTTCAGGCAGGGAGTTGTACACAGCGCTGAGGTGGGGACCGGCCTGCCGTGTTACCTGGTGAGGGGGGTTTACCTGGCCAGGTGGGTTAGGCTTCTTTAGCCCCTGTATCTAAGGCAGGGTCCACCCCCGTCTGCGACAGCCAGCAGTGAGGCGTATGCAGGGCATCCGACCTGGAGTCAGGCAGGGCAAGGTCCAGGGCAAACCCTGGCTCTGGTCTCCAGCCCCATGTGATTCTGGGCAGGCCACTCAGCCGTCTGAGCCTGTCTCCTTGTTAGTAAAATAGTGCTCAGAGGGAACTGTGGTGTTAAATAGAATACACATATATTGTATTAGGGGCACTGGGTAAATATCGGTTAGTCCGAATGTAGCTGATTTTTCATTAAAGGTTAAAGAGGTCAGGCGCTGGGTTAAAGTTGAGCCCTGTCCAGGCTCACACCTCACCACAGATGCTCCCCTCCCCCCGCAGGACGGCCCTGCTGTCCAGAGCACAGCCCACCCAGGACAGGCTGGAGGATGCTGGAAAGTGCTAGAAGAGCTAGCTGAACAGTGGCCTCTCCCTCTGAGTAGAAAGAGGAATTGCAGAAGCACAAGGGGAGAGGTTCCGGCCCGGAGGACGCACGTCGGGCATGTGTCAGGAGCACAGCCTTCTTGCTCGGCCCGGCCCGGCCCGTGTGGCAGGTTCCCCGGGTTTTGTGATGTGTGGTGATGAATGTGCAATCACTGAGCAGGACGCGGCAGGGGCCTGGCGTCCCGCCGAGGCCGCATTCCCGGGGCTGGGCCGGGGAGGGCTCGCTCCACGGTGGACCTCGGGGGGCGGGGGCCAGGCCGACGACGGGGAGGCACAGGCAGGGGGAGGGCCGTGCTCCAGAACCCGGGAGGAGGCTGCGCTGCACTCGGTGCCACCGGCCCCCGCTGTGGGCAGCGTGCAGGAGGCAAGGCCTGGCCTCGTTCTGAGACTTGGAGCCCGTGGGCCCCCCGCGATGCAGAGCGTGGGGCTGGGAGGGAGGCTGTGTGAGCACCGCCCTCCCTGAGGCAGGGGCCCTGCCCGGGGGCCTTGCGCTCTCCCCACTTCTGTGGGAAATGACAGCCTTCTCTCTGCCTGTTCGTGGCCCTCTTTCTGGAAGACCTGAGGGCCCACCACCCAGGTGTGGGCCGGGGGTCGCCAGGCTCGGATCCTCGTGCCACAGGCAGACGCCCCCGCTTCCAGCACGCTGACTCCTCCGCGCGCGCTTGGCGGGCTCGGGCTCCGCGAGGGCGCAAGAGCCTGTTCCGGGGGAGCGGGGGGCTCAGCCGCAGCCTTGAGGGCACAGCGCGGCAGCAGCGCGGCAGGCAGGCAGGCGGGGAGGGGCCCGGGTGGGAAGGACCCTGGCGCCCGGTCCCGCCCCAGCCCCGCCTCTGTTTGCACCAGCGCCGCGCCCCACGCGTGTCTCGGGCGCCCGTCTCCCCCTGCGATGTCGGCTCCCTGGGGAACCCCGGCGCAGAGCCCCTGTGGCGGGCGGTCACCGCGCAGCGCACAGGCAGGGCTTCTAGCCGGTGGTCGGTGTTTTGCGAAGTGGCTCTGCTCAGCCAGAGAGGCGCGTCCCGAGTCACCGCACCGGCACAGAGCCGGGGCTGAAGCGCAGACGGTCTGGAGCGGGCCAAGAAGCAGCGGTTAGAACACACGCTTCCCGGCTCGCCAGCGCCAAGGAGAGAGAGGACTAAACCGTCGTAATATTTTTACAAGGAAGGACGGATGTGTGGGGTAGAAAACGAAGAAGGTGTGTTTTTTCAGACCGTTTGATGTTAAAGGTTGCAATTAACTTTGTAACGGCAGGGCAGAGTGGGATGTAGTCCACTTTGTTCAGAACAGGAAAAAGCCCGGTGTGATGGCAAAGCCGATAATGGAAGAGTAAGAAAGTCTATTTCCTGTTCAGGACAATCAGCATAGGCGGGAGAGCTGGAAAACAACACACTCGAAAGGCAGGGCCGTCGTGATAAGAATGCCAGGCGACCAGGGAGCAGAATTAATGTCTGAACCCGAAGAACGTCCACGGAGAAATTGTGATGGGCAGGAAGTGCCGAGAAGGGGAACCTACGGTGGCTGCGATTACGGCACGGTTAGGAAGGTGTGGCTGGGCGGCCTGGCGGTTGGAGAGGACGGGGTCGGGGCGGGGGGGTGGCGCGGGGGGCCGGCACAGGGTGGAGCCTCCGCGTGGCTTACAGGGAGCTCGCCGGGAGTGCCCGGAGGGGACGGTGGTCCTAGGGTGAGAACAAAAACGGACAAGTTCAGCCTGCACCCCGAAGTAAGAGATCAGGAGAAAGCTCTCTTTTCGCAGTTTCTGAGAACGCTGAAGAAACCCTGGAAGACTGGAGTTTCCACTGCGATTTCTGTTCAGAAGGAAGAATTAAAGATTTAGAGCAAATTCATTGCGTCTTGGGCAGCTATAGACATTGTCTCCATTATTAAACCGGATGGCAGACTCAGTCGCACCCCAGGGCTTCTGGTGTGGAAACCGCACTGGGCCAGGATCCTGCAGGCATGAGACGGGGCCTCCAGGGCCAGCCCTCTGCCCTGTCCACTCCAGATCTGCTTTCCTCGTGGAGACCCGGCAGGTGTCCCCTGAGCCCAGCTCCTGGTGTGATCCCCTCACCTAGAGCGTGGGCCGGCCCCGGACTCCTCCCGCCCTCAGAGCCACGGTCGGGGGTGGCAAGGTGACCTCCAGGGGCCGCTAGCTCCAGCCAGCGAGGATCCAGGCTCCTCGTGCTACAGCTGCAACCCGAGGTGCCCGGAAGGGGTCCTTCTGTACCCAGCTGAGCCCTGCCCAGACTCCCAGACCGCAGAAATGCCACTGAGTGGGTGGCAGCTTGTTACGCAGCCGTGGAAAACTAATGCAGGTGTATGAGCCATGCTGAATAAACCCCAGAGAACCCCAATTCCTTAAACACCCGTCGTATTTCTGTCATTCTTGGATTTACACAATTATTTTCAGTAGAGGACTAAGGACGTGGTCCATCTGCAGGCAGCTGTGAGCGCTTGTGATCTCTGATGCAAACCAAGTCCCCCATCCGTACTCTCGGGGAGGATTTAGACTTTCGTTTTAGCTGCCATCTGCTAAGCCCCAGATCCTGACAGACTCACAGGGAGCTTTTCCTGTCTGCAGTGAAGCGTCCTCGGTTGGTTGTCTGCCAGGCCCCGGGGCTGATCCCGCTCCCCAGCTCTGTCGAGCCCCCAAACTGCAGAAGAGCTGGGCGTGGAGGGGCCCACGGTGGGTAGTGGGGCAGCCTGGACCGAGCGGTCACACCTCCAGCGCTTGGGCCACTGTGGCGTTTGAGGTGGGGCCTGGCCGTTTGGTGCCAAGCGCGTCGTTGGAAGGGTGCCCTTGAGGTTTTAGCAGGAAGGGGCGATCCAGGGCGAGGGCCTGGTTTGTGGAGGCTCCTGTGAGCCGGGACGTTAGGTGCGATGCAGTGGGACGTGGGCGAGCTTGCAAACAGCCACTCTGGCCCCAGGGTTGGGGACGACGAGGCCCGATGGGAGGGGCGAGTGGGGAACTGGCCGGGGGTGGGGCTGGCCCGCTGTGGCCGGAACAGGGCCTCCAGCAGAAGGTAAGTTCCTGGAAGCATCCAGGGCCTCTGCGGTCACACTCAGTGGGGCTGTGATTCTGCACTGGCTCCGGTCTGCGTTGAGCAGAGCTGTCATACAGGAACCCCAGCGGAAGTCTCAGGAGTCTGGCCACCCCTCCGGCCAGGCCACAAGGCAGGTGTCCTGCTCCAAACGTGGCTCTAGCTGCCTGTGGACAAGGCACGAGGACAGGGGGGCTCAGACCATGACTCGTGCAACAGGCCCAGAGGGGCCACGGGGAAGAAGCAGAGGCTCCCGAGCGCGGGGTGGGGGAGGGGTCCGCCGGGCGCGGCCTCAGGATGGGGAGGGAGTGCAGGGTGTCAGCCTGTCCCTGCAGAGCCCATGAGGGCCGGCCAGCAGGTCGGCGCCTAGGTGGGAGCCCAGAGCAGGGCGGGGTCGCCTCTCACTCTCAACAGAGGACGCCTGGGGTGGCTGGAGCGGCCCCTTGCTGCCCTGGCAGGGCCCGGGAGCCACTGTCTGTTCTGCAGACAAGGAGGGTCAGTGATGGGTGTGATACTGACTCCTGGTTCAGAGACTAGTTGGTCCAAAAAAGACGGCAAAGTCAAAATGAAGCACAACCAGGGGGTGGTTGTGGGATGAACTGGGAGACCAGGATTGACGTGTACACACTAATGTGCATAAAAGAGACACAACTCATGAGAACCCGCGGCACAGCACAGGGGCCTCCACTTCACTTGGCTGCGTGGTAGAAATTAACACGACATTGTAAAACAGCTACACCCCGATTAAAGACAAAAGGACAACCCACTGGGAGACAGAGAAAAAAACCCAAACAAACGCCACTGGAGAACAGTGCCAGAGTGTCAGTTTGCAGTGGCCCCAACTCAGCGTGACCTCGTGGGAGCCTGCAGTGCAGCCGCGGGCACGGGGTGGTGGTTGAGGGCCGGAGCCCAGGGACACCCATCAGGGGAGACCCCGGGGGAGACCCTGCAGGGGCCACCGGGCAGGGGCCGTGGAGGGCAGGTGGCAGGTGACCTACAGAAAGCACTGAGGACAGTTTGCCCCGAGCGCCACTCGGTGCCTTTCAGGACGTGGGCTCCAGGCTGGTTCAAGGGGCTGTTCCCCCAGCACGAGGGACGCCCCCTCCCACCACTCTTGTGACCTGACTCTGTCTGTGCCCCCTGGAAGAGGGGGCCGGGAGAAGACTTGGTGCCCAGGGAGACCCTCAGGGCGCTTCCTCTGGGGGCAGAAGGGGCCCTCGGGCTGCCTCTGGGCCCTGGCTTTCTCTTCACCCTGGTGACTTCCTCTGAGGGGCGGACGGGTCAGAGCTCGCTGCCCCCTTGGGGAGCATGTGGAAGCCCCACCGCCTGAAACGTCCTCGTCACCTCCAAGAGCCCCTCCCCTGGGAAGGGCTGGGGGCCCTGTGCTCAGCCCCCTGAGGAAGGGGTCACGGTGCGTGTGTGACCTGGGCGAGCAGGGTGAGGAAATGCAGACCCCAGGCCTGCGTTCATAAGGGGCAGCGGGGGTGTGGAAGCTCAGGTGGGCGGCCGCGGGGGTCTAGCCAGTGGGTGGACAGGACGGCAGGTGGCTGGGGATGCAGAGGATGGCATAGATGGTGTTCTTGAGACAGACTGGCTGCAAGGAGGTGCAGCCCCCCAGCTGCCACCCCAGAGGATGGGGCTTTCTCAGACGGCACAGAGGAGTTTGTAGCCCCAAACCCCCAACTGTACCATTTACAAAATTAAATTCCACAGAGGGGAAAGACCTAAGCACAGAAAACAGGAATTCAAAAGCAATGGAAAAAAGGAGAGTATTTTCGTAATCTGTATGGACAGCATAAGCTTGAATGAGCTCAGCAAGGTGTACAAGAGACAAAGGGTTAGAATCGAGGGTCTATAAAATACCTGTGTTAGGGAAAGGAAGACTTCCTACACCATAAGGAGAAAGCATGCACAGCCAAGAAGAAAATGGCCAAATCAATACAAACAATTTACAAAACCAGAAATTTGAAGAACCAGTTAATGTCTAGAAATTGCCCCATCTCACAAGAGATCAGGGGACGTGATACAGTTTCCCCTCTCAGATTAAAAGAAAGTGTTCGATGTCAATACTTTTAGGGGGTGTGTGCCTTGGAACAGGTAGAGCAGGGCCTTTCAGCAGCACTCACTGCAGTTGAGCTGTACCTGCTCTGGTCCCCCAGTCCTTTGTTCAGGGTTTGCCCTGTCGGAGCAGGGACCAGACCCCGGAGGCTCGCAGGCACCTGCCCACTGGAGAAACACACCGGAGCGAGCGAAGTGTCGCCAACGGGGTGAAGCTGCACTTCGCCGCGGCCTGGGCTCAGCGCACGATGCAACAGCAGATCGGGAACGTTGGTTTGTGCCGTGTCCTTCCCAGGGCTCAGCACCACGAAGAGAAAGCGCCTCAGTCTGACCACAGGGAGACTTTGGGAAGAGGACCCGAGAGGGAGTCTGTAGCTTTCATCTGCTGTGCTTTGTTTTCGAGGCAGGCTCGTGTTGAGATGAGAGCTCAAGGGCTGAAATACAGGAGCAGGTGAAATGAGCTTTCCAGGTGGAGTGGGCAGTGATGTGGTCTGAGGAGTGGGCCGTGGGGGAGGGGCGGGGGTGGGGAGGAGGGGCCCGGGCGGCGGGATCAGGACGTCCAGGATGAGGGGCCAGGGAGCAGCTCTGTCTCGGGTGCCGTCGAGGGTCCCTGTGTCCTCAGAGCGGCCACACCTTCTCAACAGAAGTCAACGCGATTCTTCAGAGACCCACCTGAAATAAGGATTATTTTTAACAAGCACTCCCTGAAAATGACACTGGAACCCGTAATGACTAGAGAAAGACACGTCAACTTTGTTTTCAAAGGAGGAGGGGAGGTAGTGAAAAATAAACACCTGTTACAGCTGGTTTTTTAATCGAGTTATTTTACTTGTAAACAAAATTCAGTTTTTCCAGTGTAAAAATTGTATATCTGCATTAAACCAAATTTAGACCATTACACTAAAACAGAAGGAGAAAAGGCAGCCATAATGTACTACCCAGAAAACTAACATTTCTTTTACTGCCAGCTATTTTCTATATATAGGTTTTGGTTTGCTTTATTTCACATAATTGCGGAATACATTCAACTCAGTATCGTACTGTTTTTTTACTTGCTTTTTATCAATTTCTTGTGTTTTCTCCTTGTTTAGAAGTCCTGTCTTGGAACTGCCTTCAGTTATTAAGAGCCAGCTCTGAAATTTTTTTTTAAATGTTTTTCTTTGATTATTTATTTATTTATTTATGTGGGCTGCGCCGGTCTTAGTTGTGGCGTGTGGGATCTTTAGTTGCGGCATGTGGACTCTTAGTTGTGGCATACATTCAGGATCTAGTTCCCTGACCAGGGATCGAACCCTGGCTTCCTGCACTGGGAGCGCAGAGTCTTACCCACTGGACCTCCAGGGAAGGCCCATCTCTGCAGAATTTATCCCAAACTTGGCTTAGAATGGAGAAAGACTAAAATGTTTTCGTATATGGGTCTTTAAGGGTCTTTAAATTGACTCAGAAATTAATCAAAACCAATTTCATCCAAATGTTTGGGCACATGATAGATGTACTTTTAAGTCCTTTAAAAAACATACCCTATGATATTTTTAATATTAAAAAAATTGTGTGTAATCAATTTTCTTATGTAGTCTTCTTGGCTAAAATTTTCTTGTGTTGGGTGAGGAATTAAACATTATAAATAGTAATTCCTAGTGCTGCTTTAAACAATTTACTGACATTATGATTTTTGTTTGTCGACGGTGCAGGTGAGAGGCAGGAGGCAATTTGGGGGTAGCCACACACCCATAGAGACTTGCCCTGAATCTGCACAATCACTTTCCAGCTTTTCTGCACAGTCAGAGTATTCATGACGAAAGTGTGAAGCACACATTTCAACTGTTCATAGTAATAGTTCCTTTCCAAAGTTTTGTTTCTTCCCTTTCACCTTGGATTCAGTTCCTGATTTTTCTGGCCCTCGGGGCATACTTGCCTGATTTCTTAGCCACTCATCCCATCCGGTAGGGACAACCCACTGGCTCCCAGGCAGCGCCGGGATCCCCAGGCTGGCGGGGGAAGGGGTGGCTGGTGGCCGCTGTCCAATTCCTACGAGCCCCGCGCGTCCCCGGTGGCCTCTCTGGGCCCCAGGCCCCCCGAGCAGCACGTGCGCCTCTCCATAGCAGATATTTTTCACGCGTTTGGAGTTCTCCTTTTTAATAAAACTGCAGGAAGTAGAAGGGGACGGAGGGGGGAATGGCGCTCGCCACCTGAATGCTGGGCGCGTTTTAGCCGTGACTGTGCCTGCCTCAGTAGAAACCTTGCTAACAGACCAGAAGGAGCAGGACGGCGCCGTGGCCAGGGCGCTCTCAGGTCTGCGCGAGGACCGTGGCGCACGGCCAGCCAAGCAGGAGCGCGAGGGGTGCCCGGTGCCACCCGAGCCCCCCGGGAGGGGAGCCCACGGAGGTCACTCCAGACGTGCAGCCCCGCAGGGACAGCCCGGGCCGGCCCAGAGCTGCGGTTGTCAGGGTCCCAGACCCGAGACGGAACGGCCGGCAGGATGTGCCCGGAGCTCGGGGGAGGCCAGGGCGGCACCCTGCCCCTGGCCTCTGTCGGGGACGCGTGGGCCTCCCCCTGGACGGAGGCCCCATCCCTGAGGGTCCTGCTTCTGGCTGGGGCGCCACCAGGCCCTGGGGTCCCCTCCTTCCGCGCTCCACTCCCCTTTTGCTCGCGGGGGGTCACACGCACGCCTGCACCGAGGCCCCCTATGCAGCGGCCTCCTCCCTGTGTCTCCGCTGGCTCAGTTACTCCCCTCTTTGGCTTAAAAGCTCTCCCCGACTGCTCCAAACCCGCTGCTCCCATGTTCTCGGCCTCTGTGGCGGCACCGTTTTCCCCAGGCCCCGCCAGAGCCCACATCCAAGCTGTCGGTGCGCTTTGCCCAGACCGTGCCCTAACACGGGCCTCCCCAGTCCCGCCCACCCTGCCTCGCCCCCGGGGGCTGCGCCCGTGCCCCTCCCCGGGCAAGCCTCCTGATGACTCTTCTCTCCGTGCGCCCTTTCTGGACGACTGCGCCCTTTCTGGACGACTGCGCCTTTGAGGGCTCATCTCGTACAAGTGAGCACGGAACGGTGTGTCAGCCGGCACCGTGCCCTCCTGTTCACTGCATTTTGGCCTCGTCTTCCAGACTAGACTGTAAGTTCCCTGAGGATGAGGAAACGCACACTATGCTTTTGTGGCCTTTCTAAGGGCCCTTGGAGGAGCCCTAGGCCCGCGGAGGGGGCGCAGTGCGGCTCTCGTGGAGCCAGTGAGCGAGGTGGCACAGGGCCGTTGGCGGGTGCACGTCACACAGCTCGTCCCCCCCAGAAGCCCGCGCCCGCGATCAGGGTTGCCTGGTCGTCCTCGCGAAGGCGACGGTGGCCCCTCTGCTCCAACCTGCAGGCAGCACTCGTGTCCACGTCGCACGGCCTTGCTCGCTCCACGCCGGCCTGGGACCCTCGCCCTTGGCATCCTCCCTGCTCCTTGCAGCGCCCCACGCGTGGCCGCCGTCCCTGGCCTGCAGCAGAGACCACGCTCTCTGTGGTTTTGTGGTTTTCTATGTGAAATGCACCCTCTTGATCTTCTGTAAATATAAGTTATTAGTATAAAGACAGTTGGAAACACTCAGTTGAAAAACGCAAATGAGATGAATGATACTGTCCCAGTCATCAGCAGTTTCTTAAACATTTTATTTAAGTAGGATTCTATTTTCAGCAAATGGAAAGATTAATTCACGGCCGTGTCTCTACAATAGCCTCTATAGCCTTCAGTCTCAGGCCTGGGGAGAAAAAGTAGGTCATCCAAACCCAGCACAATGATCTTGCAAGAGGGCAGGAATGGAAAAATTCAGAAACATTTTAATCCACATGGCTTTTTTTCTTGGATTAAAAAAGAAGGTTTCCTACGAAGGCAAGGAGGGGGCGTGGAGTCATTACTTAATTCTTCCGTTCGACACACGTTTACTGGACGCACTTGCCGGGCCAGACGCCGTGCAGGGCTTGGGCGTCAGCAGCATCCTGGCTCTTGAGAACATCACGCTCTGGGTGGGAGACGGGCTGGGAAGAGAACAAAGACAGTAAATATCATGTCAGAGGGACTCAGGAGGTGACGGGAGCCCAGAGGACGGACCCACTGGCTGGGGAGGCAGTCTCGACGGCTGGGGAGGGAGGCGGGTCGGAGCGGTCCCCCCGTGTGGGGGTGACCCCTGCAGTGGAGGGGGGCCCGGGGGCGGCGGCGCCACAGCCGGGGATTGAGTCGGGGAGAAGCGGGGCTCTGGGCATTGCCCTCCCGGCTCTCCCCTGGCCTCTGAAGAGAGGTCGCGTGTTTACAGGCAGGGACTGTCCGGTGCCGTGGTTCCTCCCAGACTGTTTACCCTGAGTGTTTGGAAGCGGAGTGCGGGCTGCCCGTGCCGCCTTCCCCAAAATAGTCTTTTTGTTTCAAGGACGGGCCGAAGTACAGCAGCCTATGATTTGGGCTGTCTTCGCTGCAGAAAGAGGCCACAAAAACATATTTTACTTTTAAACACTCAGCGGAGAAAGGAATCAAGACACTTCGGGAAATCGACCAGTGTGCCTGGTAAACGCCCGACCTTAGCTCAGGAAAGAGCAAAACTCTGGAGAATTTGACCAAGTGTTGGAGTCGGCGCCGGCATCTGTACCGGGGGGGGGACCGGCCCCCCCGAGCCCTGATCAGTGGGCCTTCCCGCAAACTGCTGGAAATGTGGCAGAGCGGGGCGTCGCGCTTTCCCAGAGCTCCCGGGACTGTTGGGGATACTGAGCTCTTCCCACGGAGTTATTTTAAGGTGTGTAATGAACTGAAAACACCACCTAACGCAAGCATTAGGTCTGGGGACGTTCTCTGAACATGGAGGATTTCTGGGGCGCTCACTGCAAAACCTGTTCACTTTCCTAAGACGATCTGTGCTTCCCTTCTCTCTAGGGAGGCGCGTGAGTCCTTGTTCCTAAGGGCCACCTCCTCCCTGGGTGCAGAGCCTGCAGGCGCCGCTCTTCCTCTGTCCCCAGGGGAAGGCCTCCCTCCTTTCTGCTGGTTCTTGCCCCAGCCGGAGCTCTCATCACCCGCCCCTCCGGGAGAGCCCCCTGCCCGCCCCTCCGCTTGACCCCCCGGGGCGCCATCCTGTCTCTCCTTCTCCCCGGTTGCTCTTCTCCTCCTGCTTGGAGACTTGCCTTGTACATTGTTCACACCCAGCTACACCTCGAGGGCTGGCCCTGCGCCTGGCGGCGAAGCGCCAGACCACGGCCGCCAGTCCCGGCTCCTCCGTCGAGGGCTGCCTCACCGGAGCTCTTCACAGGTGGGGAGGTGACGGGACCCGCCTCCCAGGGCTCTGAGGATGGACAGGGTTCACGTGCACGATCCGGAGCCGGTGCCCGGCCCGCAGGGATTGAAACGCCTCACGACCCAGGTAATCCAAATGCTTACTTGCAGCGTGCTTCCAATACACTAAGGAATTCAGTAAAACGTGGTTTGTTGCGTTTATGTGCTGGACACGGTGGCAGCTGTGAGGACACAGAATGCCTCCTCTGCTCCTTTTCTAGCGGCTGGGGATCAAGGGATGCGCTAGAGGCTCTGAAGTCCAGGCCGCCTGCACGTCCGTCTGCAGCCCCTTGGCCTTACAAGCCCCAGTCCTGATTGGATCGGTCGGTCCGAAACCTCACCGCCATTCACAGAAGTGTGCGTTTTCCTCTTAAATTGACCCTGAGAATTCTGTGGCCTGATGTTAAGCCACACAATTCATAACTTATTTACGCTTTATTTTGTGGGAGGAAATGTCTCTCCAGAGCCAGCCTCAAACCAGAGGATTGCAGGCTGCCGCCCAGCTCCTCCTAACGCTCTGGGTGCAGGACAACTGCCCGTCCTGGAAACTGTCAGACAAACAGGCCCCACGAACGTCTGGCCCCGGACTGTCTCCACGAAGAGCCACGAGGCAAACACCGCCGGCTGCGCGAGGTCAGCGCCAGCTGCTTGGCCCTTTACAGATAGACTCACCACGCCCGTGAGAATGTCACTGCCCTGGAGCCCGATGGTTTCCTCTCCCGCTTGTGGGGCAGACGTGGAGGAAGCGCCCGCCTAACCCGGCAGGGCCCGCCGTCCCGCTGCAGGCGGCCCGAGGCCTCCAGGTTCCCCATGAGATGGATTTAGACGTCAAGCAAGCACACCTGTCTGTCTAGTGACTGAAGACGGGGAGAGAGCCTGGTGAAGGTGCCGAGTGCCGGGACCCAGCGCTGGCCCTGTGGGGAGGAGGCCCTCTGACCCGGGCCCCGTGGCCACAGCAGAGGGGCTCTCGGCTGGCCGCCCCCAGCCTCCCTGGCCAGCTGCTCACCTCCGATGACCCGGCAGAGGAACCAGCGCCGGGGTCACAGGGATGCCAGCACGGCCAGCGTGCGTCCTCCACGAAGCCCCGCACAGCTGCGGCGGCCCCGTTCACGCCAGCGTCCCGGCGCCGTCCGCTCCTGACTCACGGGTCTTGACTTTTATTCAGAGGAAGCCGTGGCGAGTGGTCCGTGCCGGTCACGGGGGGACCGCAGGGGAAGCAGCGCAAGCGGAGCCTTCCCGAGCCCGGGGCGGGGAGGCGTGCGCGGCCCGGCGGCTCTGAGTCACACAGGCACCGCCCGAGCTGCGTCCTGTCGGGCCTCCCGGGGGCTCAGGCTCCCGGGGTCACTTGGCTGCCCGCGCGGCCCGGGCCGTCTCAGGACCAGCACCGCTCCGGCACCCGCGGCCCAGGCTCCAGAAGGCTCCCCGGGCCCGAAGGCCAGAGGCTTAGGTCTTTTTCCACTTTGCATAACTTCAGCACTGGGCTTTCCCCGCCAAGACCTGAGACCCCGATGGGGCCCTGGCCCCCCAGCCCCCGGCGGCTGCCCGCGGGCCAGAGGGGCTCCAGCACTCGCCCTGGGGAGACTGCCCACGTGTGACATCCTCTTCCTTTGGCAGGGGTGAGGGACGGGCTTTGGGAAGGAGCTTCCGGCCTGGCCTGGAGCCGGAGGGCCCGGGGGGGCTGCTTCAGCTTCTTCTACTGCTGTGCTCCCCCCGCTTCCCCCTCCCAAGCAGCAGCAGCAGCCCCGGGAGAGGCTGGGACGGGGGGAAGGGTCCCCTGAGCCGGAGGAACAAACTCTGCGGACCTGTCTGGCCCCGAGGTCAGGAGGTCACTGCGGGTGGGAGGGGCCTGGGCAGCAGATTGGGAGCCCCCTGCCCCTCCAGCATCATTTAGACAAACAAGCAGATGGCAGGTGTCAGGGGGACAAAGAGCCATCTGTGCAGCGAGGCCGCCCCTGTTCTCTCCCAGGAGCCCCGTGAAAGCCACGCCTGGAGACAGCGCTGCCCCTCGGCCAGCGGGCCTCCTTGCTGGGCCTGTGAGTGTCCTCCACCAAGGCGGCCAGGCCGGCCACGGCACAGGGTGCTGGGTCTGCTGGGCTCAGAGGGCGCGTCCCCGCCTGCCACGGAGGGCAGTGGCTGGACTAGAGGGCTCCCCTCCCTCCTTCCCTCCCTCCCTCCCTCCCTCCCTTCCTTCCTTCCTTGTCTCCCCATCTCCCTCCCTCCCTCTCTCCCTGCTGCAGCATCCATAATCATTCCCCAGGTATGGCCGCTATGGCCCTGTACGGTGGCCTGTGTTAGAAAAGCAGCAGCTCTGCCCCCAGCCCCCGGCCCCCGCTGTGCAAGCTTACTTCTGGCGCTCAGGCCCCAGGCAGGTGATGGGGTTTTGTACATGGCGACCAGGCATCCTGCAGGTTCTGTGTGGGGAGGCCCCGCGGGAGGTTTCGCCTTCCCATGTGGCCGCAGGGCCGGACCCAGATGAGGGAAGGTGGCCGCAGGTCTCCCCTTGGCCAGAGGCCCTGTGGTCGCCTGGAGACGCCGCGGAGGTGCCTGCCCTCACTTCCCAGGCGTAGGTCCCCGAGCGGGGCCCGGCTGGCCGCACGTTGGTCCCCTCAGCTCCAGAACAAGGGCCGGAGACCCTGGGCTTCCTCGCAGCCGACAGCCGGGGCCCGGGCCGCTGCTGCCCGCGGGCCTCAGACTTCCCTTCCTCCCCCAGAGCCCCCACACCACGACCACCTCCTCCTGCGAGCAGGGCGGGCATTTCCGTTTCCCGCCGGCTGGTACTGGTGTGAAGCATGACGAGAGTTAGTTACCACGGAAAGAAAAATGCGGACACTTGAAAATACAAGTCTTACAAAGTTTATTGTTATATTCCACGGACATGAAGTTGTGTCAAACAGTAACATCAAAACAAAAGTTAAAGATAGGACAATAGGAAAGAACGGGCATAAAGTCTCTGGGGCGGTCACTGCGCGTGTGAAGTCGCTTCTCGCTCCTGTGCTCGTCCCACAGCCACAGGGAGACAGGGTGGCCCGCGGGCAGCTCCCGTGAGCTGCCTCTGGGCGCCCAGGGACCCTGTGCTCAGCTGGCACTTTGAGGAGACAGACGAGCTTCTCTTTGCTTCCCTGTCCGGTGACACCGCTGCGGGCAGGGATGCTGGACGTCTCCTGTTCCTGTTTTGCTTTAGTAGCAGTTGTAGTAGAGAGAACGGTCCCATCGACGTGTGGATGGGACGGAAGGAGAGATTTTTAAAACAATTTCAGAAACCTGGGATAGTCACGCTTTTATCCAAAATGAAGCAATAGACTTTCTATTTTCAAATTGATCTCAATCCTTTATCTGTAGCCGGTTCCAATGATTTATATTCAAGTTTACAGTTAAGTCTAAACCAACCGACAAAAAAGATGTGGGTTCCAGGTTCTATGAACTTGGGGCCGCGGTCGGGGGCGGGCGCTGGTCCTGCTGGGAGGGCGCCCGCCTGTTCCCGTCCGGGTGGCCCCGCGGGCTCGGCGGGGAGAGGATGGAGGCCTGGGAGCCGCAGGCGGACGTGGCGGGCAGCGTCCTCCGGTCCGCGTGGCACACAGGCGGCGCTCAAGGCGTGGGCCGAGGAGGCGGGGTGCGGGCTGGACGTGGCTCTTGCGCGGCCGCGCTCCACCTGCGCACCGTCCGCACCGGGCCCTGCGGCGGCCATGGCGCAGGGCTAGGAACCCGGGAGGAGGCAGGCAGAGAGCATCCTTCTTTCAACTGGGAAGGCTGGCCCTGGGTGTGACGGTCACTTTCAGCACCAGCCTCTGAGCCCCGGTTCCCTCATCTCCAGGCCGGGGACGAGCACCAGACTTCACGCGCAGCTTGCGGGCTGAGCAGGGCGTCCGCCGGGGCCTCCAGCCTCCCCGTGGCTCCGCGAAGCAGGGCCGGGGGCTTCTGCACAAGCGCAGGCCGAGGGGGCCTCTGGGTGGGGCTCGGGGACCCTCCTCCATCTCACCGTGACCCAGAGTCACTGGGGCTGCACGTGCCGGACCAGGTCCTGCTGGCGGCCCGCTGCACTGGCCCTTCGCAAGGCGCCTTTGGGACACTCGGGACGGATGGTTTCTAAGCGTCCTCACGGGCGCTTATGAAAGAGTTTATTTCAAAACAGGAAATTGAGTTTTGTTTTCTCTTGAGATTAAACCAGATCAGACTCTAAAATATTCCTGACGGGTCCAGATTTCAAAACCCAGGAGGCTTTACCAGTTCTAAAATAGTCCCACGTACTTCCTCGGAGGGAGTCGTGAGAAACAGATCAGCACGTCCAGGCAGGACCCAGAAACCCCAGCCTCGCCCCCTGACCCCCGGCCAGAGGACACAAGCAAACGGTTGGGTCTGAGGCTGAAGGGATGTTTCATTTCGTTTTGTTCCAGGAGTTTGCTGGCTCTTCCGGCCTCGGGAGCGTCTAAGCCGTCGGCCTCCTGCTCCCGGGAGGCCGCCCAGCACTCGGGCTCCATTTCCTCTAGGCTGACCTCTGACCCTCGACCCTGCGCCTCCCACCCACGCCTCCTCCCTCAGCCTGGCCTCTTCCCTGGGGGTCAGCCTCAGCCCAGGGCCCACATGGGGGACTCCCCGCCCCGTCTGCCCGAGAGGCCCATCCCGCCTTTGCCCTCAGTAGGGGAGGTGGCCGTCCTGAGTGAGCCGTTAGGGCGACCGCCCCCCGGCCACCCCCCGGGCTGCGTGCCGGGCTCGCTCTGCTTCTGCAGGACCGTGGGAGGGAGAGGAGCGTGGGCCGCCCGCCTTGGCCGTGTCCCCAGCCCCATCCCCTCCCCGCAGGCTCCCTCGCTGAGAGCCCTGGGACGTCACATTCCCGGCCCTCCTCCCCTCGTCCCGTGCCCCCCAAGTCCACGTGCCGGCGTTTGGAGGTGGTGCCCTCACCTCGAGGAGCTCTGGACCTGAGCCCTGGAGCCTCCGCCGGCCGGAGCCCTCCCCCTTTGGGCCCGGGTGCTGCCTCTCCCCGACGTGGCCCACAGACCCGTGCCCTGAGTGCAGACGACACGTCTGTGATCTCTGCTGTTGCGGGCTGGGCCCCCTCCACAATCTTCCAGGACGCTACTGCACAGCGAGGGCCCTGACCCCAGCACCTGATGCCATCCCGGCATGTCAGCAACCTCAGGGATTTAGGATCAGGTGAGCGTTATGCAGAGGCCTTTGGATTATAAACCCTCTTCCTTAAAATGAAGGTGCGACACCCACGAAGTGGATCTCAAGGACAATCCACAGTCGTGGGTCAGCCAGGGCCTTAAACCCCTAATTCCGCATGTTGTGTGCACATCAGCCCTTCCACTCAGCCAAGATGGTTTGAGTGTCTGTGATACACTGAGGACGGCTCGGCCCTGGGATCAGAAAAATAAGTGAGCTCTGGCCCCTGACTTTGATGGACTCACAAGCTCAAGGTGAAAACGGACAGCTACCAATGACGGTAATGATAAAAGTGGCGTGGTCAGTGTTGTAACGGGGCGTTGCCAGACGCTGAGGGCACTAGGGGCCCAGGGTCTGACTTGGGAGAAGGCGCATTTGGGGGACGGTCAAGAGCTCGTGCATGTGAGGGCCTCTGAGCAGGAGCAGAGCCCGGTGGGCAGGCGCCCGGCCATAGGAGCGGCCAGTGCGGGGCCCGGGGCTTGGAGCCTGGTCCAGGCTGGGAGGCCCTGGGAGGGTTCCGACTGAGGGAGGGCCCACTCCGCTTGTTCGGGTGCAGGTGGAGGGAACGCGGGAACGTGGGCTGTTGGCAGGAGCAGCGCCCTGTCTCTGGGCATGTGGACAACACCTGGTAGTGGGTCTGCCTTTCTCTTAGGTCTCTTTAGAGATGTCAGCGCCTGCTTTCTTTCCCTCAGTACCTGTGCTCTGGCTTGCGGCCGCTGGTGAGGGACACGCATCTGGTGACCTTTCTGGGCAACGTCCCTTCCTTTTCCCTCTGATAGTGTCCCGGCCCCAGTTCTGACCAGAAAGTGGGGGGCTTCAGGAGAGAATGGGGGGATAAACGCAGCGGACGATCCGGAAACGAGAGAGCCTGCAACCGAACCATCAGTTCTGTGTTTCTTCCTCCCCAGGACATGATTTCCCCTTTGCAAAAAAAAGCCAGAGACGGAACAAGATGTTCAGGTGGGCATTCCTCCGTCCTTACTCACCAGAGGCAGGTCGTTTCTGAACCAGAAACTCTCCAGATAATTCCGTGTGTTTCATCAGCTGACTGTCCCGAAAGGTGTTGAGCGGGTGTGGACTGAGTGCTAGAGCCATCACTCAGTCACCATGGGGTGTGAGGTGTTCGACAGGGAACTTGCACCCCTGGGCTCCACCTCCTGCCCTATAAAGTGCCAGGACACCGGTGCCCTCTTCTTAGAATCTGTTGAGATGAGTAAATAAAATAATGCATACCAAATTGCTAAAAGAGTATTTAGCCCAAGGCAGGTGTTCAATAAAAAGCTACTTTAACTAGGAACAGGTTATTTTGTCTACGTGCCTGGGTTGTTCTGGTTCTTGTGTGTATGTGTGTGTGTGTGTGTGTGTGTTTAAGAATGTATCTGTGTGTGTATGGTATGTGGTATGTTTAAACATGTGTTTGTGTGGTGTGTGTAAATATATGTGGTAAGTGGGACGTGTAAACATGTGTGTAAAAGTGTACGGTGCATAAATGTGTGTGGCATGTGTGGGTTTGTGTGGTGTATATGGTAGTGTGTGGTATACGTGGTACATGTGAATGTGTGTGGTGCGAGAATGTGTGTGGTGTGCGAATGTGTGTGGTGTATGTAGTACGTGTGAATGTGTGTGGTGTGCGAATGTATGCGGTGTAAGAGGTACGTGTGAATGTGTGTGGTCCGTGAATGTGTGTGGTATGTGAATGTGTGTGGTGTGTGAATGTGTGCGGTGTAGGTGGTACGTGTGAATGTATGCGGTGTGTGAATGTATGTGGTCCGTGAATGTGTGTGGTATGTGAATGTGTGTGGTATGTGAATGTGTGTGGTGTGTGAATGTGTGTGGTACGTGTGAATGTGTGTGGTACATGCGAATGTGTGCGGTGTAGGTGGTACGTGCGAATGTGTGTGGTACATGCGAATGTCTGTGGTATGTGAATGTGTGTGAATGTGTGTGGTGCGCGAATGTGTGTGGTACATGCGAATGTGTGTGGTGCGCGAATGTGTGCGGTGTAGGTGGTACGTGTGAATGTGTGCGGTGCGCGAATGTGTGCGGTGTAGGTGGTACGTGTGACTGTGTGTGGTGCGCGAATGTGTGCGGTGTAGGTGGTACGTGTGACTGTGTGTGGTGTGTGGTGTGTGTGTCCGGGGAGCTCTGTGGTGCTGACCTGGGGCTCAGGCTGCTGGAGTGAGCCGTCCGTGACAGGAACCAGGAGGGAGAGGGGGAGCCCTTTCTTGGATCCCCCTTGAGATTTGGAACCACACGGCTATTATGTTAGACGTCTGGTCTCCACCAAGGTGGCCCGGGGGATGGGTGCCCAAGGAGTCCAGGCCTTCCCTTCCCCAGGGCCTCCCCAGGATTCCACGGTCCCAACTGGGAGTCTCTGCCACTGAAGGGCAGTGACGCTGGTCACCTGGATGTGGCATCCACTGCCCTTCGTACGATGCTCTGAGAGCTTCCCGACAGGCAACGCGGCCCGGGCCCTGGGAGGCCAGGCAGCAGACGAGAGGGAGCCCGACCCCGGTTCCCAGCACCTCTCCTCCAAAGGGACATGCGTGCGCTGCATTTTACTTTAGTAGGATAGCCGTTATGCTGCTCCGTTAATACTAATTACTTATAAGAAACACATTTCTTGAGGTTTTTTCTGCAAAAGATATATATCTAGCTGAACAGTGGCCAGTCCTCAGTGCATATGTTTTTAATAACCAGTTGGTCTGCACTGAACAATGGCCTCAGAGGCCTTTACCACGAAACGAGAAGCGCGTTTAGGAGCAGCTATTGAAATAGGACCAGATGAACCCTGGAGGCCGCCTCTTCTCCCGCCTGCTGGGTGCCCAGGGGCCTGACTTGAGGCCACGTGGACCTCAGAGCCCTGGAAAGGGCCACACGGCGTCCCCCTGAAGGATGAGCTGGGCTCCCCCTGGAGGACAGGAGAGGCTGGAGGTGCCAGGCCTCATGCACCGTCGCCGAGACGGCAGCAGAGCTTCCCGGGAGGAAGAGAGGAGGCTGGGAGGGCCTGTGAGTGTCCTCTCCAGTCTCCTCTAGGTTCCTTAGTGTTTCTGTGAATGTCTCAAGGCTGCTCTGTGCCAGGCATGGCCCTGCGCCCAAGGAGGCGCCATCTGAGCGGGGAAGGAGCAGACGTGGCCTGTATGTGCGGGTGGGAGCGGTGCTTCCGACAGAGAGCACGGTGCAGGGGGAGGGCGCGACAGCCTTCGAATAAAGACACTTTTCTTATGGGAAGCACTCGCTGCCAAAGGAGTATTTGGTCCACGAGGGCCTGAGTAAGAAAAAGAGGGCAAGTGCGAAGTCCCTGAGATGGGTCGGTGGGGACGCCCCCGAGAGGCAAAGCCGAGGGGCCACGGCGGAGCGGGAGCGGGGGAGGGGCAGGGACTGGGCTCGCGGTAGGTCAGCCCGGAGCTGGCGAACCTGCGTAAGCATGAGGAAAACTCTCTCACTTTACAGGTAAAAATCTATTACAGCAACCTTACCCAGGCCTAACCCACATCCCGTACAATCTGTTTCACGTATGCAACTCCACGGGTTTTCGTACCTCCTCAAAGTTGTGAAACCACCACGGCGATCTAATTTCAGAGGGTTTTCATGATCCGTAAGGAAACCGTGTATCCACTGCCGTCCTCGCCATTTCCTCCCCAGATCCCAGCCCCAGAGGATGAGGAATCCACCTTCTGCCTGCATGGATTTTCACGTTCCACACATTCCATACAAACGGGGTCACGGGACACGTGGCCTTTGGGGCTGGCTTCTTCCACTTGTAGCATATACTGTTCTCACGGGTCGTCGGTGCCGCGTCAGTGCTTCGTGACATTTTATTGCCAAATTAATTCTACTGTTTGGATACACCTTATTTTATTTATGCACTCATCAGTTATGGCCATTTGGGTTGTTCCACTTTTAGCTCTTGTAAATAATGCTGCTAACCTTGCTAAAAAGGCTGCGTGGTGTATTCGTTTCTGTGTGAATGTATGTTTTCATTTCTCTTGGGTATGTACCCACACGTGGAACTTGTGGGTCACTGGTAACTACATGCTGGGAGCTGTAAGACGGTTATGATAGAATTTTAAGCAGGGGTATAATGTGATATGATCTACAGTCTTTTAAAAACAAGCACCATGATTGTGTGTAGGAAACTGGACAGGGCACGGCAGGGGACGGTTTGCTCCATCACGTTAGGGAAGGTCTCCTCAGCTGAGGAGACTCCGATGACTGCAGGTTGGCATTACCTTCAAGTCTCTTTGTTCCTAAGTCTGGGCGTGCCTGGGAGGACGCAGAGTGCAGGATCCGCGGCGGCTGAAGTCTGGAGCCCCCGTGCCGGCCTCCCCCTGGGCGCGGGCTTCCGCTGCACGTGGGCTCCCCGTGTAGCTTGGGCTTCCTCGCGGCCTGGTGGCCTTGGACTGGCTGGACTTCTGACACAATAACTCGGGGTTCTAAGCGGCAGTGCTCCCCGGTTTAGGTTTTGTGAAGTGCACTCTGGGTGCTGTGAGAAGAGAGCGGAGGTTCAGTGGAAACGCGGGGTGGGACTTGAGGAAAGGGTGAGACGTGACCGGGGTTGGAATCTGATCTGAGCTGGAGCCGGCAGGTCTGCTCGTGGCTCACACGGGGGGCAGGGCGGCTGAGTTCTTAGGCTTGGGCATTAACAGGCGGGAGTGTGCCAGCACTTTCCTTCACCTGGGAGGGAGCGGCTGGGAGAGGATGGGAGCAGGACTGAGGCAGATGCCACCTGAAGACACTGGAGGACAAAATTAAATTCACGGTAAGCAGAATAGAGAAATAAAAAAGAGAAGGGTAGGAATTAGTGAAACTGAAAGACAAAAAGAATAGCAAAAACCTTATAATAAACCCCCAAACTGGTGATTTGAAAAAATATCAATAAATCTGATTAACCTCTGTCAGACTAATGAGGGAAAAAAGAGAGAAGACCCAAGTCACCAACACCAGGAATCACAAAGGTGACATCGCTACAGATTCCACAGATAGCATGAGGATAATAAGGGAATATTATGAGCGAGTCAGTATTAGGCAAAGTAGATTTCAAAGCAAAAAGTATTACCCGGCATAAAGATGACAAAACATTTGTTAAGTAAAACATTCAGCAACCTAGTTGAAATGGACAAATTCCTTGAAAGACAAAAGCCACCAAACCTCATTTAAAAAGGGATATCGGGGCTTCCCTGGTGGCGCAGCGGTTGAGAGTCCGCCTGCCGATGCAGGGGACGCGGGTTCGTGTCTCGGTCCGGGAAGATCCCACGTGCCGCAGAGCGGCTGGGCCCGTGAGCCATGGCCGCTGAGCCTGCGCATCTGGAGCCTGTGCTCTGCAACGAGAGAGGCCACAACAGTGAGAGGCCCGCGTACCACAAAAAAAAAAAAAAAAAAAAAAAAAGAGATATCATGAATGTCCCTATATCTATATCTATTAAGGGAATTAAAGGCCAAAACTACACAAGGACATTATAAGAAATAAAACTATACACCAAAATCTTTATTAACGTAGATGCAAATTCTTAACAAAATTTTATAAAATAAAATCAATATATAAAAGTAATAATATAGCATGACCAAGTGAGGTTTACCTCAAGAATGCAATTTAATTAAGGTTAATCAGTATAGTTCAACATATTAAAAACTTAAAAAGGAAAAATCATATGATTATCTCATATGCAGGAAAAACTTTTGAAGAAATCCAACATGTATTCCTGATAAAAATAGTCAGCAACCTGATACAGGGCATCTATGGAAAACCTATACGCAACATCATACTGAATCGTAAAGACTGGAAGTTTCCCCGCTAAGGTCAGGACAAGGCAAGGAGGTCCATTCTCATCACTTCTACTCATGTCTCAATGGAGGTTCTAGCCGGTGCAAGACAGCAAGAAACGGACATAAAAGATATCTACATTGAATGGGAGAGAGTAAAACTGTTTTTATTTGCCAGGGACATGATGGTCTACATAGACAATCTGATGAAGCCTGCAAAAAGTTACTAGAACCAATAAATGAGTTTATCAAGTTTGCAGGATAAAAGAGACCAATATCTAAAAATCAATTTTATTTCTATGTACTTGCAATAAATAATCAGAAATTTAAATTAGAATCACAATATCATTTACAATAGCATAAAAATGCAAGATACTTAAGGGTAAATCTGATAAAAGATGTGAAATACATACAATGAAAATGACAAAACATCGATGAGAAAAATTAAAGATATTCTAAATAAACGCAGAGATATATCGTGTTTATGGGTCAGAAGACAATTATCCTCAAATCAATTTATAGATTAAATGCAACCCTTATGAAATCTCAGCAGGCTTTTTTGTAGAAAGTGACACGCTGATTCTAAAATTCACAAGGAAATGCAAAGGGCCTAGGATAGTCAAAACAACTTTGAAAATAAGAAGGAAATGGGAGGACTCACGTAACCCAACGTTAAGACTTACTAGAAGCTTACAGTAATTAAGACAGTGTGGTATTGGCACCCTGATAGACAAATGAATCAATGGAATAGAATTGAGAGTCCAGGAATAATTTTTTTAAATCAATTTATTTATTTAATTTATTTATTTTTGGCCGAGTTGGGTCTCTGTTGCTGCACGCGGGCTTTCTCTCATTGCCGCAAGCAGGGCTACTCTTAGTTACGGTGCGCGGGCTTCTCGTTGAAGTGGCTTCTCTTGTTGCAGAGCGCAGGCTCTAGGCGCGCAGGCTTCAGTAGTTGTGGCACACGGGCTTAGTTGCTCCGCGGCATGTGGGATCTTCCTGGACCAGGGCTCGAACCCGTGTCCCCTGCATCGGCAGGTGGATTCTTAACCACTGTGCCACCAGGGAAGCCCTAGGAATAATTTGACAAAGTTTCAAAGGCATTTCAATGAAGTAAGGTTAGTCTTGTCAACAAAAGATGCTGGAAAAATTGGATATCCATATTTGAAAAAAGAACATCAATTCGATACATTACACCATGTACATAAATGAACTCAAAGTGGATCATAGACTTAAATGTAACACCTGAAACTATAGAACTCCCAAAAGAAAACATAGGACAAAATTTTGTGACTAGGCAAAGATTTCGCAGATACAACACCAAAAGCCTGACTTATAAGCAAAACATGATGAATTATAGTTCTTTAAATTAAGAACTGCTCTGTGAAAAGCACTATCAAGAAAATAAAAGGCTACCGATTGGGAGAAAACATCAGCAAACCATACATTTGATAAAAGCCTTGTGTACAGAATGTATAAAAAATTTATAGCCTTACAATTCAAAGAAAACAAACAACTCAGTAAAAGTTGGCAAAAAGTGTGAATTGGCACAGTACTGAAGTGGATACACAAATGTCAAAGACGCTGAGCGTCCTCAGCCACTGGGGACATGCAGGCAAAGCCACTGTGCACATTGGAACGGGCAGCTAGAGGCACTGTACCCAGGCTGGTGGGGGGGTGGAGGCCTGGGAACGTATGTACAGTCGGGCAGAAAGCAATGCAAACACTTGTCTGTGTCTTGAAAAGTTAAACCCGTGTCTCCCATGTGACCCAGTCATCTTTTCCCTGTATTTACCCAAGAGAAACTGAAGTATTTGTCAATGAAAAGATTTGTATGTGAATGCTCATAGCAACTTCATATGTAGTAACTAAACCCTGAGAAAACCCAAATGTTCACCCACAAGTGAAGGGGTGAACAGTGTGGGGTAAACTCAGTATACGGAGGCATCGACTATTGACAAGTGTTAATACTATCGGTGAATCTCAAAATTACGCCGAGTGAAGGAAACCAGATGAAGAGAGTGTGTACGGATGATTCCACCTGCATACAGTGCTATGAAATGCAGAGTAATTTATCGTGACGGAAAGATTGGTGGTGCCTGGGGTGAGTGTGGGGAAGGAGGGCAGGACAGAGGTATCTCAAAGCGGAACTTTGTGGGTAACGGGTTTGTTCAATCTCTTCATTGTGGTGATGGATTCATAGGCATATACGTCTGTCAAAACTCATCAAATGACACACTTTACATATGTCTGGTTTATAGTATGTCACGTTAAACTGCTTTTAAAAATGAATATCATGAAACCGAGACTCAGAGAGGTTGAGCTACTTACTGAGGGTCACACAGCAGGCACAGGGTGGAGCTCAGTTGAAATCCAGAGTCTTCCTCCAGCTTCTAGCTCCACACTGTCTTCCCACAGTCAGTGGGTCCTGGAGCTTCTAAATTCCCAAGGAAATCCCGGAACTGAGTCACCTTCACATCTGCGGCAGGTCAGGTCTCACTGTGGACCTGTCTCTGTGTCCCCTCTGTGGAGTCCATTGCGGGCCAACCCACAGAGGGGGCCTCACAGATGAGCATCCCTGGACGGGGCAGAACAGGGTCCCGGGCTCCCTCAATACGGCCCATTAGCAGGGGCCCCAGCAGCCGTGACACAGGAGACGGTTCCAGGGCCTCTCTCGGAGGCGAAGAGAAAGCGTGCGTGGGGCTGTGTTAGTTCCCACGGCTGCTGTAACAAACTCCACAGAACGCGGGGTTTAAACAACAGGCATTTATTCTCTCAGTTCTAACCCGTGTCCTCCGCTGGCCTCGGTGACTCTGCCAGCAAGCGTGCTGTTCTTTGGCCCCGCAGTCACCTGGCCCCTCCCTGGTATCTGTATCTCCCCTCTTGTAAGGACACCAGTCCTTGGATTGGGCCCAGCCTAGCTGGGGTGGCTCGTCTCAACTGATCACATCCAGGTGAGGCTGCAGGCTGGGGCTCTGGGGGACGAGCTGAGCTTGCGGGATGCTGAGGGCTGCAGAGCGGTGGGCCCTGCTTTTCCTTGAGGTCCCCTTTTCCTTTGCAGTCCCCTGGTGGCCCGTGTGGAGGTAGTGAGCAGGCCAGGCTCAGCCGGCGACCAGCAGGTTGTCGGGTGCAGGCGGCCGGGCAGCGGCTTGGGAGAAGCCCTGCGGCAAGTTGCGCCAGGGAGACGGGAGCGGACACGCTCAGCCTCAGCCGAGGTCAGCGAGGTCAGCGAGGTCAGCCGAGGTCAGCGAGGTCTGCGTCCTCAGACCGGGCAACGCGGCGCAGAGCCAGGCCTTGCGCTGGGTCCCGGCAGCGTCTGGGACAAAAGCCACAGCGCGGGCTTTGCCTGGGTGGGGCAGGGGGGAGGCGCTCAGACGGAGTCCACCCAGGGGGCACGGCGTGGAAATGCACTGAGGCCGTTTCTTCCCTGGGCCCCCAGACTCGGATCTAGGGCTCGGTTCCCAAAGCCGGGTCCCCGATGGAGCCTCTCCATTTGCGGTGGGATATGGGGCAATGAGGCATGAGATGTGACCTTTGGGGAAAATAAATGCTTCCAAGTTGGCAACGAGCTTTGGAGCCATAAAAGAAAACGGACTGGCCGCCCCTTAGCTCCCAGTATGGCTTCGTGCCAATGAGCTCCTGCGATGCCGTTTATGGAGAGACATCTGAGCCAGGCTCCCCCATTTCCAGATGGGCCTCGGTCCAGACACAAATCGCGCTGGCCGAGGGACGCTGTCCACCGAGAAGCACTGCGGCTCCTGGACCCTGGTGCGTCTGCAGATGCAGGAAAGGCACCGTCCCAGGGGTGGTCTCTGCACGCCATTAATGGCGACCGCGGGGCGTTGTCCGCTGTGTGTCCGGCTGAGGAGGAGGCCGCTACTGAGGGGCTGGGTCAGCCAGGGGTGCCCCTCCGCCCCGGGGCTGCTGTTCTCGGCTTGGCCCTGTCCATCCTGGTGTGCGCGAAGGTCGGTCACCGGCAAGTCCCTCACCAGACGGGAGAGGCGGCCCGCAGGACAGTGGAGCTGTGTGTGGCCCTAGCAGAGGACCAGCTGTGACAAAAACCTCTCCAGGATTCTGAGGAGGGTTAAGGTCAAAGGAAGGAGTCTCACAAATGACAAAGTCTCGGGGAGTTTGGGGCCCAGGCGTGTGGATGCGGCTGCCTTAGCCGGGCCTCTCAGAGGGGCCTCTGAGCCGTTTTCTCCTCTGGCGGGAGGCGCCTGCAGCCGGCGTGTGCAGTGCAGGACGAGGGGCAGAGTCGCTCCACCCAGAGCTGGGGGAGGAGCGGGGGTCCCCGGGGGACGCCTGTGGGTGCGCGGGCCTGGACCCCGCAGGGAGCAGGTGGGACCCGGGAGGCCGAGATGGTCGCGTGCGGCGACCTAAGCGATGAAGCCCTCAGGGGCCTGGAGCTCGGCCCAGAGAGAACCGGTCCCACCTCCCCCGGAGCTCCAGCCACGGCAGCCCCGCGCCGTCCTTCCCGGAGCCCTCGTGACCCTCGGTGCAGCCTGAGGCCCCAGCTTCGCACCCCCGGAGCCGCCCCTCGGCCGAGCGGCCTTCTGTTCCCGTGGCTCCAACGGGGCAGCCCGGCTGGGCGGCTCTGGCCGAGCCCCGCCCTTCCGCCGACCCGCTTTCCAACCTGTTCAAGGGGGACACGCCGCTGAGCGTCGCAGAGACCGGAAACACTCCCGGTGATGTTGAATTTCCAGCCTCAGTCGGGCCGGGGGGGAGACGGGCCGCCTCGTACAGGGAGGCTCGGGTCTGCTCTCGCTGCAGCATCCGGCCAGTCGTGGCCCTAGGCCTGAGGCCCTGGTTCGCCCGCATCTGCCAACCTCGGCCCACTTATTCGTGAAGGGGGATAACTAAAGCCACTCCGATGTCGTGAGTGACATCCGCGGGCCTCGCGCCCCGGTGCGCCCCAGCGAGGCAGACTGCGGGGAGGGACGCCACCCAACCCCACGGCCACCACAGCCCGGACACAGGGCCCACGAGGCCTCGGGGGTTAAGGGTCCGTGACTTGGCAAAACAGGCGGCACAGGGGCCACGAGGGTGGGGCCGAGGCCAACCCGCGGATCGTCAGCCGGCGGAGGAGGGGCCTCCTCCCCTCAGTCATCAGAGGCGATGACACGCAGGCAGTGGCTCAGCCGAGTGGGCCGAGGGCCCCCCGCCTTGGGACGCTGCCCCCCTGGGCCCTCACGGAC
This sequence comes from Kogia breviceps, assembly GCF_026419965.1. NCBI lineage: Eukaryota > Metazoa > Chordata > Mammalia > Artiodactyla > Physeteridae > Kogia > Kogia breviceps. The sequence goes on along the minus strand of NC_081322.1, from coordinate 91,311,966 downwards.
AGAGCTCTTTACCCTGGGTTCGGGGCCGGTGGGGCGCCCCGGCCTGCAGACAGGAGCGTCTTTGTGGGGCACTGACGCCGCCCGCTTCCAGCCTGGCTCTCAGCTCAGCTCTGGAGGCACCCGCACACATTGGGCCTACCGCGCCCGCCCTTCTGTGTAAAAGCCCCCCCGGGCTCGCTGGAAAAGAGACCTGGCGTCTCGAGGGAGGGGCCACGGCTCTGGGCAGCTTCTTCCTGGGTGGTCTTGGCTGGTGATGGCACCGCCGGCCAACTCCAAATGTTCACGCGTCAGAACAGCACAGCAACACCCCGAGGACCCCAGGAGTAAAGCAGGGGCAGAAAGCGTCTCAGCTGTAAACACGCTCAAGCGCACTCAGACACGCACACGCATGCACACGCACACGCGCACACACGCACACACGCACACGCGCACACACGCACACGACTAGGAAACCGAGGGCCAGCTGACTGGGGCACACCCACGCACACATGCACACATGCACGCGCACACGCACATGCGCACACACGCACACGACTAGGAAACCGAGGGCCAGCTGACTCGGGCACACCCACGCACGTTCGTCATTCGGGTGAGGGTTCCCTGAGGCCTCCGCACCTCTGGCTTCCGGGGAGGCCACACCTGGGACAGATTTCAGGGCTTGAAGTGTCTACGGCTTGTTTTGTCAGAAGCTGAGCCAGAGGGATGGCTCAGAAAGCCCCACAGAGCCTCCAGAGCCAGGTACACCGTTTGGGTGGGCATGTCTCCTGGTCAAGTCCTGGCTTCTCCCCTGGGCTCCCTCCGCTCTGCAGGCTTGCGCGGGCCCCTCGCTCAGCAGGGCCGAGGCCTCTGATCTGCTCCCACCTGCAGACCTTCCTCAGGGACCAGCCTGGGGCGCAGAGGACGGGAGACTCGGAGCGTCCTGGGCCCAGTGGGGCTGCAAGGGGGGCTGTCCCCTCCCAACGCCGCCTGCAGCCCCGGAGCCCAGGCAGCCTCCTGCCCTGCCGGACGCTGAAGCGCGCGGGGACCTGTGTTCCCTGAGGGGAGGCGCCGTGGTTTTCCCCGGCCCTGTTGACCAGCAAGAAGGAGCCACGAAGAACGTGCAGAGAACAGAGTGGACTCTGGTAGAGGCATCCTCTGCTCCACAGAGGCCGCCTGTCTGCTGGGCACATCGCCGTCCTCTCAGGTCTCAGGAGCCCAGAGTGGCCTGGGGGTGCAGCCGCTGGGCCGGGTGGCTGAGAACCTGCCACGCGCTGCCCAGGGCCCCCCAGGCCCGCAGGGGTTCGTCCGCGGACAGAGGCCGGCCTGGCCTGGAGGCCTGTGTGCCGCGGTGTCGCCACGGAACGCGCTCCTTCCCGGGCACAGAAGGGCCCCGGGATCCCCTGCCGCTGGCTCTGTGCCAGGAAGCCGAGGCCTGGGGGCCCGCTTGTGGCCGCGCAGCCTGGCCGCCGCCTGGTGCCCGCGAGGAGACTCCCCAGCAGCGCGAGGGGCCCCGAAGGGGGGCCCGGGGCCGCGTGGGGCTTGGTGTCAGCGTGTCTGGGCTCTGGTGGGCCCTGGGCGTCTGCTCAGCGGCGCGGCCACGGGGTCTGGGGGTCGCGGCTCCCCTCACGGGGGCCCCGCGAGGCCGGACGAGCTGTCTGCGGAGAAGCGGGCCGGGCGAGAGCAGGGGGGCGGCTGCTCGAGTGCCTGGCGGCCCCCAGCCTGCCGTCGGCGGCCGGCGGGTTTCCGAGGGTGGCTGCCGCCCGCCACTCGCAAGGGCGGCCGGGGACGTGGAGGGTCTCTGCGGCGGGCGGCCCGGCCGAGCGCGTGGCCACAGGGACAGCGGGGGCCCCTCCTGTCCTCCTCCCCCAGGCTCCAGTTTCCTTCTGGATCTCTGTCTTTGGGAAGTGGCCGTGGTCTGTGGGCCCCCATGCCGGCCTCCCCGGCCGAGTCGGCAGTGGCTGCGCCGGGGAGGCTCCAGGGCGGCTGTGCCCCCTCGGCCGCGTCCGGCCGGAGCAGCGCCTGCCCAGTGGGGGCCACGTGGCCGCGGGTCAGCGTCTCCACCGACGCGCTTGCCGTCTCTTGGTCGCCTCTCGGCCGCTCTGCCCTCCGCGCTCCGGGGTGGGGCTCACGGCTGAGAAAGTGCCGCCTGGATTTCGGCAGCCCCGGCAGCCCAACTCCCGCCCTGTCTGCCTGCCGCCCGCGTGTCCCCTCGCGGCTCTGCGCCAGAGGCTGAGATGGCAGCTTCAGGAAAACGCCGGGCTGGGCTTCTGGCCCTGAAGCCTGGAGGGCCCCGCCGTTTCCACGCCTGGACCTACCTCCAGGGCTTGTATTGTGGCAGCGCTGCCCACAACCTGCACATAAGACGGTCTGGGGACCGAGGGCCGTTCCCCTCACTGGCAGGAGTTCCCACGGCAAGCGGGGACCAGGGCGCGCACTGCGCAGGTCAGACGGCGGGGGCCCGGGGGCGGCCCCTCCCCGCTCCGGCTGGCCGTCCAGATCGGCAGGCTTTTGGCCGCCCTCACGGCCTCCTATCCCCACGAGAGTGAGCTGGGTCGTGACGACAGAGAAAGAAAAGACGGGTGAAAACACAGAGAAAACGGAAACTTAGAAATCAGCCTGGGGGGGTGATGGGCGGAGGGAGGCGGCAGGGGAGGGGGTGCCTGTCCTGTGTGGAGCTGCCCAGGCTGAACCCACGCGAGCAGAGACGATTCTGTCAAGAGCAGCTTGGGCACATTAAACTAGTTTTGGTAGCTTAAACATTTGCCTTATTTTAAGTAACTTACGCTTGGTTTTTATATTATACAAGTAAATAAATTGGCATGAAAAAAGCGAAAGTAATTCCAAAAGGTTTAAAATAGAAGGTAGGCGTTCCACACCCGGCACCCTCTCGGGCGCGGCGATGCTCGTCCCGGGGACGGGGCAGGGGGTGGGCGCACCTGAGCGTGCTCTTTGCTGTGTCCTCCCCACCTGCACGGGGCCAGCTGGCCGCCCCGTCGTCCTTCCGGGCCCTGGAGATGTCAGGTTACTTCTGGTTAGGTTCTGACAGTCCCCACGCGGCTGGGCACCCACGCGTCTCTCAGCGCTTTTCTTGGCTGTTGCGGCAATTCCAGAACAGGAATCGCGGGATCTAAGGGCGCCAGAGTCCCGTGCGCGTTGTCAGACCTCCCGTCTCCGCGGCTCTGTGGCCCTGCGGCCAGGGGACAGGTCAGAGTCTACCTGTGTCCTTGGCCAAAACTCCTGGGAGGTTCCGAGCTCAAGTGTGGTGGAAAGACGCTGTGGCGGAAGGATGCTCTGACCCAGGGGAGGGGAGACGGGGGGTGGGGGAAAGAGGGCCGGACCTGCACTGACCCGTAGACAAGTATCCTCAAATTCTCCATTGTGCCCAAGGATGGGGGACCGTGGGGAGGTCACACCTACCTGCCTCCCCATGTGGATCGCAGTCGAAAGTTTACAGAATTACAGCTTCCAGAGGAGGGTTGGACACTCAGCTGCTGCAACTGAAGGCCAGTTCCCACCCAAAGTCCATGAACTTTTAGTTTGTTTGCAAACAGGATGCAAACTCCCCAGGTCGGAGCTCACTTCACTGCAGGAGGAATAAGTGGAGAAGCTCCTTTGCACGAGGGTGGGGCTGCCAGCCAGCCTGAGGGTTTGGTGCTCGGGGCTGGGGCGTGAGAGTGCAGGAAGACCCTGCAGATGGAGGGCCCTCCGTCCAGGATCGATTCGGTAAATCCCAGGCGGTTACAGGGGAGGCTCCATCTGCGCCCCAAGAAGACAGGGTCGGGAAGCAGCTAAGGGGGGCCCGTGACTTCCCCTCTAGTAACGCCCTCCACGCACCACACCACCTGGTGGGTAAACAGCCATCTCCAGGGCCTGGAAGGCCGTCCTCAGAACTCACACAACCCTGGCCAAGCGAGCTCTGGGCGCGAATCAAGAAAAGATGGAAGGAGGCCCTTGCCGCACACACTCTGGGAGCTGTGTCTCTGCCCGGCGTCATTCTGCCTCTGACTTGGTTAGAAGGGAAGCATAGCAGCCACTCTCATGGGAGGGGACGGGCACTGAGGCCCCGCCCTGCCCCCTGGACACCGTGGTGATGACGGGTCCTCAGCCACCCCCAACACTGCCCGCCCAGCCTCCGGCCCCGAGTCTCGCCCAGAGGATGGAAGACTGAGGGGGGGGGGCAGTGGGATGCAAGAGGGGCACCCGCCGCCCTGCCGGGGCTGTGGGACGAGGGCAACGCCCAGGGCGCAGCCCGCGGACGGAGGTGCGGTGGCCTCGCCTCGCCCGCTGGGGACAGAGCGCCCCTCGACACTGTCCCTCCGAGCGTGCTTCTCCCCGTGCAGCCGAGCGCGCGGTGTCTCGCTCGCCGGGGTGTAGAGGGTGTGTCCACACCGCCTGACGCACGTGGGGACAGACCATGGACCGGGTGGCGTCTGCGTGGCGCTGACAGGCCACATCCTCGTCACGTTCCCTCCTGACTCTGTGCTGAAAGGTGCAGCCTGGTGGAAGGTCTCTTTGCAGAGAAAAAGGGACTTGCTTTTCCGGGAAGTGTGGCCTCTAGAATGAGAACAAGTGCCAAGAGTTCCCCCAAACACGCTTCTACGCATCCGTTAACGGAGTTGGGGGGCATCTTGGCCGCTGCCTGGAGTGGGAGGGTCTCTGTCCCCTCTAGGAAGCAGCTGGTCAGCACTGATCCCAGACTCTCAAGAGCACAGAGACCTTTGGTCCAATGGATTAACTGCTGGATTTGAGAGAAATCACTGAGTTCGTAGACAAACATTGGGCTATAAGATGTTCTTTGCACTGTGCTTTATAACAATGAAAACTCTGAAACAAGAAAAATAAATGTTTAAATAAATTATGGCATATCAATATGACGAAATACTACAGAGTCACTAAATGCTATAAAGTGCCCCAAGAAGGAGTCTAGGCTCCAGAGGCTGGAACCGACGGGCTGGGCTCGAGTTCCAGCCCCACCACTTAATTCCGAGTGACCCTGGCCAGGCCATATAACCCCCCCGTGCCCCACCCCTCGTGGCGAAGCGGGAGCGTGATAGCACCTAGGAGGCAGCGACTGTTCAGTAAACAGGGAGCGTGGACGACGGTGCCTGGCTCTCACGGGGCCTTGCCACTCCTGCCTGGAGAAGGGACAACAGTTCTTGATGTTACACGTGCAATTTTCTGTTTTTGAAATGACACACTCATTAGAAGACTGCGTGTGTATGTGTATATATAAATATAAAATCATATCTATAGATGTTAGATAGATGTAGACAGACATACACAAAATGTCTAGAAAGATATTTACAATGGACACTTCGGAATGGGTGGTAAGTTTATGGGACTTTTAAATTCTCTTCATTATTGATCTGTATCTTTTTTGTTTTTCTGCAATGGACATGGCGTGCTTTGTAATAGTAAAAAGTCAAAATTAGTTAACGTGAAGAATGTAAACAGCACCCAGATGACCTCCATGCCAGTATCCAGCCCTCCTTCCAGGAAATCCTCTTTCAGAATTCCAGGATTTCATCGGTGCTGGTCTGCAGCACTTCCTCTTCCTGCTGAGTTAACCCACGACCTGCCAGATGTTTGTCAGTAGCTTCAGTTTAAGATTATTCCCCGTGAGTCACTTTAATACTTTTTTTTTTTTTTTTTTTTTTTTTTTTTGCGGTGAGCGGGCCTCTCACTGTTGTGGCCTCTCCCGTTGCGGAGCACAGGCTCCGGACGCGCAGGCTCAGTGGCCACGGCTCACGGGCCCAGCCGCCCCGCGGCACGTGGGATCCTCCCGGACCAGGGCACGAACCCACGTCCCTTGCATCGGCAGGCGGCGGACTCTCAACCACTGCACCACCAGGGAAGCCCCACTTTAATACTTTAAAGCAAACTCAGAAAAGTATTCTTTTCCTTCTTTTTCTTTTTGTTCCTGATCTGTTTCTTTCTTTCTCTCCCTCTCTTCCTTTCAACTATGGGCCACTTCTTTTGTATCATAAAATTGTGATGGGAAAGGGATACATAAAACATTGCTTTTCTCTGATCTTGCAACAGGGGGGCAATGGTGGTAAACACATGGTTACAATTTCAAGACAGAGCTAGTGACTCATATATTTGTAATAGTAACTTTTGCAAGATCTCAAATTAGAAGTGTCCAGGATTTGCATATCATCTGTGGGTCATCTGTGGAGCCGTAATTGGACTTCCCGCTCTTGGAACTCGCTTCACTTCCAGCCACCGTGCAGACTGCAGCCAGAGAAGCTTCATGAGGAGTAGACCTGCCCCCAGGCACTCCCACTCACTGGGCCCTTCCTGTGGGATCCCCTGTGCTGGCCCCAGCCTGCTCCCAGGTCTCAGGCCCCTGAGCTTCCCTGAAGTGACGGGAGCTGCGTGAGTAACCTCCCTTTTCTCTGTGGGAAGGTGGCATCGATTCAGGACTCTGACGTTGTCCTCCAGAGGCTGCACTCACCCCTCAGACACTGTGACGGTGTTTTTCTTGGTCCCTGGCATTTGGGCTCTCCAATCATTTTTCTACATTTTCACCTGTCGATAAATACATCTGATTTTGCAGCCTGATTTCTCTCTGCTTGGCTGTCCTGCGCTTGTTACGCAGCTCGTCAGCCTCTCCTCTTTTGCTGCCTGGCTGATCAATCGTCCTCATTTCCTTCCTCATATTTTGGACTCTAAGGCCCCTCAGGACCCAGAGTTCCATTCCCAGCAGGAGCCACCCAGGTGACCTGGAGGGAAAAGAGCCAGCTGGACATTAGTCCCTGAAGTGCTTGTTTAACCTGCACTTTTTGCCCTAAGAATCTAGGCTGGGCTGTCCCTGGCTGAGCTTGAACTTCTAGAGCCTCCCTGGTATTTCTGCAATTCTCCCGGTTCCAGCCATGGCAGGACCCCACGATACAAAACGAAGAAGCGGCCCCGTTTGTGTATTTGTTCCTTTGTCCGTTACCGCCACCTTGACTCCAAATCACTGAACCAAACATCCTGCAACTACACTGCAACTTCACCCCACCTCACCTCACCGCTTTCACATGTAAAGCCTACACTCCGGCCTCACGGGAGTGAGGTTACACCCCTCTGGCTACAGCCCCTAACCCCTTCTGGCTGTTTCCCCCACTTCTCACTCCTTTCTCCTTCCAGAAATGTATCCCTTACCCCTATGGACTGTTGCCACGAAACAGGGCAGAAATCAGTGCTCATCCTTCCTGGATGATGAGACATCAGCCCCTTGTCTCTTCCGCTTTGACTTTACTCAAAAAGCCATCCACACACACACACACACACACACACACACACACACCCGGCAGTGGACGTGGCCTCCAGACTTGGTGGAGGTTGGACCACAGCTATCTATCTTGCCTGTTGTGCAAACAGCTTTCTCACCTGAATCCACTCGGGAGGGCACTCCCAGGCCCTGCCCTCGCCCCTTCCGCAGCCACGGCTTCGGCTCAGAGGGCCCGGCATGAATGGCCTCACTGAGGAAGTTCCCTCCTCAGCCTCCCTCCCTGGACACCCGGGGACCAAGGCAGCGTTCATTCGTCACTGTTTTCTGGGGAAGCAATGGCCGGCGCTTCTTGGACTTCTCGGGTACCAGGGGCGGAGCTGAGCAGCTCACAGGGCATCTTCATGCCACTGTGCGGGGGACCCATCACTTGCCTTCTCTCTGGGACGACAGTCCTGGGACAGGTCCCTGGAGATGCAGGGCTCATCCTAGAGCTCTCGCTCCCGTCCTTGGGGCAAGTCTGGGCCACTCGATTCTCTCCCACTGGGGTGTTCTCATTAACACGGAAGGCAGCCCAGCCACAAGGATCAGGTCACTGCTGGGACCGGTCGCTGTGAGGACCTTCCCTTTGTGGCTTTGTCCCGAGAGGGCGTGGCTTCTCGTGAGGGCCACCCACACCCCGCTTCTGCGTCCTGCCAAGGGGTCAGGCAGTGACCCGCGGAGGGGCTGTCCAGACACGCGGGCGAGGTTGGGGGAAAGGTACAAAGTGCAGGAGCAAAAACATGGTGGAGACAGAGGCGGTCCTGGAAGCTTGCAGCTTTGGGGGGTGAGGCTGCCGTGGCCGAGCGCAGCACTCATCTTCCATCCTCTGTTCCATGACACCTTGTCAAAGACCTGGCGGATTCGAGAAAGTGCTAGAAAAGGAGATCAGCACACACTTCACAATAAAGGTGGAGGTTACGTCTGCCGTCCCAGCACCGGGACAGATGGGAGCATCTGACCAGATGGCGTCTCAGTGCCTCAGGCCACAGCGGTGGCACACCCCTGCCGGGGGCTCGTAACAGCAGGCACGGATTCTCAGGGCTCCGGAGGCAGCTTCCGTTTCCGGTGAGGCTGTCCTCACGTGGCAGACGCGGAAAGGGAGCCGTGTGGGTCCCTGTTGTCAGGGGACCGATACCATCAAGGGGGTCCCCCCTCGTGACCTCATCACCCCAACACCACCACACGGGGGTTACCCCTTCACAGCATGGATTTGGGGGACACAAGCGCTCACTCTGTGGCACTGCAAGTCTCGGAAGGTGGTCAGAGGGGGCTGGCTCGTCACATCCCCACCAGCTAAGAGGCTGCCTTGCACGCAGTGAATCAGACTGGACCGAACCAGATTCTTATGGATTTCAAGTAAGATTTTTAGTTGTACCAAGTGAAGTCTACAATTCACAGACAATGGAAAGGGAATTATTCCATCTAAATTTCTTGGCTGACTATATGTCAAAATAACGCAGCCTGAAGGGGCAAAGCCGCGCAACAGGAATGAACTCCCAGAGCTGGTGGGTGAGGAGTCAGCGCAGGTCAGCACACCCGGCACACGTGCACTGGTCGTGCTGCTGCTTGACAGGTAGCCGGCTGGTCCTGGCTGAAGTCCCAGTTCTGCGAATTAACATACAGGGATTTGAGCAAGTTCACATTGAAGTCTTTCAAGCCCCAATTTTGTCTGAAAAAGAAGGAAATAACACAGCACGTGCGTAGGTTATTGTGAAGCTGAGCGCAGAAGGTGTGAGGGACCTGGACTCACAGCTCACGTGGTTCCCCGGGGCGGCTACCTTACTCTGTGAGCCCTTTTGCTCTGGAACCGAGTTTCCCAGTGCAGGTCAGCAGAGGAACATGCTCCTCATGTGGAAACCTGACCTTTCCCTTCAAATCTGCCCGTGGAACATAGCTGCTTCTGGGCAGTAAAGGGCCTGGAGCAGGGCTGGCAGATTCCTCCTGCCCTTCTGCGTAAGGAGAGGTTTATTGGAAAACAGTCCTCTCTGTGGCTTCGCTTGCTGCCCATGCTGCCTGCACCCTGCTTCCTCCCTGCTTCCTGCTTTCTGCTTCCTCCCTCCTCCCTCCCTCCTCCCTCCCCCTCCATCCCTCCTTCCCTCCTCCCTCCTCCCTCCATCCCTCCTCCCTCCCCCTCCCTCCTTCCCTCCTCCCTCCTCCCTCCCTCCCTCCTCCCTCCCCCTCCCCCCTCCCCCTCCCCCCTCCCCCTCCCTCCCCCCTCCTTCCCTCCTCCCTCCCCTCCCTCCCCCTCCCTCCCCCCTCCTCCCTCCCTCCCCCTTCCTCTCTCCCTCCCCCCTCCCCCCTCCCCCCTCCCCCCTCCCTCCTTCCCCCTCCCCCGTCCCTCCCGGATTCCCCGCTCCCTCCTTCCTCTCACCTTCCAGACTGCAGCAGCAGAGCAGCGTCTGTGGCAGCTGAGCTCGAGGGGCTGGTGGCCGTGGTGAAGGCGGCGCACGGCAAGGTGGACTGTGCACGCGACTCACCTCGCCCATCCCCCGAACGGCAGGTTGATTTCCAAGCCCGGGTCGGGCCCGGGACCCTGACGGCAGGCCGCCTGGCTGAGGACTCCCGGTTCTGCTGACAGCGAGCCTGTCCCACCACCTGGGTCCCCACGGAATCCGCGGGGACTTCCTCTGGTGGCAGAGAGCAGGCTGCGTGCTGAGGAATTCGGGCCAAGGAGGTCGCGCCCTGGGATGAGCGTCCCCCTCCTCCTCTCCTCCCGAGAGGCCGCGCTGGCTGGGCTCAGCCCTTCAGATGCATCCCGAGGAGGCCCTGCCTGCCGCTCTGCCCTCCCGGCAGGACTGAAGCCTCTCCACCGCGGTTCCCCTGCCTCCAGGGTGATTCTTCCTGCGCAGACTTGCCCCGCGGTCCCGACCGGGGACCCTGGCAACACGCAGCGTTGAGCAACGTTTTCACTTGTCTATAGGTGCCGTGTTCAATAACGATCCCGCGCACAGGCCCGGCACACCAGCCGTCCCCACGGCCCACACGACCCGGACCCGAGGCCTCGGGGTGTCGGGCCACCACCGCTTCCGAGCTCACGACCTTGTGGTTTTCTGATGAAACCTTGTCCTCGCGGGGGGTGGAGGGGGCCGGGCCTCTCCTCCTACCTGTGGACGTGTTTAACTTGAGCTCTCACGCCTGCGCATGCGCTTGGGGCGCTGGCTCTGTAACGCCACGTGGAGACACGTGGAGGGAACGGCCTTGAGGAGGGAGGAGGGCAGCCTCACAGAGAAGAGCCGTGCGGAGGCCGCGAGCCCCTCGGCCTGTGCGCGAGAAGGAGGCGAAGAAGGCACTTCCAGGCCGGCGGGGAGAAGGCGTCAGGCAGACCCGAGCTGAGGAAGACTGGGCAGGACGCATCATGACCGCCCTCGCAGAGGCCAGGCGGTGACGGGGAAGGAGGGTCCGGGGCGAGCTCAGGCTGGAGGAGGCGGGCGCGGCGCGGGGCTGAGCGGGCGGGAACAGCCGGCCTCGGTCGGTGGTGAGTTTCCTGATCCTGGGGCTGCGCTCCGGCCGGCAAAGCTGCTCACCCCAGGCAACGCCCTGTGAGACTCGTGCAAAATAAAAAGTTAGGGGAAAACGATACCTGTCTGACATCATTCGACATTGTTTGCCCGTCAACTGGAAACAGAAGGAGACGTACAGGACACATGACTCCCTGCACCTTCTAAAGGCTACCCTCATTCATCAAAGACCAGATTCACAGAACACCAATGCGAGGGGTTCCGCCCTGGATCAGCTGTTCACAGGAAACATGATGGAGCTTTTCAGGCAGCTTCCCGAGCCTCTGCTGAGCTTCCCCTCGGGGGGCACGAAGCAGCCCTATTCTCGTCGGTTTCTCAAGGCGATGCAAGGGGGCAGACACCGGTCTTATGAAATGTGCCGTAACCCCTCGAGAAAATTCGCTAAAGAATTAAAACATGACTTTAATTTCGAGATGGTGATTTCCGTGCCCATTTCTGGGGTGCGATGATCAGGTATCCACGACGCTGGAGGTGAGTGAGGCTCCCGCCCCAGCGTGCGCCGGGGGGAGGCGGGGGGGGGGATCGCTGGGGGCGGGCGCCTTCCCCGATGCTCACGCCCGTCACCCGCCACCCGGGAGCAGCTGTCCAGCCCCGCCTGGTCCCCCAGTCCTGGGCCCGGCGGCCCCGTGCGCAGGCCCCTGCTTGCTTCTCTGGGGAAGGCGCTCTGCCTTCAGCGTCTGTGAAGCTCGCTCTCCTGGTTTCTCCTCCCCCAAGGCCTTCGGGTTCCCTTTCCACTGCCGCCCTTCACCCCAGAGACCCGGCCCGGGCCCCCTGGCTGTGTCTTTGTCTCATCACAGGTGACCACTGTCCATAACTCCAGCCCTTCCCGCCTGAGGGTCAGAAGCGTTGGGACACCGCCTGGGCCTGTCTGAGGCAGCGCCCACTCCCTGCCCCAGGGCAGCACCCACGAGGGACCCTGGGCCGCCGCTGCTTCCTTTCTCCGCGCAGTCCCCATAACGGCCCGGGACCCACACTCTGCCCGCGCTCTCCTCGGACACGTCTCCCGGCTCTGGGTCACGCACGTGCCTGGCCCCCCGGGACGGTTCCCGGCAGCACCAGCTCTCAGGGGCCGGATGCGGGTGGCCCGAGGGTCCCCCCTCGGGGGCCAGCGTGGGGAGAGCCCTGTGGGCTGTCCCTTCCCCGTGGGCTGTCCCTTCCCTGTGGGAGGCTTGCTCAGTTCACACAGGGACAGCCTGGGCTCATATGTCACCTCCTAACAGCGACAAAGTGGCAGGAAGCAGCTCATCGGTGGCTCTTGAGGAGAAGAGGCTGTTCCACGCGACCACAAAGGTGCCAAACTCCGGGTCATGATTTTGGAATGGGACATTTTAATTGAGGTATTTGGCTAAGATAAGAAAGCTTTTTCACAATGTCTCATTTGCTGAAAAATTAGGAGATTGGAAAACTTGGGAGGAGAGTAGCAGTGACAGAAATCACAGCGCTGGAGTGAAACCTCCGCTAGGAGCTGGATAGAGTGGGCGGACAGGGGCGGCTCAGTGCAGAGACGCTTCCTCCCCAGGTGGGGAGGGCCAAAAGGGTTTGACCCTGAAGAGCTGCAGGGGGTGAATCGGTGTCAAGCCCAGAGGAAGGGATGAGCTGAAAGGAGGGCTGAAGGTGTGGGCGGCGTGGAATTCTGCTGGGGAGGCCTGAGGATGGAGAGTTGGGCAGGCAGGTGGGCCCCCAAGCATCCCCCTGCCCCACTCTCACAAGGCCCACGTTTCAACATTGGAGCTCTGCTCTAATCAAACATAAAAAAGGACGTGCATGTAAAGCCCCAGGAGGGCAGGAGCCGGGCTGATGAATCCATGCTCAGGGGTCAAGATGCTAAAGGAAAGAAAAATGACTGTTTCACTCTCCATTTAAAAATCAAGAAAAACAATCAAGAATAACCATTAAAAAATATAGTTTCCTTTTTAAAGAGACCCGTTTGAGAGCCTCCAAGGGCAGAAGTTCTTGGGGACCCGGTGCGTGTGGGGGTTGTTTGTGCAGGGGGCCACCATGGCCACAGGATCATCTTCTCTTTTACTCAGTTCTAGGGCGTTTCCATGACAATCATACATTATTTGACTTAAATTGATAGCGGTTATTTAGGAAGCATAAGGACAGCTGACAGGCATTTAAAAAAACTGTAGCAGTTCTGGAAATGAACCTCAGCATGATCATGAGGGGCATCCATATACCCAAATCCCGGTTCCACAGACACGTCAGGGTGTTTGAAGATGCAGCGGGACTTCCTCCCGATCCAGCAGGACAAAAGGAGAATGCAAGGACCCTTGTCACCGAGTCGCCGATTCTACTTTTCGTTCATTCATTCACTTCCACTTTTCATTCCACTTTTCATTCGTTGTCAGCACAGGTCCTCACACCATCAACATGCTGTTCGCAAAGAGGAGCTTCCAGGACTGTCCGCAGGCCCTTGTGTCATTTGGGAACAAAACATGACCCATAGAGAAGCAGGTCTTCTGGGTTTTTTGAAGCTTGAAAAGAAGAAAATTCTAAATTTTGAATCATAGTTTGAGGGTATAATATGTGAAAGTAATTCCATATTTTAATATACATCCAGTCCCTCAATACACCCAATAATTTACCTTAAATTTATTGATGAATCATGGGCTTTTCTTACATTACTAATTGAATGCAAAGAAAGTATATATTACTTGCTAAGTGAGTAACTCACAATTATTATTGAAGTTCATGTTTAAATGAACTTTATAATACATACTTTAACAGTGCATAAATTTAAAGAAATTATTTATTACTTAAGAGCTGGTTTTAACCACTCAAAATTGATGGAATTTGTGATAAATCCTAGGAGATCATATACTGCTATAAAGGGTCCCTGAGTAAAAAAGTGGGGCAAGGGTGTGTCAGGTTCGACCCTGCTCACCGAGAATCTAAAACAGCACCTGCCTTTTGCAGAGGCAGCCAGTGAAACCCCTCTGATCCAGGAAAGCATTAGCAGCTAAGACGCTTAGGAGACATGTGTGTTTAAACTTGAGTCTCTGCCCACTAGGCCGAGATTGCTGAGGGCAGCCCAGGCCTCCCAGCCAGGCCGCCCCGGATGGGAGCCGCCCAGCCCCAGCGCTGGCATGCTGTTGGGGGCTGCTTAGACGCTTTGGAACGTGGTCCCACGCGACCTCAATTTTGATTCAACGGGGTCACTTCCTGGGGTGTAAAGGGCTCTGAGCCACGTTGGTGCCACGTGGAAGCAGAGCGGGAAGGGGCAGCCGGGGGCGGCAGGGCGGCTGGGCCTCCTCCGTGAGCTCGCTTTGCCGTCTTGGACGCAAAGATGGGCTCGAGCGCCTTGTCCGTAAAACGGGGGGGCGAGGCGGGAGCTCGAGCCCCTTCCAACCAGCACCCTCTGTCGCGCACGTCGCGTGCAGTGCACAGCACGGCACGTGGGCACGTGCTTCACTCCTGGAAAGGCGTGTGCATGTGCCGCAAGCGCCTGGTTTCCCGTAAGCGCTCCTCTGAGGTGTGCTCACTGGTGTGTCCCTTTGTCATTCATGGGACGCAATCTTCGTGGGGCAAAGCCCCCAGGAAGCCCCCCACCTTCCCCGAAGGAGGCCACGTCGATGGCGGTTTGCAAAGCTGCATTTCCTTTTCTTCAGCTGTAGTTTAACGTGTTGTCTTAGTCTGTATTTCTGCCACCATCCTGCCCTGATTATTTCTGTACTCTCCGAGAAGACAGAAGCTTTCTCACCAGCTCTCTTCTTTTCTCTCTGAGTCTTCACCAAAATCGCCTCTAATGTCCAATTTCGAACATGCACCTCAAAGCCCCTCCGCCTCTGCCCCATCACCCAGACCCGAGGCTGCTCCCACTTTGCTGGTGTTGTTACAGCAGCACCTGGCTTCTTGGTACCAAATCGGTCTGAGGCAGCTCAGGTCGCCACGACAGCAGACTACAGGCTGGGGTTTAGACAACAGAGATGCGTTTCCTCGCAGTCAGCGGCTGGGAGTCGGAGGTGGTCGGAGCGCATCCTGGTGAGACGTCTCTTCCTGGCTTGTGGACAGCTGCCTCCTTGCTGTGTCTGCACGTGCCTTTCCTGCGAGTGAGGAGATCTCGTCCCTTCTCACAAGGCATTGTCCTGTCAGATTATGTGTCACCTACGGCCTCACTTAGCCTTCATCATCTCCTGTATCCATCAGAGCTCCCCAGAAAAGCAGAACCAAGAGCATACGTGGATGCATCATCAAGTGCGTTACTGGGGGAGGGGGTCTGCTCCCACCGTTTTGGGGGCTCCTGCAGGCTGGCGGCCAGTTGTGCAAGCCCTTGGGCCTGAGAACCAGAGCGCCAGCATTGGAGGGAAGGGGGACTGGACGTGCTTCCTCCAGCTTTGCGTGGAGACCACCACAGTAAGGAGAACATCGCAGTCAAGCGAGTCGCAGCAAGTTTTTGGATTCCCGGTGCATATGAAAGCAATGTACACCGTGCTGTAGCTATTAAGTGTGCTTAAAAAACAGTGTGCACACCTTCATTAAAAATACTTATTCTAGAATTCACTAACCATCAACTGAGCCTTCAGTGTTACGGTTCACAGAGCATCATAACACATACAACAGTCACGAAAAAGCTTAAATGTTGCATGTTACGGAAATGCGACACAGACTCCCAGTGAGCAAACGCTGTTGGAAAAACGGCGCCGATAGACTTGCTCGATGCAGGCTTGCCGCCGACCTTCCATCTGTAGAAACAGAATACCTGTGAGGTGCACAGTGAGAGGTCTGCCTGTGGTTGGCGGGGACTCAGGCTCCAGAGGACTCGCGCCCGCGCCTGACGCCAGCCCTGCAGCTGTGGCATATGAAGCACCGCGCCCGTCAGTAACGGGCGGGTCTGGCTGTGTTCCTGCTTCATTGATGAATCTGAAATTTGAATTTCATATAATTTTCATGTGTCACAAAATAAATTCTTCTTTTGTTTCTTCCTCCGTTGTTGGAAAATGTGAGAATCATTCTTTGCTCCCAGGCTCTACAAAACCCGGCAGGGGTGGGGCTGGATTTGTCCATGGCCACTGATCTGAAAGGACCAGCGGTCAGAGAACCATGGACTGGCTCCCTCCACGTGGGATCCTGGCCACAAGGCGTCACCCGTCCGAGGCTTCCTGCCTGTCCGAGCGGGACCCGTGGGCTCTGGTGGCGGCAGGCACGGGCACCACGTCCTGGCTCGGGATGGCTGCAGACAGACTGGCTGGCGGCACTGGCCCTAGTGTCCCCTGCGCGGTGCTCAGCCTCCTCGAGCCTCCCTCCGGCCTGGGAGATGGAGCTGCACAGACTCCGCAGCTCACGGAGAAGCCCAGAGGCCCAGGGACGTGGAGAGGCCTCCTCTGGGACAGGGTGCCAGCCGGCCACCCTTGCCAGATGCAGGGCCTCTGCAGTCAGCGCCCAGAGAGGGAGGTCTGAGGCCCACTGCCCAGCACTAGGAGGGCACTGCACGCTCTAGAGCTTTCTAGAAGGCACTTCCCACTCCTGCCCCGCCCCGTGATGCCATCTGCCTCGCCGGGCTGCCATCTCCTCTCCCAGTTGTCCGGCATTCTCTAGCGAGGGTGTCCTTCATGGAACCCACCAGCCAGGACCTCCAGAAGCTTTCAGAACAGCCCACACGGTTGCTCTGTGAACGTGGTGCGGACCCTGACCCAGACCACCTGGTGATGCCCTCGGTACTGGGAGTGTGGGTCAGGCACACGCGGGGTGCTCCCCCGGCACGGGGACGGCCCCTGGGTGCCGAGCACGGAAGCTCTGCTCGTTTGCACTTGGAGGCTGCGGGCCTCATGCCCGGCCAGCCGGAGGGCGAGACTCAGAGGAGGAGCCGAGCAGGGGTGCCCACGGGGCCGGCTGCAGACAGCTCAGGCTCCGGGTGAGGCCCGGGGGTAGGAGGGGGGCGGATCAGCCTCCAGGCTCCATGGGGGCGGGCGGGAAGGTCAATGGAGGCCTGTTTGGGGGAGGTGGGGGAGGTGGGGCAGGAGGAAGAATTTGGTAACCGTTAGAGTTGCCTAAAATCAACAGCTCTTGCATTCGGTTAAACGGTTATGGGCGCGACCCCATCCGCTGCTTCGACCACGTGGACCTCAAGACAGCAGGGGCCGGACTGCGGGCGGTGCAGGCCGAGTCCCGATCGCGCGGGCACTGTCGGGACAGAGAGTGCCCAGCGCCATGCAGGGACCGGCGGGTATGGGCAGGGCTGGAGGACGGTCCCTCCGGGTGCCGAGCTACGCGGGCAAAGGGCCGGGAGGGAAACGGGGGCCAGTCTGTCCAGGTGGTGAGGGTCCCGGGGGCGGGGGGTCAGCTTGCCGGCAGGCAGAGCTGGGGGCCTGGGCGCGTCTGGGAGCTGTGTCCCTGGTGACCTGGGAAGAGGGACTCAGTGGCACCCGCAGGGCTTGGGGCCCGGGGACACCGTGGCGCTCGGGGCAGGTGGGAGGAGAGAAGACAGGTGTGTGCGGGAGACAATCAGGAGGATGCCGTGAGGTGCCTCAGGGAGCAGCAGCGGGGAGCCCGGGGGCGCTCAGAGCAGGAGGTGGGGAGCTGGGGCCGGGGCTCGCTGCGTCCTGACGTCGGGGGACGCAGGGCGGGAGAGGGCGGGGCCCGGGAGACAGCAGAAGTCGCCTGCTGCCCCGCTGGGGACGTGGGTCCTGCCCGGGAGCCACCCCAGCGCAAGGCCTGGCCCTGAGGAGAGGCTGGGAGCAGGGAGAAGCCGTCGCTTGGGGTGACGGGGTGACGGGCGGCCCTCAGCTGTCAGAGCAGGGGCTTCCTGAGGGGAGGGAGTCAACGCGAGAGACATGTCCTTCTTTCTCCCCTTTTCCTGGACACTCAAGGGCAGGCCTGGAAATCGGCCGAGCCTCCGCCCCGCTGGTCCCGCCTGTTCCTCCCGCGACCCAGGTGGCCGTGGGCGCCTCTCGGGCCGGCCTGGTGCGCAGGACGGAGGGCGGGCTTGGCCCCAGCTCGTCGCTCGCCCCGCGGCCACTCCTGTTTCCGGTCCCCTGGGTGTCGGAGGGTGTCCCTCCTCCCCCGACCACCAAGTGGGCAAGATGCTTCCTCCCCGAAGACTGCGGCCTGTGGGCGCTGCTGGACCCTTGCCTGTGTTCTCCGGGGCAGGGGCGGCCGCTCGCTCCCCTGGGACCCCTGACCCAAAAGCCCCCCGTGCGAATCTGTCCCAGCCCTGCCGTTTTCCTCCCCACAGCAGCAGCTGCCACCTGCACACGCTGGCTCCTCTGCTTCCCCAAACGTCGGGTCTCCTGCAAGTGCTGAACCCCCTGAGCCACACCCTCCGGCGCAGACGAACCCTGGACGCCCCCCTCTGTCCCCTTCGGGCCTCGGCTGCTAGGCGTGGCCCTCAGAGGACTCGCAGGTGGCAGTTTCCGTCCTCCCTGCAGGGCGCCCTGGAGACGCGGGTCGGCACCGCCCTCCACGACGGTTGAGCTCTGTGCCTTCGGACTCGCCGCCTTGGGCTGAGCGCTTTTGTGCACACATGTCAGCACCGTACACCCCAGAAGCGCACTTCTACACACAGAACTTCATGGAGGGACACGGGGCGTCCCTGGGGCTTGGCCCACAAGGGGCCTGGGGTCTCGTTCCTCTCACTCTGGGTGACGCGCTTGGGGCCGCCGTGGCTCAGGGCACCGTGTGCAGGTGGCACCTGCCCCTCTGGACAAGGACGCAGACCTTCAGACCTGGTGTTGGACCGCCGGGCCCGCGGTGGGCGAGGGGAGGGGCCGACCTAGTTAACGGGGTGAAAGTGAAGTGTGTGCAGAACCGGACAGTGAACAAGGAGGTGGCAGGAGCCCACGGGCCTTCGGGCACCTCACCCTCACAGACGGGCACTGAGGAAGGGGACTGCTTTCTGTTTGGCTGAGATGTTCCGTCTGCAGAGAGCAAGCAGGGCACCCAGCGCCCTCCGTGCAGAGCCTCGGGGCCCAGCCCTGCCCGTTGGAAGGACGTCCTCGCCGCTAGGCTGCCCCCTCCCCCCGTCCACTTCCAGCAGGCCAGCTGCACCCAGGCCAGTGCCTCTCAGCTGCTCTGTAAATATTTACTGGGCGTCCAGGATGCAGGACTGGAGGCTGTTGCCACGTCAAAAAACAAGCAAGTTCCCGACAATTAAGCGTCAGAGGAGGGCCGGGGTCTGGCGGACGAGGCCCTGTTCGGGCCCTGACTCCTGGCTGCAAGGGGCGAGGCGCTGGGGCTGCCGGGGCCGAGAGGGGTGCAGGCCACCTGGGAGGGGGGAGCGGGGCACGGGCCGGTGCTCGTGCGTCTGGGGTGGGGCTCCACCCCACCCCAGCCCCATCGGGAGGCGTGGCTCTGGCGGCTTATTAGGCCTCCTGAGGGTCCCCTTCGGCAAAGGAGAGGCAGGAAGCCAGCCGTCCACCAACACCTGGGCCTACAACCCATGAGCCGCCCCCAGGGAGCCTGGGATCAGAGCTGAGGGGCTCCGGGAGGGGCCGCAGGCCGGTCGCTGCCCCACGGGGCACGGGCCACTCCGCTTAGGGGTTTACACGTGGCCGCAGGGAGGCCCCACCCTCGGGTGTCCGCGACGAGCGAGGCGCGGCGGCGGCGGTGTGCGTGCGCGTGCCTGTGTAAGTACTGGAGCCCGTGTTCGTGTGCCCGTGTGCGCGCGTGAACATACGTACGTGTGCTTCTCGCAGAGGACCGTGTTCTGGAACTTGAGAGGGGCGTGTCTCCCTTGCCTGCTGTGTGATGGCCCGGGGGGCGCTGAGCGGGGCCCGCGGGCCACGGCCCTGCTGGCTACTGTGGGCCGCCCGCCGTCCTCAGGACAGTCTGGCCCACCCGCACGGACGAAGCCAGGTCTCAAAGGCCGTCGGGGGGGCTGTGCCCCACGGTCGGCACCGCCTGCGGGGAGGCCAGCCTCACCAGTCACGTCCGGGAGCCTGGGCGGTGTGCGGGCCCTGCGCCCTGTCGGGGCTGCGGCCGGGCCTCCTCGCGCCCTCCCCTGAGGGCCTCCTCCCGGCCCTCCTCCCTTCCTCTTCACCCCAAACCCACCACGCGGCCCCTAAAAACACTCCTGGTTTCCACAGCCTCTGCATTTGGTGCTTTCTCGGTCCGTGCAGCACAGGAAGAGTCTGTGAAGGTTGCCCGCTCGAGACGGTGGGACTCAAGTGAGGAGAGATGCCCGCGTCCGCCCGGCAGCTGCCGTGGGGCCTGTGCGAGAAGAGGGAGAGTCTGGGGGCAGAGGACGGACAGGAAGCGCCGCCCAGCCCTACTCACCGCGGCACAGGCGACACCCCCAGGAGGGGCTGCTCCTGGCCGGGGACCCCCCTCCACCCAGGAGGGCAGACCCGTGGCTCAGGGCAGGAAAAGCCCAGGGCCGGCAAGCCCCAGAGCAAGGCTGTGGGGCAGCGCACCCCAGTTCAGGAGTGGAGTAGGGCAGAACGAAGGCGTGTCTCTGGGCGAGGGGCGCCCAGCCAGGAGGCCAGGGCGAGGCCCAGTGCCCGTGGCCGGCTCACGGGTGCCCCTGCCCGAGGCTGCGCTGGCCGTAGAGCCCGGACGCCCGGGTCAGTGGGCCAGCGGGGCCCGGCGGAGCCAGAGGCCGCCCAGCTGCCAGAGTGAAGCCCAGGTCCCTCACGTCTGGAGTCGGGAAACCTCGGTCTGTCTCTCCACATGTGGGCTGTGTGGCTCGGGCATCCGTTTCCCTGTCCGCGAGGCGGGAAGAAAAGTACCCATGTGATCAGACACTGGTTCGTTCGAGGGTTGAAGTCTCTGAGGCAAAGTGCTCTTTCACCGGGAGCTCCTGGTAAACCCTAGACTTTCGTGCTCAGTGAACCACATTAAATTGTCAATATTCGGCTGCTTCGATCTACAAAATGACAGTCTTGTGCGATTGACCTCTGTGAGTGTTATTTTGTGAAAAACAAAGGGAAGAGAAGCACCCGCCGTCCCTGGGGGCTCCTCCTGCAGAGACACCTGCTCTCCGTCCGCGCAGCTGCTCAGCCCCGAGGGAACCCGCAGGCGGAGGTGGACGCGGGCGGCATCACTCCGAGCGTCCGGCTCGTGGCCCCCGCGGGTCCTGCCCCGGCCGTGTCCTCCACACGCGCAGGGCTCTTTGCCCGCGTTTGCACAGAGCAGGTCCTGGGGAATGGTGGCACAGGGGCTGGACTCACAGCTGCCAAACAAGCACCCTGTGCTAAACCACGTCAGTCCGCCTGCAGCCACGGCCGCCTTTTGAGAAGCTTGTGGGAAGGGGGGGAGTCCGGGCAAGGCAGGGAGGGAAGGCGGGGGAGAGGGCAGCGCCTGCAGCCAGGCGGCGGGCTGTGTTCCCTTACCTCTGAGCCTCCCGATCACCCGGAGGGGCTGGTTGTCCTTCGAGTCACATCCTGGCTGCCCCATCTGAACGAGAAGGGCTCCCCCGAGCTCCCTCCTCGGGGATCTGTGGTGCCCGGCACGGCCCCGCCAGAGCAGACGGGTCTGCGTCCTCGCTGCTCTGGGATGTGAGCTCTGAGGGCGGAGAAGGCCTCCTCTGTGTCCTCAGCAGCCAGACCTGCTCATGGAAAATGCTGTGTAAGTCTGTGTTGGACGGACTGACGGACACATGGCTGGGTGGGTGGACATACGGAAGCCCAGACGACCCCATGGCTGGGTAGACGGGTGAGTCGTGGACGAGGGGACGGGTAGGCGAGGTGGATTGTCTGTGTTGGCTCAGGGATGGCGCAGAGACCACCGCAGGCAGATCTGCTGTCCTCTGAGGCATGTTTGAAGCGAGTGATCACGCGCTCCACGCAGGCTGCCGTGCCCCAGCCCTGTGCAAACAGAAGATGTATCATGGGATGTGCAGAACTAGCCTCAGATTCTGCACCATTTGGGCCATTTCAGATTCACTAGAGACATGCAATTGGCTCCATAAATCCTCCCACAAAGCCTGTGCAACTTTCCTGTTTCGCTGACTGAACTGCAGAGAGGCTTGACTCTTTCCCAAATGGAGGTGCTTTGCAGACAGACAAGGGAAAGCCACCCGCTCAGCAGTGCGTGAGGGAACCTCGACCCCGGCATATCCCGGCTCCACGGTCGCCTGCCCGTGGGTGGTGCTTCACGGCCTCTGTGCAGCCGGCTGCCCTCCCCACCCCACCGGGCTCTCGGGCCCACCTCCCCAAAACACACGTTCCCTCTGGACCCATCATGCAGCCACGGCGGGCAGAGGCCATGCCCGGGGCGGGGGTCTGTGCCTGCCGCACCTGACACTCAGCTGGGTGGCAGGAGAGCCCGGGCGCTATGCGGGGAGCCACGTAAACCTGCTGGGCTCTGCTCCTTCCGGGCGGAGACCACCCACCCCTCGGACCCAGGGCCTCTCCATGGGTGGGAGCGGGCTTGGGGGGGGCAGCAGTGCCCTTTAGCCTGGGCCTAAGCCAAGTAAGACGCTCAGATTTTGATTTTCAGTATTTTTTCCCAATGTGGTCTCACCAATTATCACAAAAATACAGTAACATGGTTCAGAGGTGACATTTTTCTTCTCTGGGTTTCTATAAAGGTCCATACTTTTTAAACATGTGTTTCATTATCAGATCACCCTGCCAATAAAATAGTAGGAACAGATACATTTCTAAATCATACAATTATTTTGTGAATGTCATAATTATATAATAAAAGCATTAATTTGCTAAATGCAAAAATTTAAAACGGGTCGTAACTGTTAAAAATCTGTTGAGGGGGGCTTCCCTGGTGGCGCAGTGGCTGAGAGTCCGCCTGCCGATGCAGGGGATGCGGGTTCATGCCCCGGTCCGGGAGGATCCCACGTGCCGCGGAGCGGCTGGGCCCGTGAGCCGTGGCCTCTGAGCCTGCGCGTCTGGAGCCTGCGCTCCGCAACGGGAGAGGCCACAACAGTACACAACTGTGTACTGCAAAAAAACAAACAAAAAAATCTGTTGAGGGGCTTCATTTCTCACTCTACTAGGAATGTCACACCCAGACTAACTGGAAATGACCCTGGTGGCTCATGGTTTCTGGAAGACTCTCCCAGTGTCCCTCACAGCACGAGGCTTTGCTTTCATGGGCTTTTACGTTTGCGTCATTGATGAGGAAAGGAAGGAAGGAGGGAGGGGGGACCTCAAACACTGCCTCCACCGTCACAGTGAGACTTCAGATCAGCACCCGGGCTGTCAGGGACGTCTGGTTTAATCTTCTGGCGGGGTGTTTGGGGAAGGTGGTGTCCTCGGTAATTTAGAGCTCGGTCCCCTAGGCCGCGGCACCCCCATCTGTACGTCGAGGAACAGAACTCACAGACGTGGGCGGACGTGCTGGGACAAGGAGAGGGTGTTGGCCCAGCTCTGTCCTGGGGCCCAAACACAACTGCTGTCACCAAAGGGCAACGCCGCGAAAACGCTCCAGGAATGTGGCCACGGTACTGAGGAATCGGGTGCCCGACAGACCGTCACGCACCGGCAGCGCCCGTTCGCGGGCCTTACGTCCGGGCCCCGGTGCCTGCTTTGAGGTCGCAGGAGGCGTGTGGTGACCAGGTCTGGACTTTGACCAGAGTGCAGCGGGGGCCACGGAAGTTCAGGGAGAGGAAGTGACGTGAGGGAGGAGAGGTGGGCAGAGCTGGGGAGCGCGGGAGGTGGCGAGTCGGCCTGGAGACCCCGGCTGCCCTGGCCTCCAGCGCCGCACACCCACGAGCCCCGGTTTTCCCTCCTTGGCACTGAGTGCCACGTCCCCACTCAGACGACAAGCAACCTCTGCAGCTGAAGACACCGCCCGACACCCACCTCCTTGAGGCCCAGGAGGAAAGTCCGTAGCTCCTCATCATGTTTCTTCTCGGGGATGCTTCTCCAGGCCCATGGTGGGAAAGGCACCAGGAGGAAGGGGCGGGGCCCAGGTCCTCCCCTGCACGGGGCTGTGTGGGGGGCGTGAACCCCAGAGACTGTGCTTGAAGACGCGGTGAGGGATGGATCAGGGTGGGTCCTCGTGGACGTGGCCGCGGGGCTGGCCGCATACCCCGTAAGCTCCCCTCTCCTTGTCCCCACCCCGGGCTGAATGGCATGGCACCCTCAGCCCTGGAACCCCGGAAGCCCCCCGGTCTCTCTCTTGCTGTGTCCTGCCTTGGACGCACGCAGCACGAGTGCTTACTGGGATCTGCTGGGGCCCGGCACGGGGCCCGGGACCCAGGGGTCCTGCCCCATGGGGACCACAGTCTACAGGAAGCTAAATATAAAAAAAATAACCATGCGTCCAAATACTTCATTGCACGTCGCCCTAAACGTTGTGAAGGTGAGGTAGCGGGCATCGTAACAGGAGCACTTGGTTTAGGTTTGGGGTGGGCAGGGCCTTTGCCCAGAGCCCTGAACTGCTGGCAAGAGTCTAGTGGAGCTGGAGGGCTGAACGCCCCGGGCTGAGCGACGGTCACGGGTCGCGTTCCAGGACCCCGAAGCAGGAGCAGCTTGAGAATTAGGACTTGGGCCCAATGGGCTTCAGATCCGGTCAGAGGCAAGCCCAGTGGGAGAGAGGCCCTTCCCGTGGGGGAGGGCACCCGCGGCCACGGCCGGTGCCACGTCTGCCCCGAGGCCCTCCGGCATTGGTGCCACAGAGCAGCCCATCCGTCCTGAGGGGGGCCTGCCCCCCAACCCTCTCAGCTCTCCCACCTTTGCTTCAGAGTCACCGCGGCCTCGACCCCCAGCCCCGGCCCGACTGGCTGCCTTGCCAGGTATTCCGACGTGGCTGTCGGAGAGGTGCTTCCGACGCAAACCTGGTGTGCCTCCCCTCAACCCGAATATCCTGCGGTGGCCCGCCGTGGCCCCTGGGCCTAAAGTGAGGTCCAGTGAAGCCCCTCGTGACCAGCCTGTGCCCCTGTGCGACTGCGCCCCTCAGCTCTCCCCGCGCTCCATGTGAAGCTGCTTTCAGCCTCACGGAATCGCCCACGGTCTTGAACTCGAGATGCTCCCTCGCCCTGGACCTTTGCACACACTTTTCCCCAGAAGACCCTCCCCTCCTCTCTCACCCTCAGGATCCTGGGTGCAGGGTCCCCAGATGCCCGCTCTCTCCTTCCATCGGGCCCGGTGCCCGCAAACTCCAGGCAGACACGCGCAAGTTCTCTTGCCCGTCCCTCCCGTCGGCCTGCGAGAGCCTGGAGGTGACGACCTGCACCTGTGTCTAGGTTCCCTGCACCCAACACAGTACCTGAGCTACGGGAAGGAGCTCAAGAAAGGAAAGCATTGGGGATGAAAAAATGACTTTCTGCTCCCCTCTGATTCCTAGGGAAACCAAGAGGCGTTCTTATGAGTCACAGAGTCTTTGGACTTTGTGATGCAAATGATTTATGTGATGCACAAAGAGCTATAATAGGAGGCAATTCGAGGAAAACAGGGCACTGGGCCTCTGAGGGAATTCCCTAAACACCCCAAATTAGTAAGTAGGAACTGGTTGCCATTTCAGGGAATGATGAGATTTCTTTTTGGCAATATTGGTCTCTGAATTTTCACATTTAGCAGTAAGCTTTGCTACAGAACAAAAGCAGAGCAAACCTCAAATTATGCCCACCTAGCTAGCGGCTTGGTTGGCCAGAAAGCTAGGCGAGGCCTCCAGCAGCGTTTATGAAGGAAAGGGGCCTCTGTGTCCCTTTGTGGGGTCATCACGATCTGACCAACTTTTCTGGGGGACAGGAATTTTTTTAAATAACTGATCCTACTGCGTGTTTACGATGTGCTGTGCAATGTTCTAAGTGCGTGCGCGCACTGTCTTATTAATTCTCACAGCAAAGCCTACGGCACGAGGAACTCTGTCCTCGCAACCTTACGGCTGAGCAAGCTGAAGCCGTAGAAGGTAGCTAGTTGGCCCAAGGTCACACAGTTGGTAAGTACTAGAGCCAGAATTCAAACTCAGGAGGCCTTGTTCCTCATTTGCCATGATTCCACATTGTCATGCTTTCTGTAAGTCCCTTGAGCGGCTTGATTTTCAACCAAGACCTTAGTACTTAAACAGGTATTAAGTGTGGTTTTCTAGAAGTTGCGCTCCCTGGTGGGGGCTGATTTTCCCGCAGGCCCGTCACGCTGCATTCGCCTGGGGTTTGACATCGTCTATTGGTCTCAGTTCATCCTCACAGCTAAGAGAGGGGAGACGGCGGGGGCGCCGTGACCTGCGGAGAGGGCCTTCAGGAGCCACAGCCCGCCCAGCCCCATCTCTCTTACCTCCAAACACTGCCCCCCTTTCCGAATCCTCCCCGAATCCTTCCCGAGTCCCAGGACACCCAGACCCACAGCAATGACAACACCTGCCAAGTGCCTTGCTGACTAGGGGACGCATTCCCTCCCAGGAGAGCAGGTACACTTATGACCCTGATGCTCTGCACAGAAACGCCTGCATTTCAGACCCACCAGAAATACTACAGTACAGGAACCGAGAGAGGAAAGTCCCTTCTACTCCACAGGCCCTGAGCGGGGAGGCGTCATCCTTTTCTAGTTGCCGGGGAGGAGATCTGTCCTTCCAGCCTGAGGAGGCTCCGCGATGCAGGTTGTGTCAGCAGATCCCTCGTGCCATTTGCAGCCTAGGGAGGTCACGGTGTCCTGTGGGCCGCCGTCGGGTGTGTCGGCCGTCCCCTGGACGTGGATGATGTCCCCACCAGGGATGACACAGGCCTACTGCCGGCTCAGCATCCCGGCCTCGAGGTCACTGTCCAGTAGCAGGGTGCCCTCGTGCTCCCTTAATTCCCTCGTCTCCTCTCCATCTTGGGCTCCAGAGCTCCCCCATAGTGTTCACCGCGTGAGAGAATAAGTGAAGCCGAGTCCTCTTCCTTTTCCACGTGGAGGTGTCGCCTGGCCGCTTGGACTCGGCCTCTTCTCTTCCCAGTTGGCAGGACCTGTGTGTTGTTTGTCTCTCTGCCAGCAGCAAATCACGAATGTCTTCTGGGGAGAGGCACCTGGGAGGGGGCAGTTTCCTCCCCCAGGGCAGCCCGGGGCACCTCTGGCCCAGGGCCCTGTGACCTCTGTGCCCTCCGGCTGCTTTCCTGCTGTGCTGTGCGTCCAGGGGAAGGGCCCGGTCGGCTGCCGGGCGGCTAGGCCTCGCCCTCCCGGGAAGCGCTGCCCGGCGGTGGCCTGCTGTCCTCCCAGGCAGGGAATGAAGGGGAGTCCTTTCCTTTTCCTCCCTGGACACTCTAGCTGGCAAAGCTACGCAGACTGAGACCTGGGGCTCAGATCAGTGCTGGGGGCACCTCTGGCCCAGGGCCTCCCTTTCTGGGACCCTCTCCGCCCCGTGATTCTCCTCTGGGGTGGTACCACCTGCGTCATGAATAACGAATCAAGCAGGTAGTTGGTGGACGCCAGCTTCTCCTGGGGTGTGTCTGAGTGGCTCTGGGCTGCACCCCCAGGGCGGGAACAGGCGCATCCTGGAGGGATTCCCTGGAGGGAAGGAGCCCTTCTCACCTTCTCCCGCCCCTCCTCCTCTTCCCCCTCCGTCTCCCCTTCCCCTCCCACGCTTCCCCAGCCTCGTCCTAGTTAATAAAGTTGGAGGGCGGACCACTGACCGAACAGCGCACAGAGGTGCTGTCACTGGAAGCAGGGGCTGCGCGCGGCCGGAGCGGGGCGCCCGCGTCCTGGCGGGGTGGGGAGAGGACAGAAGAGACCCTAGAGGAGACCGCCCGCCGCCATCTCCACGGGGAGGAGCCGTGTCCGGCCTGCCCAGAGCCCCCAGTGACTCTCCTCAGGGCCTCCAGGCACCGTCGCGTCGCCTGAGGCCTGGCCTCTGAGAGCTCGATGACCTAAGTCCCTAAAGGGACCCGAGGAGAACTGGGGCCAGCAGCTCAGAGAGTCAGGAGGGAGCGCATGGCTCGCGGAAGAGCCCGGACACCTGGGCTGGCCAAAAAGTTCGTTCGGGTCGCTCTGGTCCGTCTTACAGAAAATCCGAGCGAACTTTCTGGCCAACCCAAACCCTTCTTCCTCATCAGATACGGTCAGCTTCTCGATACGAAGGCAGTGCAAGAGTGCATACATACACACGGATAAAAAATTAGAAAATATAAATATGCAAAATTAGAGGAAGAAAACTCACCAAACCCTGCCAGCAGCACTTAGGTTTACATCCTTCCATTGTTTTCCTGGGATGGGGGTGTGTGTGTTTAAAGCAATATAGGACCGTGCCTTCTGACCTGTGGAGTGAGATAATATTTTCACTTGGTAATAAATCATGAACGACTTGACAACTACATTTTGTTTAGAGGAAATTTAGAGTGAAGTCAAAGAGCCACACATATTTATAAAAATCTACACAAAATGGGTTAGACAAATAGTATTCACTCTCTGAACCTCCCGGGTGTTAAAAGGCAAGTCACATTGTGTGTATGTGTGTGTGTGTGTGTGTGTCTGTGTGTGTGTGTCTGTGTCTGTGTGTGTGTGTGTGTGTGTGTGTGTGTCTGTGTCTGTGTCTGTGTGACGGGTTGGGTATATTTACTCATTTAATAATATCCATTGAGGACTTCCCTGGTTGTGCAGGGATTACGAATCCACCTGACCACGCAGAGGACACGGGTTCGAGCCCTGGTCCGGGAAGATCCCACATGCCGCAGAGCAACGAAGCCCGAGCGCCACAACTACTGAGCCTGTGTGCTGCAACCACTGAAGCCCGCATGCCTAGAGCCTCTGCTCCACAACAAGAAAAGCCACCGCAATGAGAAGCCGCAGAGAAGAGTAGCCCCTACTCGACGCAACTAGAGGAAGCCCGCCCGCAGCAGCAAAGACCCAATGCAGCAAAAAAAGTTGATTAATTTTAAAAAGTGCTTAAAAAAAATAATATCCATCGAGTAATTATTAGGCATTAAGCACTGTTTTAGGAACTGAAACTACATCTCTGAGTAAGAATGACAAGGCTCTTGCTCTCAAGAAATTTATACTCTGGTAGCTACGAATTTGGCCATTTTTGGATCTAAAGCACAGATTACAAGGAGGAGAAATATATTTGATGCCAAAATATTTTTGCTTACAGATAATTTCTGAAATATCAATGAAAACATTGGTACCTTCTATTGCAGCTGTTTCTAACCCTTAAGATGCTAAACTGTGATTTAGCTGCTTTTTAAGGATTCATTCACAATTTTCCCAAATTGCTATATTTTATTCTAAAAGACAGTGGCACATTAATCCAATGTCAAAGAAATTTTTCTCATGGGCTTAATTCGATGTATTAACAGATTTAATTTTAAAAACCTTTATTATGTTTATGGCAAGTTCAGCGAGCAAAGCGGTGCCCAGGGGGCGTGGCAAGGCCCGCTTTCCAGCCCTGAGCCCTCGTTACCCACAGCGCTCACCCAGGGGTCCCGGCTCCGTCCGTCCCTCTCTTCCTGCGACTCTCACCAGTCGTGACTTTCCTCCTGTAGTCTTACTGACTCAGCTGATGAAACCCTCAACATTCCGAGGAGCTAAAAATATGTCACGCTTCACGATGAAGGCCGGCGGTGGTCCGATCACGCGGTTGCCATGGATACCACACGAGGGTCCCCATGTCTCTGTTCGGAGCACCCCTGAGTCTCGTTGCAGGGGTTCCAAGCAGGCGACTCCGAGAACGTGGATTCCTTCCCCTCCTCGTAGCCATCTCCTCAAATGAGCAGGTGCGCAGGCACGGGAGCGAGACCCCAGGAGACAAATATTCTACGGAAAGGGCCTGCCTGCTGCGCCCACGGAGTTGGGAGGAGCCCCGCTGGCCTAAAACTCTGCCGAGAAGAGAATAACGTGTCGGGCTCGGGGCAGCTGGTTTCAGACACGCCTGCCTCACTCCTGGAAACGCCCCACCTCGGTGGTTTCAGACCATGTCCCGAGCCTGCGCGCCCCTGTGGACCTCTGTCTGCTTCTCCTGCGGCCTTCCGGAGCCCCTTCGCACCCCACTCGCTTCCCCAGGGTAGCCGTGCAGGGCGGAGCTTCTTTGGGCAGCTCTGCAGTGCAGTATAAACTAGCACCTTCCTATCATTCTATGCACAGCACACACACACACACTAGGAGATGCAAAAGGCTGAGGGAAAACACAGGCTCCACTCCATGCTGGAGCTTAATAAGCAGTAATCAGTGAGAAGGACACGGCCGATTCTGGCTTATCACCCCCTAAGGAGCAGGGCCCCAGGCGGCGCCGCTGGCGTTAGGGTCAGCTTGCATAAAGACATCATCTGAGAAATATCTGGGGTAGCTGGGGGGAGGGATCACAGATAACATCTATTTGGGGCATAAACTCTTGCTGCTCAGTCACAGGCCGCCGGAGCGCAGGCCTGCTGGAAGCTTCCCTGAGGAGGAAACAAGGCAGGGCAGGACCTTCTGAGTAGCGGGGAGGGGAGCTGTATGGGCCCACGTGGTGGCCCTCTGTCATGCTAATGTCCACGCAGCTCCCCGCCTTTCACCTGAGGCAGCGGCGATGACACCCTGGAGTGTCTCCTGCGACTTGGGGTCCAGGCGTGGGGCCGAGGCTCATTGAAGCACCTGGCACCCTGACTCCTTGGTTACGACCGCCTGCCTGTCACACACGCGAAAGGCTGATTCCTAGGTTCGCTCGTAGGCCAGAGCCTGCCGTGCTGGTGTCCGTCGTCAGGGATGCCAGTTGCCAGGCACGCTGGCGCCTCCAGAACAAGCCCCTCCGGACGCTCCTCGAGGACCCAGCCTGGGTGTGGGTAGCGCCCGGTCCGCCCGGTTCCTCCCCGCAGCCTCTGAACCAGGCCCGGACACCCTCGGCCTGAGTGGATCAAGGCCGGCCAGAGGCCGTTCCCGAATGCACGAGGGGTCGAGGAGCGTGTGCTGGGGGCCGGCTTGCCCGACGAGGGCGGGCTCAGGGGCTTGCCGTCCAGCAGGAGTTTCTCCGGGCCGGGCTCTGGCGAGAGCTCGGCGTCCCCTCACGCAGGGAACTTCTGAGGACACCGCTGGAGGCTCCTCCCAGCTCACGAGGCGGTGCTGGGGCTGCCATCAGGGGTCTGGACTGGACACCGGGGCCCGGGGCCCGGTCGCTCTCTGGGGCAATGGCCGAATCCGTCCCCAGACATTGGCAAATACCCCCGGGGGCACCATCCCTGCCAGGACGGCTGCTCTGGTCCCTCGAGGGGACTCGTGCTCTCCTCACAGGCTCTGCTTCCTTCCAGACACGGGGCAGGGATCTAAGCAGGACCAGCTGCACCATCTGGGAGCCCGGTGCAAAGTGACAACGCGGGCTCCCGGTTCAGCGTGACGTGACGCGGTGTTAGACCACGTGTGGGTCCTGCGGCCCGTGGCCGCCTGCCCGTGAGGGGAGCTGGCCCTGAACGGAACGTAATGCCCGGAAAACAGCGAATCACAGACACAGTACGGAGCCCTCTCACGGCCACGATTTAAACAAAGTCTTTCGGACTCGGTGGGACACGGGCAGCGGTGCGGCCCCGTGCGCCGTCCTGTGCTGAGCGGTCTCATCACGGTGAGGCCCCGAGCCTCTCGCGCGGGCCTGGCCTCCGCAAGGGTGTGAGGTGTCCCAGGGCAGCAAGGTCTGCTCACCCGGAAGCTCATACCTTTTCGCAGGGGTGAGTCCCTTGAAGGCAAGAACGGTTTGTCATCATACGTACCCGGTGCCTATCACAGGGTCTCAGTAATTTCTTTTATTGTGGTGAAAAATGCGTAACATAAAACCGTCCTCACCGTTTCTAAGTGCGCCGTTCAGGAATGTTAAGTACATCACAGTGTTGTGCAGTCATCTCTAGAACTTGTTCATCTTGCAAAACTGAAACCGTCTTCATCGAACAGCAGCTGTTTCCCGTGCCCCCGCCCCGGGCAAGTACCATGAGTCCATGCAATAGACTGATCTGGTACCACAGACCAGTGGAATGGTACAGTATTTGTGTTTTTTGTAAATGGCTAACTTTACTTAGCATAATGTCCTCAAAGTCTCTCCATGTTGTAGCATATTGCAGAATTTCCTTCCTTTTTATTTGCTTTTTCCTCTAGTTGTCTTGAGATATAACTGACAAACAGCGCTTTATCAGTTGGAGGTGTACAGCATAATGGTCTGACTTACCTCCATCGTGAAGTGATTATCACGTAAGGTTAGTGAACACCCATCATGTCATATAGATGCAAAACACAAGAAACAGAAAGAATATTTCCTCCTTGTGATGAGAACTGTTAGGATTTACTCTCTTAGCAGTTTTTATATATAACCTATGGCCATGTTACTCATATTAATCATGTCTTACGTTACAAACCTAGTACTCATTTGTTTTATAACTGCAAGTCTGTACTTTTTGATCATGTTCCTCCAATTTCCCCACCCCCAGTAACCACAACTCTGATCTCTTGTTTGTTTGTTTTTGAAATCCTTCCTTTTTAATATTCCTGAATAATTTTGCATTGTATGCATAGACCGCTTTTTGCTTACCCATTCATTTGTCAATGGACACTTGGGTTGCTTCCATATTTTAGCAATAGTGAACAATATTGCTCTGAACAGGGGTGTACAGATATCTTTTTGAGACCCTGCTTTCATTTCTTTTGGGTATATAACCAGCAGTGGAGCCGCTGGATCACATGACAATTTTATATTTAATTTTTCAAGAAACCGCCACACTATGTTTTCCGTAATAGCGTCTGCACCATTTTACAATGCCACCAAGAGTGCACAGTTCCAGTTCCTTAACATTCTCACCAACACTTGTTATTTTTTGGTTGGTTTGGTTTTTTTTATAGTAACCATCTTAAAAGGTGTGAGGTGGTATCTCATTGTGGATCTGATTTGCATTTCCCTGATGACTAGTGACACTGAGCATCTTTTCATGTGTCTGTTGACCATTTGTATGTCTTCTTTGGAGAAATGTCGATTCAGGTCCTTTAACCATTTTTAAATAAAGTTACTTTTTGTTGTTGTTGAATTGTAGGCATTCTTTATATATTCTGGATCTTAACCCTTTATTAGATATATGATTTGCAAATATTTTCTCTCATTCGGCAGGTTGCCTTTCACTTTGTTGATAGTATCCTTTGATGGGAAATTTAATCTTGATGAAATCCAACTCATCTCATCTATTTTAACTTTTTGGTGTCTGTGCTTTTGGTGTCATATCCAGGAAGTTCTTGCCAAATCCAATGTCCTTTACTCCATGTTTTCCTCTAGAAGTTTACAGTTTGGGATCTTATATTTATGTCTCTGATTAGTTTGAGTTAATTTTTGCGTATGGGATAAGGTTAAGAACCCAACTTCATTCTTTTGCACGTGGATATCCAGTTTTCCCAGCACCATTTATTGAAGAGACTATTCTTTCCCACTGAGTCATCTTGGCACGTTTGTCAAGATTATTTGACCATATACACGAGGATTTAGCTCTGGGCTGTCTACTCTATTCCATTGGTCTATATGTCTGTCTTGCCAAGACCACACTATTTTGAGTATTATATGTTTGTAATAACTTTTGAAATCAG
Source organism: Kogia breviceps (assembly GCF_026419965.1). Lineage (NCBI taxonomy): Eukaryota > Metazoa > Chordata > Mammalia > Artiodactyla > Physeteridae > Kogia > Kogia breviceps. Next base: position 91,278,886 of record NC_081322.1, on the reverse strand, counting down.
GAAGTGTGAGACCTCCAACTCTGTTCTTTTTTCAAGATTGTTTTGGCTATTTGAGGTTCCTTGACACTCCATGTGAATTTTAGGATAGATTTTTCCATTTCCACAAAAATACCATAGGGATTTTGATAGAGATTGCATATAATCTGTAGATCGCTTTGGGTATTATTGATATTTTAACAATGTCAATTTTTCCGATCCATGAACATAGATGTCTTTCCATTTATTTAGGTTATCTTCACTTTCTTTCAGCACCATTTTGTAGTTTTAAGTGTATGAGTCTCTTTCCTCCTTGTCTAAATTTATTCCTAGGTATTTTATTCCTTTCTGATGATATTGTGACTGGATGTTTTTCTTTATTTCCTTTTTGGATTGCTCATTGTTAGCATAGAAATGCAAATTAATTTTGTGTTTTGATTTCGTATCCTAAAACTCTGCTGAATACATTAATTGGTTCTGACAGTATTTTTTGTGGGACAGACATTCAGTAATTTTTAATGGGTTTCTTTTGTTGTTATTCCTTTTGATTTATACAGAACCCCTTCAACACATCTTTAACCACCACAGCAGCTTTAATTTAAAAACTTTTAGAAAGACCTTTCAAATGATTTTGTCTGTAACCCCAAAGGGCCAGTGGATCAATTGATGTTTCATCTGTTTTTAATACAGTAACACAAATAAAACCTAATGTACTTTAGCACATCACACAAGCCTGGTTCAAAGGAAAATTACTCACAGGCTATGGAAACCAGCAAGGAGCAGCGATCCACCCAAGAGAACGCATGTTCCATTGAGGCTCGGTGGTCCTTCGGGGGCCAGGAGAAGCCAATTCTATTGTGCCGGCCCCGCAGTCGCAGGGGAGGCTTGCTCCACAGGTCAAGGAAGGTCCTTGGGAAATACGGGCGGCTGGACGAAAGGGGCTCTTGATGAAGTGATTCCTTCCTTTGCGAGCTGTTGAATCTAACTCGACAGCAGAGCCCAGGTGCCCTGCCCAGAGGCCCGTGGCTCCTGCACTAAGCCTTCACAAGGCCTGCACGGAATCAACACTGGGGTCCTGCAGGCCGCTGGAGCCTCTGCCGTGGGGCAGGCGGCACCAGCTTTCTGTTCTTTGTTTCCTGCCTGGCTTGGAAGCACAGAGGCTGCCGTCTTGGAGAGATCGTAGCCTGCGTCTTGGGGCAGGCATCCTCCCCTTCCGTCGGCACGCTGGCCGGGCTCCCCGACCCCGGCGCCCTGGCGTCGCTTTTTTGCAGGGAAGTGGTCGGAGCGGTCGGGGCAGTGGGGGATGTTTTGGAGGCTAAGCCCCGTGGCAAAGCCGGCTCAGCTCCTCCCTGGGGCCCGTGGGAAGCCGAGGGCGCAGGAGAGGCGGGGCTGCCGCTTTGGATGGCCACAGGGAGTAACCTGGGTCACTGACAAAGTCCCCACAGCCCTGTAGTCAAAGCCGTTCTCTCCACGTAACAGCCCGTCAAGATGCCACGTTTGGCCTAAAGATGCAAATCCCCCAGAAGTGGCCCCAGCCAAGGGCGCCGCCGGGTCAGACGGAGCCCTGGGGTGGAGGAAAGAGAGCAAAGCACGGGGCGGGGCTCCCAAGGGTGGGAGGCACGGGAGAGAGAGCAGGGCAGGGGTGGGCCCCGAGGGAGAAGGTCACCCACGCAGCACCCACTGCCTAGGCCTCTGAGACGGCCGGGCCCCCGGCTGTGAAGGACGGATGCCGGCTCTGTTTACCTTAAGAAGAGAGGCCCTGATGGAAGGTGGAAGCCATCGCCTCAGCATGGAAGGACGGACTCTGGAGCAAACCCAGATGGGAGCCTGTAGCTGCCTGGACCCCAGCACCCGGGAGGGAACCGGCACCATGTCTGCCGGCCGCCCAAACATCTCAGGACGGAGGAAGGGCCCTGCGTACAAGCACATCCAGACCCTGAGAGGAGGGAGGCAAGGCCTCGGAGGGCACCAAACTCTACAGTTTGTAAGACAAACTGCTGCTCTCTTTCTCCAGCCGCTCACCCGGGCTAACAGGGGCCAGAGACCCACCGCCCACCAGAGGCCGCCTGCCCGGTCCCACCTGCCTGTCAGGCAAGGACCCTCTGGACCAGAGGCTGAGGCCCGGCAGCCCTAACCCCTCCTCCCTGGCCTCGGTTTCGCTTCCACAGGGTGAAGGAGTCAGTTCATTGGAGGGAAAAGGGGTCATTTCCCCTCCCCCGTGTGCGGCCTCTCAGAGGAAACACACCTGACCTTTGCTGAGCGGAATTTGCAAAGGCAGCTCTGACACCCGGCAGGCCCCTGGCTGAGCTGCCGCCGTCCAACTCGTCCCCTCCGGGCAGGAGAGGCCGCAGAGGCCGTCGGGGGTCTCCTGGGGCGGGTTTCCTTGAAGGACGGCAGGGTTAGCCTCCCTGGGCCTGTACGACTCCTGAGCTTCGGAGTCTGGTCTCTTTGCTCTCGGATGATAAACTGCGTTTGGCGTTGCAAGTCACTGGCCACAACGCACTCTGCCCTGTCCCCACACTTCCCGGACCCTGGTGGTTTCCGCCAGGGTCAGTTTTCTTTCTCTTCTTCCGAGAGGAGTGCAGGGCCCAGCCCGCGGTCCTCTCTGCCCTCCGTTCTGGGCGGCCCCACTTCCTGCTCCTCCTGGGAGATGTGTTACTTGCACAGACACCGACCGGTCTGCCTCCAAAGTCTCTTGGGGGCTAGGCCATTTGCCCCGAATAATATCTGCAAAATAACACCCTTTGTCTCAAAATAGCCAGGTTGCATGAATTTCAAGGCAAAAAAAATAAAAACTCTGAAGAAGTAAGGAAACCCAGGAAATGCCTTAAACGGAGGTGAGACTGTTAGCAATTAGCGTGGGTCCCGGGCTCTTCCTCCTCCTCCTCCTCCTCCTCTGAGCGGGGAGCAGGGTGCGGGCGCGCTGGCCGAGGAGAGCGCCAAGCGGTGCCCGGCGCGCCCTGCCTGCCCCTGGTCAGCCCGGGGGCCTGTGGTGCCAGCCCTTCCTGGGAGAAAACGTGGCGCTTCGTGAGGTCAGCAGAGTAACGGTCCCAAGGTGTCCACAGTGGGGCCTGTCGGTGTGGCCCCTCGCTTGGCAAAAGGGCAGTGCTGGCGAAGGACCCGGGTGGAGGCCATGCCGGATCCTCCCGGCGGCCTGATGCCGTCGCAGGGTCCTGAAGCGGCAGAGAGAATCAGAAAGAGAAGCAGAGGGTGGGCAGCGCAGAAAGGACGCTTCTGGCTCTGAGGACGGAGGAAGGTGCCGCGAGCTCTGGAATGTGGGGCCCCCAGTTTGAAACTGGGCCCTGTGAGGAGGGACTGGACAGGATGGGCGCTTGGGCTTGTTCTGAGCGTGAGGAATCGGAACACCGGCGTCTCATACCTGTGCGGGTGGCTCCTTGGAAGAAACGTGGTGACCCCGCCGTCCAGCAGTTTCTGGGACGATGACCCTTGGTTTGTTCCTGATCTAAATTATGTTTCATCCAGGGTCTTGCTGGCTAACGGGTGAGGGGACAGTATGGTGTGCAGGCTGGGGGGAGGGGGGAGGCTGGGGGAGGGGTGCAGGCTGGGGGAGGGGTGCAGGCTGGGGGAAGGCCACAGTACCCCCATGAGGCTGAGCGTGGCTCAACCCACTGTGGGAGAAGCTCCCAGACCTGGGCTGGATTTTTAAAGTGGAGCCTGGGGTTGCTGGTGGGTGGGAGGTGGTGGGTGAGAGGAGGGGAGGGAGACCGACCCAGGATTCCTGGGGCTCAGCAGGAGGAAGGCAGGAGCAGCTGGAGGCGGGAGGAGAAAGTCGGGCAGTGGTGGGGAGCCTGCGGTTGGAGGTGGTGGGTGATGCCACAAGGACGCGGCCTGGGACGCAGGGGCCTGGGGTGGCTGCAGTCCAAGCAGCTCCAGCGCCTGGCCGGGCTGCAGGGCTGGGGGGACCACAGGCCGGAGCACAGGCTGCCCACAAGCTCACGCTGTTCAGAGCGTCTGGTTCCTGCCGCCTCCTCCAGGGAGGTGGTCGGGTCCACCGCGCTGGGGGACTTGGGTAGCGCCCAGGGCCACCGCGTGGGCAGCACAGCCAGGCCAAGGGCTTCATAGCAGGTTTGCTTCCTGCTCGGAGGAGCTTACGTGGGTGGACCCCAAACCCTCAAACCCCCCTTAGAGCGGCCTCCTCCTAGAAAAGGGCACAGCCAGGGGCCAGGCAGGGGCTCAAGGCTGAGGGCATTTTTCTCTGAAATAAGGTAAACCTGAGGGTGCTCTTCTCTTCTTGGAATCAAATGGGGCAGAAGTAAAGAAATGCTTCTGGAAAACGCACAGCACCTATACCTGCAGGCTGGTAACTCCAGGCCCGAGGGGGAGGCACTGCCCCTGCTGCGGGCAAGGAAGAGGTCAGCGTGAGCCTGCGTCACGCGGCGGAGCGGCGGCCTGAGTCCGGTACGCGCTGGTCACACACGTCCCTGGGGAAGGTGGACAGGGGAGCCTGCATCTCTTCTAAGTCGTGCTGTCACTGTGGCTCCAGCAGAGAGAGCTGGGTCTGCCCGGCGGCCCCGCACCCAGAAATCTGCTCCTGGGAGGTGGTCACTCGATACGTCCCGATTAGCCGATTTCACAGAGGCCGGAACTGATCGGTGAAGGGGGTGGCTTATGTCCTCCCCGCCCTGACGACCCCTCGCCAGCGCCCTGGACCGTGTCTGGAGCTCACTGGCCCTGTGCCTCCCCGAGCTTGAAGCCACTTCTGACAGGAGAGCATCACCCCAGGACTGAAACTCATTGCCGCCAGGCCAGCGGGCATTTGGGGGGCGTGGGGCCTCTGGCCTCGATGGGAGGGAGGGGTGAGCAGGGAGGGGTGACCTGAGCATCCCAGGTTCCTGGGGAAACAAACCCACGTGCCACACACTAGGGACCCCCCTCAGGACCCCAGGACGGACTCCAGGGAAGATGCCCTGAGGCCTCTCCCTGGGGGGAGCCCCCGCTCAGCTGCTGCAGCCCCTTCCAGTCCCCTGGCTGCGAGGACCCCACCCGCGGCTGTCACAGCTGCAGGCCTTTGATCTAAATCCCACCCTGGACCCAGCCACCGCTTGCAACAGCTTCCTGCCGGTTTCGTGTTCCCAGGCGCTCAGACCGTGTCCTCCACTCCTTCCAGGGCGCCGGGGGCCCTTGAGTGATGACCACACATGGGCCTCTGCTGGCCCTCCAGCGTCTGACCTCAGGGAATCCCTCCCTCCCTCCTCCCCTCCGGCTGGTGCCCCACGAGGTGGCCACAATTCACCAGCTGTCGTCCCCGCCCGGCCCCCACCAGCCACTCACTTTCAAAGGCCTGCGTGTCCTCCTGGCCTCCTGGGGCAGAGCCGCGCGGGCGGGGCTGAGCCCTGTGCTTTGCTCTGGGCACTCAGCGTCCTGGTCTGCACTTAGTGATGCCTGTTGCCTGGGAAACTAGGCAGGCGTTTAGGGTGAAGGCAGGCCTTGGCTACCACCTGGAAAAGGGAAGCTGCACTGTCTGCAGTGTCCACCGCCCTGTCTTGGAGACACAGCCCTGTCCTGGCCCCAGGGTGGAGCCCAGAGAGGGTCCGCACGGGAGCTTCCTTCTCTGTGTCTCGCGGGAGACACACCTGCGGCCTCCGCCCTGGTCTCCTGGGGCCTCGGCCTTGGCAGGGCTGTGGTGCAGCACGGGACGCGGGGAGCGGGCGCTCTGGGGGCGGCGATCACCGCCCAGCACCTGTGTGTGTGCAGAGATTGATCCCCGACCCCAGGGCCACCACGGCTCGGCAGGGCCCATCCTCAGGCAGGAGCCTGGACCAACTGTTGCCAAAGTTTCCAGCAAGAGTTCCAGGCTTCTGTCGGCGGCAGCCAAGCTTTAACACGGGCCAGGGATTCAAATTAGAAATTCCACGTCACGCTCGGCCAACGCTGTCCAGGCAGGAGCGGCAGGCGGGCTTCTGGTCCGGCCAGGCCTGCGAGTTATTCCGCAGGAAATGGGCCCCAGGAACCACACGCGCTGGAGGAAAGCCACGAGACCCGCATGGGCGTTCCACACGTGGGTCAGCCGGTGGGGCAGTGGAGCTCGGCACCTCGGGGTCGCAGGGGAGGCCCCGGGGAGCTGGAAACAGGCCCCGACCCTGGAGACCCAGCAAGGTAAGCCAAGGTCAGGGACAAAGGGGAAGCTGCAATGCCCGCCCGGGACCCCACCCACCCTTGGTCCCGTCCATCTAAGAAAGACAAGATTAACGCTTGCTTCTTTACCTGTGTTCATCTGTTAAAAATTTTAAAAAACTTTGTTCCATGGCATCCTCCAAGAACAACCAATTATATATTTTTTCCTTAAAGATATTTAAGAATTCCTTTGATACTGCTTACCAAGAACGGCTCTTCTAACCTATTTATACGTTTTCTAATCCTTATTTGCATTGATTGTGTTATTGTTTTTACTTGCTTTGTAAATGTTGATTTGTTCATAATACCAAATGACTACAATCAGAGACACCGATTCTATGTCCAGTGTTACCGTGAACTCATGGGTCCAGCACATTCAGTGCGTTTCACGTGCTGAGGTCACTGTCTCGCCGGTGTTAATCTTCCCGTGGTGAGAGTTTGTCGTTTATGTGTTTATCTCCGTAGGCATCTGGAATCTAGCTTTGTGTCTGGGGTGAGGAGGGATCCATCCACCCACCACCAGGCTCCGTGGGAAAAGGAGAGGAGAGGTCTGTGCAGTGAGGCGGGGGTCCCCCAGGAAATGCTGCATCCGGGGCACCGTCCCTGAGCTCAGACTTAGACGGGGAAGCTCCGGGGCCAGCAGGGGACCAGCGTGGCAGAGCAGCAGGCAAGAGGCGAGGGCCCCGTCGCTGCAGCAACCACGGCTGGTCCCAGAGCCGCCATGCAGACGTCCACCTGCCCCTCCTGGTGTTGCACTGAAGTCACTGGGAACACAGATTGTTTGCAACTGGAAAGCGTGTGAGCTGTTGCTTTGTGGACAGGAGAAAACCAGAGTCGTGCTTAGAGTTGATGAACGGCAGGCTTAGTAGGGGCTCTGCGCCCTGTGCCGCCCCTTCCCAGTGAGCGGCCTCTTCCTTGCCCGGAGGCCGCAGGTGACATCTCTGGACCCTGCCCCAGCCATGCTCTGGCTTGCTCAAGGACAACTTCTGCGCAGTCTTAAATGAAAGGTTACCTGCTGGTTTTTTTTTTTTTTTTTTTCAACAGTTTTTCCTAAATATGCAGCTGTAGTCAAATGGATCCAGCAGCCAGGTTGGTGGAGATACTATTTAGTAAGACTCTCTACTGATTCTTTGCAAATTTAAATTTCCTTTAATTAACCAAAGTACTTGATAGCTCTGAAGAAGCACTTTTAATAAGCAGGAATTAATTAATCCTTTAATAGCAGTAAGACAAATTAAGCAAGATTTTGAAAAGGAAGCTACTTCATATCTTCGACTATAATTACTTCCTGCTGAATTTCTGAATCGTTTTTTTGACACTGTCCTCGACCTGAAAAGCACCAAAAGCAGGCTGAAATCAGACATTCCATTCACTTGCTACTATGTTATTGAGTTCCCACTTTTTTAAGAGCACTTTTTTTTTTTTTTTTTTCGGTACGCGGGCCTCTCATTGGTGTGGCCTCTCCCGTTGCGGAGCACGGGCTCCGGACGCGCAGGCTCAGCGGCCACGGCTCACGGGCCCAGCCGCTCCGCGGCACGTGGGATCCTCCCGGACTGGGGCACGAACCCGCGTCCCCTGCATCGGCGGGCGGACTCTCAACCACTGCGCCACCAGGGAAGCCCTAAGATTTCTTTTGACGGGAATCTCAGCATCAGGGCCTCTTGGGGTGTGCGGAGGAGCCCAGCTGTTCACGGTGCAGTTGAGGTTTCCCAGAAGGTGCCTCCTTGCCGAGGACACTAGGATCTGCGCCCCCATGATCCCAAGCACGTCCCCTAAAAGCCCCGGACCGGGAAGGAGACTTTGACTAGCAGCTGGGGCCACGGGGCCCCCCTTGTCTGACTGCCGTCCTGGCACTCACCTCACAGAACAGCAGGCACCTCCTCTGCCGAAAGCGCGCCTGGTCTCCTGCAGCCCGGGGGTCAAGTCCAGACTTGGGGCCCCGCAGCCTCCTGCACACTTGCAGCCCGACGACGCACAGCCCCCGCCTCGGCCCCTCTGCCCAACGCCCGCTCGGAAGCGCCGGGCTGCCCGAGTCCAACCTCTCTCCTCCCTGCGCCCTGCGATTCCTCCTGAGCCCTCTCCCTTCTCCACCTGAGTCCCCACGAGGGCCTGTCCCACAGCGTGAGGTTGAAAATGTCCTTCGAGTGGGAGGGGGAGGGAGGAGGCGGTCAGAGGGCCACCAGCCGTGCGCTGACCCACAGCTCAGAGCCGCCTGCTGCAGGGCGCGCAGCACGACCTTCGGGGAGGCGCCTCCAGAGGCACCTCGGGGCTCACGTGCGAGGGGGCTCCCGGTCCGCCAGCGTGCAGGCCGGGGCCCACGTGGCCCAGCACCGCCGCTCCTGAAGGACACACTGTGCCCGGAAGGGGTGGGGGGAGGGGAGAGGTGAGCAGGGGGTAATCTTTCCCCCAGACCTCAAAGGGCTCCTGCTCCCTCCGAGAGCCTAAGGGGACCTGGGGAGCCCCGTGCCCCCTCTTCACAGGTGGAGGAACTGAGGCACAGGGGGTGCACACGGACCAGCAGCTGGGCCGTGGCCGCAGGGCTCCCGTGGCTGCCCTTTCTGGAGGACACGCCTGGGTGCCACGACACTTCGTTCCCACACAAGGGCCCACGTGTCCCCATGGGGCCATCTCGCCTTTGTCACCGAAGCGTCTGCAAGCAGAGGGCCCATCCTCTGTGCCCGTGGCTGGCGCTGTCTCCCTCCAACCCCAGTGCTTCCGCAGACCAGCTTTTTCCAGAAAGCAGCAGGCAAAGGCGAACTTTCACAGTGACTATAGAATTCTAAGCCGGCTGCCTGAGGTGCAGAGGGCGGGTGGTGGGGCCGCCTCGGCCTCAAGCGGGAGGGGTGTGCACTGGAGCGGCCCCTCGGGGTCGGCGTCCCCGCCCGACCTCATGCAGCATCTGTGGAGCGCGGGGTCCCTGCCGGCACCCCGAACGGCAGAGCAAGAGCCCGCGTCTCTGGCCAAGGGGTGTTTCCACCCATTCAGGGCCCACGTGTGGCCTGGCCAGGCTCTGGGCACCGAGGTGCCTGGCGGGAGGCCAGGAGGCCATTTGCCACCCCCGGGGACTCCGTCGGAACCCGCCGTCCCCCAGCCGGGCGGACCTGTGCTCACCGGTGGGGAAACGGAGAAGCAGCGCGGATGCAGGAGCCCGTGGGCCGGGGTCTCCCCGGCGTCCGGCCCAGGCCCGTGTTAAGGTGCAGTTCCACTCGAGGAGGCCCACAGGGCCCCTTCTGACCTCTCGGGGGAGGGACCTTGGCTTGCCTGGTGCAGCCCAACCGTTCTCTTTCAGCCTAGAATTACTCACCGCACATCCAGGCCAGTACGGGGCCGACGGTGCCCACGGCCCAGGCCCACAAGGAGGCCCCGACATCCTAAGAAAGGGGCTGCCTTCACCCTGCAGGGCGTGTGGGCCAGCGACCCAGAGAGGGTACCTGTCAGGAAGGGGCTCAAACATACTAGCTGGAAGCTGGGTTTCACTGCCACCCTGTGTGTGTGTGTGTGTGCGTGTGTGTGTGGACACATTCCCAGGCCCCTCCTCTGTGCACGCGTGCACATGTGTGCACAGTTATACATTCAGGCGCCGTGGGCCACGTTCCCATCCTCATCCTGTTAGAGGAAAGCAGCTCGTCTGCACATCTCCACCCTCCCGGCCCCGAGGACAGTCTGCCGCCACTGCCCTCAGGAGGAAAAGTGCCGGCGAGTCCAGGGCGCGAAGCACAGAGGCGAACAAGTACCAGCTGAGCATTGCAACACCGTCCGGGACCAGCATCTGTGTGACAACACGGGCTCAACAGACACAGCCTGGAGGACCCGCAGCGTTCGGGTGTCTCGATGGGCATTCACGCTCCTCACTCAACCTGGTGCGTCTCCGGGTGCCCAATATTCCCGTCCTCTGCTCCAAATACACCCGGGGGTCAGGGCCGCTCGTCCCAGAGAAGGACTGAGCGCCTGCTGGGGAAGAACGCGGAGAACATGGGGAATTCATGGCGCAGCCACGAGTCACACGGACGGCGCCCTCCCCGTCTGCACGGTCACGCGGGGCCTGCTCCGTCCACACGGGCTCCCTGCAGCCGACCTACCAGTCTCCCCCAGAAGCTCCGAGGGGGTGTTGCCGGAGGAGCCGTCAGGGAACCCTAGGGGCAGACGTGTGTGCTCACGGCCAGAGGTGACTGGGGCGCCTGGGTGGGCGTGGGCACTGCACCCTGCCGGCTGCCGGGGCCCAGACTTGAGCTCCTGACCCTAAGGCGTGCTCGTTGGGGGGACAGCGGGGCCGGGCTCCTTCCTGGACTCCTGTCCCTGCCTGGCTGCCTGCGTCCTCGGCTTCGAGGATGAGCACCCGCCCCCTGCACAGTTTGCCCTCGGAGCCCCCCGGTCCCGCCAGCGGAGGAGTTAGACGCGGGCCCGTCCGCCCGAGAGCCGGCCTGCAAAGCCTGAGGCAGCCCCCCCTGCCGACCAGGCCGGACACGTCTGCGCCCTCTGGGTCTCCCAGCCCCGGGACCAGATCCAGAGGAGCTTCCCTGCTGTGGACCGAGAGAAGTTACCAAACCCTGAATCATCCTCAGGAGGCCTGAGTGTTTCACGTCTACTTCTTCCCCGAAGTCTATTCTCTTATTATTGTGTCAAAATTAAAAACAACGATTTCTTTCCAGAAGGCAAAGACACCCAGATTCATCTCGTTTTCTTCTTGAAAGATCCTTTTCTTTGAAGACATAAAACATAGACGCAGGTGGGGACAGCCCTCCTGGAGGTCTCCATGCTGGGCAGTGGGCTGACCTCCTGCAGGGTGGACTGGGGCACCCTCGGTCCGGCCCTGTCTTCAACATAGAGCCAGTTATGTGACGGGACGGTGAGGGGGACGGCTGGAGCCTCCCACTCAGGGCCACGGGCTCCGGGGCCGCGGCCGGAGGGCTGGCGGCGTGCGGGTACAGCTGCCCGAGGCCTCTCGGCATCGCTGCCTGCCTGGACAGGACCGCGGCCCCCACGCTTGGCCTGGGTGCTCGTGTGCCAAAGTGCAGTCACCCCAGACCTTGCTGCGCACAAGGGCTGCGAGCAGGGGGTGAGAGGCGCGGCTGTGCTGGCGGACGCCGCCCAGTGCCTGCGGGCGGGGCCCCTGCGAGGCACACCTGTGGGTGGGGCCCCCGGGGCTCTCTGTGCACTGAGGACGCCCTACTTACTTAGCAATCAGTGAGCCAAAGGGGTTTCCTCTTCCAGGGCTGCTCTCGGGCTGCATGAGATGCACAAACCTCCAGCCCAATGGCTGGTGTTTAGCAGACGCTGTATTACGTTCGTGATTAACTTACTGTCTTATCCGTTGTCTGGCCATCACTATGCAGATACTACATCCTCCTCACGTTGGATGATGAAAAGTTTAACCAGATTAAAATAATGACCCCTTCGAAGGCAAATAGAGCAGAAAGGCAGTCGTGTCAGGTGGGGACAGCCAGTCACCCCCAGATCGAAGGACTGAGGCTGCTCTTTCCAGCACGGAAGCCGACGCTGAAGCGGCGGGAGGGCTTGGGGGCCCGCCCTGGGCCGCCCGATTGACGCCCGTCCAGCCGACTCGGCCCAGCGTCTGGGCTTCGCTGGGCTACGAGTCCTCGTCTGCTGGACGGTCACTCCCGGCTGCTCCCGCCCCAGACGAGGCCGCTCAAGGGGCTGGCTCCTCGCCTGCTTCTCGAGAGTAGGTGGCGGCCAGTGGGCAGGGACAAGAAGGAAGGTCAAGGCCGCAGGGTCCCCGGGGAGGCGTGGGGTCGAGTCATCCTGTGAGATCCGAGTTAGTCCCTGTGCTGCGTTCGGCCTCACTAAGCAGACAACAGCTTCAGGAAGGAGAAAGGGCGAGAACGAGACGTCACGTGAGCTGGACGCACGTCTTGAAGGAGGCCACGTCCCCGTGGCTCGGTCCTCGCAGGAAGGAGCGGCTGCCGGGCCCTCGCCAGCAGTTCAACAGCGAGAGGTCACCTACCCGGCGGGAGCTGTTACAGGGCAGCTGTTGTTTGTTTCAAAATGTGTTGCTGAGGGTCAAAGACACGGGTGTCCCAGTCTCCTCCCGTGGGCCCAGGTGTCGTGACTCAGCGGAGGGTCCTGGATCCTCAGTAAGGGGAGGGCTGCCACCTCCAGGCCCGCCTGGGGTAACGATTCCCAGGAAAAAACATAGGCTGTGGAACTAGACGGCTCTATTTCGCTAACACCCTTTTCATGAATTAAACCTGTATTTTTTAAGTGCCTGCGATGTGCTGGGAGCAGAGACTACGTCCTGGATCTGTAGGAAGAAAGTCCCCTGGGCCAGCTTTGGTCCCACCTGTCGGGCGTGAGACATAAACTACAGGCGCTCCCTGCCTGAGACCCGGCTGGGAAGTCGCTGGGGCGACTGAGACAGAGTCCAGCCCTCACAGGCCACGGGCCACCCATGGGACCGCAAATGGCACGAATTGAGAACCAGACGTGGATGCCCGTGCAGCTCCGCGAGCCCCCGGAGGGAGCTGGGCCTGCGGTCGGAGACCCGGCCTCGGCGCCGGCTGGATGCCCACCGCCATGCGACTGTGGACACACGAGCACCAGCCAGCCGCGTGTTTCGTTCTTGAAGTTTCGTTCTTCAGTCCTGCACCCGCGTGTCCCCTCTGTGGCTGCTTCAAGGATGGCAGAGTCGAGAGCTGGGACAGAGCTCAGCCCGCGAGGCCGACTGCATCTGCCGCCCGGACGGGAAGGCCGCGGGCCGGGAGGAGGGAAGGGCTCACAGCAGGCACAGGCCCCGGAGTGGTCCCAGGCCTCCCGTGACCGCACCAGCGGCGTGGGTCCGACGTTGCAGCAGACAGACGCACCGGGTGTGCGCCATGCCCGCGAGCTGGAGGAAAGAGAATTATCTAAGATTCCACTCATTCGCCAAAAACAAACAGGAAGACGCAGAGAATCAGAACAGAGGTTGCAGGATCAGCTCACTCGCTGCTTTTGCCCATCCACGACCCGGATCCGTGGCTGCAGATGCAGGGACGCGGGTGCGCTGTCTATGGAGACGGAGGCTGAGCTGCCACAAACCCGTGGCTTCCTGTCCGGACGGAGACAGGACAGCCAAGGAGAGGCCAGGAGATGGAGGCCCGGGGAGGCGAGAGTGGGGCCACGGCCAGCCCACCTTGGAGGCCTGCAAAGTGGCCACGTCCAACAGCCTGGGGGCAGCTGGGAGAAGGGGGACACAGGACGGTGGCTCCACGCCTCCCCGCCCAGGGCCCAAGGGGATGACTGGCTGTCAACAGCAGGGGAGGACACCCTCCGGGAGGACCGGGGCTCGCAGCAGGCTTGGCGGAGGCGCTGAGACCCTGCCCGCACTTCTGCCCCTACCCTGAGGAGCTGTGTGTGGGTGGCCGCCTGCCGCCTGTCCCCTGGGGCGGCCCCTCCGGAGGCCACGCCTGAGGGCTCCGCGAGCCCCTAGCCCAAGGCCTTCTCTCCCGGAGGATAAACGCGACTCTGTGAAGTGCGCTCTTGCCGGGCTTGCTCTGAAATCAGTGGTTTCCCTCCCCTGCCCCCCACCCCATTCCCCGTCGCCTCCCTGAGGCCCTGCCTCTCGGAAAGGCCTCACCGCACACACTGTCGGTGCTCGGGTCTCTCAGGCCCTGACCTCATGGTCCCAGTGGAGCTGGGACGTCGCGTGGGAGATCCCAGGCCCCAGCCCAGGCAGAGCCCACTCCACCTCGGCTCTGCGGACACGGGGCTCCTCTCACTCTGCCCTGGACACTGGAACGCTCCGACCACCCAGGCTCAGGCTCGGGGACGGCCTCAGGCTGCGCTTTAGCATCCACTACAGCATCTGCGACTCCGTGTGGGGCTTGGCGGCTGCGAGCCTTCACAGGCCAGCAGCTTGGACACCCCCAGGCCCTCCAGCGTCCGCACGCTCCCTGCAGCCTCCACTTGCCGCTGGGCCGGCAGCTGACACGGCGATTCTTGCTGGGACGCAGCTGCAACCTCCCACCAGCTTCCTGGCCGGTGGCCACCCTACCTGGCGATAAATCCCAAACTTGTTCCGAGGAATAAAGAGTCCTCCCTGGGCCGAGAAGCATGGGCTTCAGCTTGGGGTCGGTGGCCCATCCCGGCGGCCTCTTCTCCCTGGCTCTTACTGCACGTTCGCGTCAGTGACACAAAGGACACCCGTGTGCCCGCCGTTGGAGTCCGGGGTCCCTCGTGGCCAGTGAGGGGCGTCCGCCTGAGCCCTGCTCGCCGCCACCCGTGGTCTCCTCATGCTCACAAAAGCCTCGGCCGTCGCCACCTCTTCCGCTTGGCCTCAGGCTTTGCGGAAGGAGGTCCCACTCTGCAGTCTCCTGGGACCCACTTTTCAGTCCTCGTGCTGGGGTCACATGTGCCTGTCCTGCGGGCCTCGACGTGCCCCCAGGTAGGTCAGCTAAAAATCAGGCCGTGCCCTTGAGGACGGGCTTCCCCTGTCCCCGCGGCCCTGCTTCCTCCATTCCTGGGCTCGGGGCGTCCCCCACGAGAGGGGCCCTTCTCCCCGGAGCCTGGAACCGGCCCGGCCCGACGCCGAGGAGAATGGCTGCTCTGAATGAAGCCGAAGCCCAACTCTGCGGGGTCGGGGGAGGGAGTGAGGCCTCACAACCGGGGTGGCCTGGAGGAGGCCCTAGTCCGCATCAGAGCAATAGAGCCGGCACCCTGACCCTCTGCGGGAAGGGGCGGGGGGGGGCTGGGGTCACGCCGGCGCTCATGAGCCTCCTGATCCGGGGGAGGAGGCGGGAGCCCCAGGCCCAGGGCCCCAGGGGTGCCTCCGAGCCTCCGGGAGCAGCTCGGGCGGAGGCGGGGATCCAGGCCCGGGCGGCCATCAGTCACCAACCACAGCTGCCGGAGACACACGCGGATGCTCCCGACGGCCGAAGTCCATCAGAGAGGGAGAGACTCCTGAGCCCCAGAAGAGGGCCCGTGGTGAGGGGGGCCGAGGCGCGTTCGCTCCAGAGGTGACCGCGCTCGGGGCAGGTGCGGCGGACGCCAGGCAGGAGGCAGCTCCGAGACGAACCCTCCGAGCTCCCAGGGCCTGTTCTCAGAATCCACGCAAGGCAAACGCCTCTCAAGCCACAGAGCAAAGCGAGCGCAAGAGGCCCCGCGGACGAGAGGCTGTCGAGGGGGTCCGAGGGCCTGAGGCCGCCGCGGCTCCGCCAGGCCAGCAGAGGGCCTCCAGGCAGGCGCACTCGGGGTCTGGGCGCCTGGCCGGGGCGCCCACCCGGCAGCCAGCACCCTCCGAGGCCCCTGGAAAGCGAGCTGCCCGACCCGGCATGAGGCCCTCAGACCGTCTCGCGGCAGGTCTGCCTTGGTGTGCAGACGAGCTGTTCGCGTTCAGCCCGAGAGAAACGTTGAAAACAAGCAGCTGCGAGCCAGGGGCAGCGGCGGGGCCTTGGGGAGAGCCCGCTCCCCCGCAGCACATAGTTTACCACCCGCCCCCCGAGGAGCCCCTGCCCAGGGCCTGTGCCTGGAAGCCAGCCTTGTCCTCGTATATGCTGGGCTGCGGCCGGATGCGCGAGAACCGCGGTCGCTCATCGGGGGCCTGTGGGCCGCTGCGGAAACAGCACATAAACCCACCAGCTCCACTACTTGCTTCCCTGGAGACCGTGGTCCCCTCGCCCAGCCCTCCAGTTCCCGGTGCCCACCGCAGGACCCCCAGACGGGGCGGTGCCTTCAGATCCTTGCAGCGGGTGGGTGGGTCTCCGTTTTCCGTGGCCCTGGCGCCTGTGCGGTCCCCTCATCGCCGGTGCAGGCCTGTCCACACACCTGCCTTCCGGATGCTCAGCAGGGACGGGGAGCTGTGGGGGGTGGGAGGGCGCCCAGGAGCCGAGGGGACGGCTGAGGGGCTGACGGGAAAGGCGGGCCGCACACAGGCGACAGCGCTGCGGGGGCCGCACGAGGCCCCGCCAGCTCGACGTGCAGCCGGTCAGGGAGCCCCCACAGCCGTCATTTCTTGGGAGCGAGGCTGGCTACCGTTTGTCATGACTGCTGGCAGGGAAATGGGGTTTATGGAGAGAATCTCCTGAAGGCGGAAAAAGTGCACAAAGGAGTAGAGCCGCCGTCGGGAGGTGGCCGGGGACAAGCACCGCCACTGAGCTGAACCGAGCCCAGCGTGGCCCCTCTCTCCCGCCGTCCACGGAAAACATGCCGACACCGGAGGCCGCCCGCGCACCGGGGCTCCCGTGCTGCGCCCGGCCCTCTTCCCGCTCGTCCACAGACCTTCCCCCGTGCCCTCCCCGCGCAGCCCTGCTCTGGCAGCCCCAGCACCGGCCTCCCCGGATCCTCCCCGGCACCTTGACCCCCTTAATACTTAGACGGTTCAGTGGCACGAAACGGAGACGACTTAGACACCCAAGTGAAAGGGAGTTTGTTGGTGGGACACTCTCAGTCAGAATGGACAGGAAGCTGGGAGGAGGTGGGCCCGAGCCCCGGGGAGCTGGGCGGTCTCGTGGTGAGAGCAGACCGGACGGTGGCCTTGGCCCAGAGGCGCGGGGACGAAGGCCCTGGGCGCGGGTGGCACGGTCCAGTGCTGACCCTTTGAGGGGCAGGGTCGCACTCCAGAAGGAGCTGGTGGCGCTGAGGCTGCTGGGGGGGGTCAGGCACCCAGATCCACTGTCCCTCTAAGACTCACCCAGCGAGAGGGTGCATGATCCCCAAGGAAACAGTGGATGCTGTGGAGAAGAAAGGATAGCGGACGACTGGATGACTTTTAATGTCCACTGCCCTCCTCTGCCCACTTCTGAGCCCTGGCTGGCCCTTCCTGGGCATCCCCCACCGTGTTTTAATCCTTTATTCACACGCTCACCCCCTGGTGGATGCGAGCTTTCTGGGGGCTGGTCCTGCCGTACCTCTCTTTCTGCCTTGACACCCAGGAAACAGCCAACCTTCTTTGGAGAGAAGCAGATCTATTTATATGAACAAAGCTATCAAATTTATCCCTTAAGATTTATTTAATTTATCTATACTCAAGTTCAAGTGCCCCGGACAAAAGGACAATCCATAGAACACACAGTGACACAGCCTCAGGCTGAGCAGAGGGCATCTCACCAGTTCCCTTCAGAAATCCTTTTTTTTTGTTAAATACAGTAAGTCCCCTACATCAAAATATTTCATTCAGAGAGCACGTTCGTAAGTCCAACACAGGTAGCCTAGGGGCCCAACTAACACAATCGGCTCTACTGCACTGTGATAGGTCTGTAGTACTTTTCACACCAATAATACATGAAAAACAAACAAACACAAGAAATAAAGAGAACATTTTTAATCTTACAGTACAGTACCTTGAAAAGTACAGCACTACAGTACGCAGCTGGCATCCAGGGGCTGGCATCGAGTGCACAGGCAGAAGAGTTAATGACTGAGGAGGGAGAGGAGGTGAGAGATGGTAGAGGTGAAGGATCGTCAGCAACAGGAGACGGAGGGCCAGCTGCAACGTCACTCACGCCTGACGCTGATGGCACAGGTTCCCTGTGGATTCAGTTCTATCTACCCTCTTGAAAAAACGATCGGGTGATGTCTGGGTAGTAACTCTTTTTTTCTCGTCATAGATGACACGGTAGCACTGGATTGCATCCTGAGCGGCTGCTGCAGCCTCGCCCGCTCTTAGACGCCAACGTTTTTGAAAGGGCTTCTTATTGTGACTAAACTTTTTTTATTTTTTTTTAACTTTTTAAATGGAGTATAGTTGATTTACTACGTTGTGTTACTTTCTGCTGTACAGCAAAGTGAATCTGTTATACATATATGCACTCTTTTTTCAATTCTTTTCCCATATACGTCATTGCGGAGTATTGAGTTCTCTGTGCTCTACAGTAGTCAAGACCTTGACCTACTGTAAACTTTTTTTAAGCGAAGAGTGAGTGATTTTAGATGTTTCCTGGGAGCTGGGATATTGCTCTATGTTTTTCACAGTTAGGTTCACACCTTCAACTGTGCATCAATTACAGGTAAAGGCCACGTTTCACAGACAGATTTCAAGGTGGGCAAGACTGCTCACTGTTGCCAGGCTCTCACGTGCTTCAGTGGAACTTCCACCTCCCAGATCTGGGCCCTTGGGGATGATTTGGGGTCCCAAGGGCCGCAGCACCCCGGAAGGGCAGGAATTAGCTGGGGTCGTAAATACCTCCAACACAGAGCAGGTAAGGAAGGGATCAATAAAGCCGCACCATCTGTCTCTGGGCGCTGGCGACTCAGCCCAGCCAGCGTGCGAGTGGAGGGCTGCTGTGCCGTCACGCTGACGGCCGTCCCCCGGCCCCACTCAGCGGGCGGCCGGAGACGCACAGACGGCATCCCACCTCTGTCGGCCTCCCCCCACCCCCGAGACCCTCGCTGAGGACAGACGAGCCGGTGGGTCCCCGTCAGTGGCCTCTCGGGAACCACTCCCATCTTTGTGTCGCTGTTGCTGGGACCCCGCTTCCTGTCCGCGAGCTCAGGGACCCAAAAGCTCTCTGTCTGCACCTGCCCGCTCAGCCCACCTGACTCTTCTCCCCGCCGGCTGCCTGCGTGTCCCAGCCTGGGTCGCCAGCCCCTTTCTCTCCTCCAACAAGCAAAGCGTTCTAGTCCCCGAAATCGCTCTGCCTTTGAGTGATGCCTTTGCGTTGGGCTGATTCTACAAGCAGAGCCTGCCACCCTGTTCCCAATCCCGACATGGACAGAAAGAGGAGCTGCTCAGACGCCTGCTTCTCTGCCCGAACGGTGCCCGCGAGCCCCAGACGGAGACGTGGGTCTCCGATCTGTGGAGCCGGCCTCTCCTCCCCTCTCACCCCACTGCCGCAGCTTTCACAGCGTCCCCGGGGGTAAGAGGAGTATAATAACCAAGCGTGGGGTTGGACCAGCTTGACGTGCACGCGTACCCACGAAACCATCACCATAAGCAAAACAACGAGCTTTTCCACCGCCCCTGGCGTCTCTTCCTGCCCCTCAAGCTCCACGGGGTGAAAAACCTGCTTCCAGGCTCACTCGACGGCTGCCCACAGGCCCCGGTATCTTGGAGTGGACAGAAGGGTGGACTTGGGAGCACAGAAGTCCCACGTCTCAGGGTGTCGCCCGGAGCAGGGCCTTCGGCGGTCTTGCCGGGAGGCCAGGGCTGGAAGCCCTTCGCGGCGCCGCCAGGTCCCAGGAGAGCAAATCCTAAAGGACAGGCCCGTTGACCCCTGGCGGGGGCGGGGCCGGGTTCCTGGGGGACCGCCTGCAATGGGGGAGGCCACCCTGCAATGGAGCGTGGGTGCCGCCAGGGGGTGGGATGGAGGCCAGCCGTGCGCGCACGCTCTCCGGGGCGCTGCCTTCACCAACCAGAGCAGATTTGCCTCGAGCTCTCGAGCTTCCGCCAGGGAAGAAGATACTGTAACCTCTGTGGGAGGAAGAGCGCCTGGTGTTGAAGAACTAAACTGGACGGTGAGACGTCTTTTATTCTAGATTATTCTTCCAAACGGATTTCAGAGGTGAGTGGTGAGGTCAGCCTGCCTCCGGACAGGGGTCCCGGGCCCTGCGTCCCCCGCCCTGTGGTCAGCGGCAGCGACAGCCCTGTGCTCCCCTCCCGCAGGACGTCAGAGCCCCAGGCGGCAGACCTGGAGCGGGACGAGCTGGGGGCCGACGGGAAGGCTCTTCAGAGCCACGCGGAAGCAGCACTTTCAACTAACGTCGTGGAATTACTTCGCTTCCCAGCTGAAGCCCTTTCCTTCTTAACTTAGCATGAGTTCAATGTAACTGCATGTCTTGTTATGGTTAGTTATTTCTCCAGGTTTCCTGCTCACCAGTTCACTCAGTTTGCCATCGAATCTTACATTAATTCTGATTATTTGGACGAGTGAGACAAGATTTCCATTACTCCTAACGCCAAACCAGCCCTTTGAAGTCCACAAGCGTGTACGTTTCTCGAAGAGCTCTTTGTCCCGGCCTTTTCAGAACCTTACTTGGAGTGCGGACTCCGTAAACCTGTGCCAACTTGCCTTAAATTGAATTCCCTTCAAGGGAGCTCCATTAACAGCGGTTCAGGACACACTCAGGACGTGTCCACTTAAACTCGGAACCACCCTCCCTGCAGCAGATGTTCTCCGAGGCCCCTGGAGGCCCCGGGGTGGCAGCCATCTTGCGGGCGTGGACGTGAGCGGGGGCTTCTACTCCGGGGTCTCCATTTCAGAGTCCGGCTCCCCCGCTTTGTCCACGGTCCTCCCAGAATCCGAGACAGAGCTCGTCCCTGTGCACCGTGACTCCGGCGGCCTTGGGTCTTGAACGCCCTCAAGAGCAGGGAGGCGGGTCCACCTGTGGCGCCGGCCAACCCGATGACGCGTGGGCCCTCTCTGTTGGATGGAGGTGGTGTGGGTGTCCCCCTGCTCTGGCCCTGGAGGCTTGTCTGCGACACAGGGATCTGGCCCTCGGAGGCCTGGGCCACCCGTCTGTCTGCACGGCTGCACCAGAGGCCAGACCAGCTCTGTCCTCTCCGCCACTCTCCAGCCTGCGGCTCGGCTGCCCGCGTGCCTTCAAAATTGCGCAGAAGCTCGTTTCTGCGATCAGGCGCCGCCGCTTCCCTTTCCCCTGGAGAGTCTGCTACTCTGTGCCCTCCTGGCAGCCCTGCGGCTCTCACGGCTTTGCAGCCGGAAGGCCGCACTCACCCGGGTTCTGAGCCTGGCGGATGGCAGGTGGCGCAAGGTAGCGCACTTAACGCTTCAGCGCAGCGCAGAGCGGGCTCTGAAGGGGTGAGGGTGGCGAGGGAGGCCTCAGAAGTCGCAGGGGAGCTCAGGGACAGGGCAGGACAGGGCAGGGAGGCGGGAGGGATGTGGCACTTCCGCCAAAAGCATGCCAGGCGCTGCAGGCGAGCTCTACTGACTATTCGACACTTTGTAGAGGCCTTGTACTTGGAAGGGGAAATTTCTGCCTCTGACCTGACTTACAGGAGTTCAGGCTGCCGTGGTTTGCTCCGGCAGCACGGAGAACAGACGTGGAGAATAGACGAGGTCCCCAGGGAGGGTGTCTGAGCCCAGTGGCCTCAGCAGCCTGCCTCCTGGGAAAGGAACTCAGCTTGCTGTGAGTGAAAAGCAAAAGCATCACCCCCGCCCCCAGTGGTGAACTTACAGGTCTTTGTGCAAAACTACCCAAACCACGCTCTGTGGAAAAGACCTGGCCCTGCAGCCGCCCTGAAAGCCACGTGCCCGTGCAGCAGACGCCTGTTTGACATTTTTAACCAGCACCTCCTGATCTTACTTGCATGGAGCTCTCTTCTTTTTCTTGCAAAACACACGTTAACAATTGGGGGAACACTCGTATTCTTTTA
This sequence comes from Kogia breviceps, assembly GCF_026419965.1. Taxonomy (NCBI): domain Eukaryota; kingdom Metazoa; phylum Chordata; class Mammalia; order Artiodactyla; family Physeteridae; genus Kogia; species Kogia breviceps. The sequence goes on along the minus strand of NC_081322.1, from coordinate 91,257,516 downwards.
AAAACTTGTAAAAGTTCCTGTCTATAAATAGTTTTTAATTTAACCAGTGTTATTCAACGAGGTTTTTTTTTGTTTTGTTTTTCTAACAGCTTTCTTGAGATCTGATTTACGAGCCATACGTTCACCCATTTAAAGTGCACAGTCGGGTGGTTTTTAGTACACTTGCAGAGGTGTGCAGCCGTCACAATCCCATCCGGAAGCAGCTTCTTCACCCTGGACGGTCCCTACCCACAGAGTCACACAGTGTTCGGCTTTTGTGACTTGTGACTTTGAGGCAGCTGACATCTCTGAGGTGCACCCTGCTGTCGCATGAATCAGACCTTCCTTCCTTTACTGCAGAAGCGCACTCCGTGGCGGGCACTACCCCGTTCTGTGCCAACCTCCTTGTCCGTTGGGGGGTTATTTATGACGCTCGCTCGAGCACAGGAAGGCAGCTTTATTCAGGGCCACTGCAGGTGCAGAGACCACCTACTGTGCGGCTTCACAGCCGGGGAGGGAGATGGGGCTCATGTCCAAATACAACAAGGAAAAGCGGGGATTTATAGCCGAGGAGCCGGCGGGGGTTTGTGCACAGAAAGCCACGCGAAGGAAACATCTGGGGTGATGGGCGTTCCGGCTAAACCAGCCTGATGGGATCCTGGCTGAGGGCAGGCCAGGCACTCAGGGGCCACCTGCAGGCGGGGGCTGAGGACCCCGATTGGATGCTGAGGGTGATCGGATGTGGTGGGTTCGGACTGAACTGACTTCTCAGGAGTCTTGCTCAGTTCGGACAAGGCAGAGGTGAACGGAGAAGCCCCAGAGTCGAGGCCTGGTTGAAACCCAGCTCAGGGCACCCGGAGCAGAGTTCGGTCAGGGAGAAGTCCGTGCCAGTGGACACCTGGGTGGTGCCGATTTTTGGCTTTTGTGAATAGTGCTGCTGTGAGCCTCCTTGGACACGTTTTTGGTGGACGTACATTTCCGTTTCTCTTGGGTATCTATCTAGGAGTGGGCTTGCTGGACCATATGGTAATTCCGCGTTACTCTGAGGCACTACCAAACCCATTTTCCGAAGGTGCTGCACGATTTTACTTTCCGATCGGTAAAGGATGAGGGCTCTGGGCTTCCCCACATCCTCGCTGATACTTATCGTCTGTCTTTTGATTACAGCCGTTCTCGTGCATGTGAGCTCGTATCTCCCGTGGCTTTGATATATGTTTCTCTGGTGACGAATGATATTGAACATCCTTCCATCTGCTTATCGTCCATTTGTATATCTTCTTTGGAGAAATAACAGTTTGAATCTTTGACCACTTTGTAATGAGGGTTTTTGTCTTTGTTAGTGAATTATAAGCGTTCGTTGCATATTCTAGGTATTACACTCCTTATCAGATATATGATTTGCAAATATTTTCTCTGTGGGTTGCCTTCTTACTTTCTTGAGAGTGTCATTTTAAACAAAAAAGTTTTTAATTTTGGTGAAGTACGGTTTACTGATTTTTTCTTTTGTTTTCCATTCTTTTCTATATAAGAATTCATTTCTTACTCTAAAGTCATGAAGATTTACTCCTATGTTTTCTTCTAAGGGTTTTATAGTTTTAGCTCTTACATCAGGTTGTCGATTTATTTTTTTAGTTATTTTTTGTATATGGTATGAGGTAGGGGTCTAGTTCCATTCTTTTGTATGTGAATATCCAGTTGTCCCAACACCACCTGTTGGAGACTGCCCCTTCCCTCATTCAATTATCTTGGTGCCTTGGTCAAAAATCAATTGACTATGAATATGTGGGTTTATTTCTGGACTCAATTCTATTCCATTGATCTGTATGTCTGGTCTCATGCCTTATGCCTGCACTAAATACGGACACTCACGGGGCTGTGTTTCTAGGTCCGGGTGGAGGGCTGAGAAGTGATACTTCTGAGACAGAGAAGGCGTTGTGGCCATGCTGACAAGCGGTGGGGTGGGTTTTCATTTGTTAGACCTTCCCCAGTGGTCCCAGTCATCCACAGCTGTGTAACCACCTCAAAACATGGTGGGTTAAACCAGTGGCGTGGATTCCGCTTGCAAACCTGCAATTTAGGCAGGGGTCCACAGGCACAGCTCAAATGCTGGGGCGGCGTCACCCGCAGGCATCCTCGGGCGTGGGTCTGGGGGCTGCGGTGGAGAAGGCGGAGCTTCGAGGCCTCTTCCTAAGACTTTTCCATGCGGTGTTTCAGGCACAGGGGCTTCTCACATGTCGGCCCAGGGCTCCCAAGGGGTGTGTCCCAAGAGAGCTTGCTGGGAAAAAGCTACAAACCGTCTACTGCTTTAAAAAATCAGCTTTATCGACGGTAATTTATGTGTAAGGAAATTCGACAGTTTTCACTGTAACATTCAGAGTTTGGGGGAAGTGCAATTTCACAGTCGTGAAATCATCACTGCAATCAATAAACAGGACGTTTCTATCTCCCCAAAGTTTCCTCCTGGCCCTTCACGGTCAGTCCCCTCCCCAAACTCTGGACCTGGCCACCACCTCTCTTTCTGTTACCATTCTGTCGCCTCTTCTAAAATTTTATATAAATTTTATATACATGGCATCATACTGTATGTATGTAATCATCTGTGTCTGGCTTCTTTCACGGAGAATAATGTTTTTCAGATGCCCCAATTTGCTGCAAGGATCAGTCGTTCATCCCTTCACCCCTTTCGTGACAGAGCAGTATCCCACTGTAGGAAGAGACCACATTTGTTGATCCACGCAGCGGCTGACCGTCATTTGAGTCACGTCTAGTGCCTGAATATTATGAATAAAGCTGATATTAACATTTGCTTTCAAGACATTGTGTGAACTTATGTTTTCACTCCCTTATGTAAACACTTAGGAGTGAGATCGCTAGTTGTGTGGTAAGTGTATGTTTATCTTTATTAAGAAGAAAAGTCTGGTGTTTTCCAAAGTGTCTGTACCGTTTTGCATTTCTATCCACAATATATGAAAATTCGAGTTACTCCACACTTTCAACAACACTTAGTATTGTCAGATTTTTATTCTTTTAATTTGCCCAGCCCTAGTGAGTGTGGATTAGTATACCGTGGTTTTAATTTGAATTTTCGTAACCACTAATGATGTTAAGCAACTTTTCATGTTTATTTTCATTGGTTTAGCCCCTCAGTGAAGTGTTTATTAAACTATCTTGCTCATTTTTTAAAAAAACTAGACTGTTTATCTTATTAGAGAGTAATGAGGTTCTTTATATATTATGGATACAATTCTTAGTTTTTAAAAATATGTATATTTCAAATGTTTTCTACCAACGTATAACTTGTTAGTTTATTTTTTCTTAACAGTGTCTTTCAAAGAACAGCAGTTTTTAATTATGATCAAGCAAATTTGTCGATTTTTTTTTTCTTTCCTGGATCATGCTTTTGGTGGCATATCAGAGAAATCTTTGCCTAAACCCAGGTCATAAGATATTTTACCTGTTTTCTTCTGGAAGTTTTGTACGTTAGGCTCTTACATTGAAGTTTTTCCTACATCTTGAGTTGATTTTTGTACATGGTGTAAAGTAAAGGTTTACGTTTATTTTCTTGCATACGGCTATCCAACTATCCCCATTGATTGTGTGGGTTCATTGTCTAACATCAGTTGACCATAAATGCAAGGCCTATTTCTGGACTTTCTGTTCTGCCCAGCCAACTCACACCAATGCCACAACGTCTTGATTACAGTAGCTTTATAGCAAGTTTTGAAATCAAATAGTGTAAGTTCTCCAAGTTTGTTCTTTTTCAAAATTGTCTTGGCTATTCTAGGTTATTTTCAGTTCCATATAAATTTTAGCATCCTGTTTTTCCATGAAATCTGAAAATATTTCCCTTTTATTTGGTGTGTTAGACGCTTCACAGTTCATGTAACTACCTACATAGTTGGTTAAATCTACCATCTTGCTATTTGCTTTCTACTTGTTCCGTCAGTTCTTGGTTCATTTTTCTTTCTCTGTCTTCTCTTTGAGCTTTTAAAAAAAAATTCCTTTTTTATCCACACTTTGCTTATTAGCTATAGGTCTTTGTTTTACTTTTTAGTGGTGGCTCTAAGGCTTACAGGGTTGATTTTAATGTATTCTAGTCTACTTTCCAATAATAATAAACACTTCACGTTTGGAGCAAGAGCCTCATACGAGCACACCCCCGGTTCACACTGCCTGCCCTTTGTGTTATTGTTGTCATCCATTTTATCTCCGTACATTTTATACATCCTACCCTACACTGTTATCATTATTGCTTTAAACAGTGAATTATCTTTTAAATCTTATTTTAACTTTATTTTTGTTGTTGACACTACACAGAGAACCACTACCAATTATCTTTTTAAGAGACTAAGAGAAAGATCTTTCCTGTTCACCTGCATGTCTGCCAAGTTTGGCATTCTTCATTTGTGTAGATCCAAATTTTCACCTGCAGCACCTTCCTCTAACAGAAGAATCTCCCTTAACAGTTTATGGGGCAGGTCTGTGAATTTTTTCAGTGTTTGTCTAAACAAATTTCACTTTATTTTCTGGAAAGTACTTTTTTGGGGGTAAATAATTCTAGTTTAACAGGGTCCCCCACCCCTGCCTTGTTCTTAAAGATGCATCTTCACTGTTTTCTAACTCTTGTAGTCTTTACAAGTCTGTTGACATTCCTGCCCCTGTTCTCTGTACATATTGTGTCTTCTCTGGCTGCTTGTAAGATTATTGCTTCACCGTCGGTTTTCAGCAATTTGGTTATAAAGTGCTTTACTGTGCTTTTCATTTAGTCTACTTTTGGGTTTGCTGAATGGATTTATCATATTGAGAAATTTGCAGCCATTTCATTCTTTCTTTTTTCTTTTTTTTTTGCAGCCACTATTTCTTAAATACTTTGTCTCTGTCTCTGTCTCTGTTTCTCTCCCTATCTATATGTAGGTAGATACACACACACATCTCCTATTAGTTTCTCTGGAGAACCTTAATACAAGGTAGGAAGAAGTACTTTGCATTATATGTCATTCTATACTTTTAAAATTCCTTATAGGTTAAATTAATATTGAATTAATTTAAAATTTTAATTTTAAAATGAAAATTAAGTTATGTGTACACCAGAAACTAATATAATATTATATATCAGTTATATCTCAAAAACATAAATTATTTTTCAATTCTTACTTTCAAATTGAAAAAAAGTTTTGAAAATTTTGTAGATATCTCCCATTTTAAGTAGCCGCAGAATCCATTTGCCCTCAAGTAGATGGCTCTGAACTGGTTCATGAGATGATCGTGATATATCTTTTGAGAAAAGTGGAGGGGGAGTGATTCCACGGTCAAAACAATAGGCTAAACCAGTTGGATCCCCAGAAAGCAAAGAACCTGGCCTGCAACCAATTTCTCCCGCACGTTTAATTTGTCACTGCGTGAATTTCCAAGAAAGGCTGGCGATCCGCAGTGTCCCCCGCTCTTCTGGGACACCTTTTTCTTAGGACAGTGCTGACATCTGCAAGGGTGCAAGCGCTCCCTGGAACGCACTTTGTGAAGCAGCACTCGGAGGCATTTTCCGCATCCCCGACAGAAGCTGTGACATCGCTGCAGTACTCTCCCGCGAGCGGCTCAGACCTCTGGCAACAGGACGTTTGCCTCTGGTCACAGTCGGCAGCCAGACTCTCCGAGCTCTCACCCCACCTCGAGTGGGCGCTAGAGCGCCCGGCTGCTGACGGGACCTGAAGGAGCTCGTTTCCAGAATCATCCACGGAAAACAGTCTCTCTTGGGACCATGGCGTTGCCGCTCCTGCTGTGCTGTCCCCTCTCTGTTGGGGGGGCACTGCCGTCCCCCCAGAAGCCTGCGCAGATCCGTTGTGTTCCGCCAGGCGGTCTGGTAAACCGAGGCCCCGGTGCTGATGGGCCGCTTCCAAAAGCATGTTGCATTCTCTTTGAAAGGCAATAAAATCCATGCAACAAACACCCCTTTCACTTCGGCTACTAGAAAATGCATCCGCTTCTCTGTGCCTCCTGGAATCCCTTCTTCTCTCAGCTCCTTTGGAAGAGCTCCACTCTGCCTTTCTTCCCTGCGGGCTCCCTTCACTTCTGAAAAGAAGAAACGCTTTCAGGGAAAGGTGGGTTGGGAATCCTTCCAGGGCTGCTCTCTGTGTCCTGCCTCCAACCAGGGCGCTTCCAGCAGGAGAACGGGCGCAGGTGGGAGCCAGGGCTCACCTCCCTCCACAAGCCCCCCGGCCGTCCCGCCAGCTGGCCCCCAGTCGCACAGCCCTTGGCGTCCTTCCCCGGGCCGTCCTGGACCCTGCGTCCCCTCCCCGAGCCTTCCAGGGATCCTGTGTCCCTCCCCGTGCCGTCCAGGGGCCCGTGTCCCTCCCTGTGCCATCTCCGTGCCAAGCCCGCTCCAAAGAAAACCGTGCCGGGGAGGCCTCTAGGCTGTAAACCTCCTGCCCCGCCGTCTCCGCTCGCTTCCTCAGAGGCACAGGGTGTTGACTCTGACAAAGCCCTTCCTGTCATCATGGCCTGTGATTTGCAGACTTGCCCTGCTTTCTCCTCCCAACAACCGATCACCTTACAGGAGCCGGGCCTGCAGGGTCACGCCTGGTGGCCTCCACCTACTTCCTATTTCCTCTGGGGTCCCAGCCCTGCCTCCCCCCCCCCTTTTTTTTTTTTTTGCTTTCCTTTGGAAAAATAAATCAGGTAATGGGGCTGGAAAAGACATCTCCAGCTGGGTGTCTTCGGCAGACTTTCCCACGAGCCACGCCGCCGCCTGTGGATGGGCCACGTGAACGCTGACCCCGAGCGCGTTACGGTGGGCAACCCTCCAAACAGCAGCGACTCGACCCCCGGGGGAGTGACGATGAGGCAGCCCCAGCCCAGGCTCTGACCCCAGGTGTCCTGGGCACCACTTCAGGACCACGTCAGGTGAGTGGCAGGTGACCAGGATCCTGGGTCTCAGGCCACAGTCAGATGCAGCCTGGCTGCCGTGCGTGGTCTGGAGTGGACTGGGGGGGCCTCTGTCGCCCGCCTGCTCTGACCCTGGCGTTAGGGGGGGACTGCATCCCCCAAGGTTCAGCTGTTGAAGCCCCGGCTCACAGTACCTCAGCATGCGACCTTCTTTGGAAATAAGGTCTTGCCAATGCAATTAGTTAAGACGAGGTCAGAGTTGAGTCGGGTGGACCCTAATTTATTATGGTCATGTCCCTATAAAAAAGAGAAATTTGGACGCAGACACTCAAGCAGGGAGAGCACAGTGTGAACGCTGGCGTCGTGATGCCCCCAGCCAGAGACCTTCCAGATGTCGAGGGGGGACCAGAACCCTCCCTGGAGCCTTGGGCGGCCCTGCGCCCTGACTTCCGGCCTCAGGGCCGTAAAAGGATGAAGTCCGGCTGTTGAAGCCAGTACACAGGCCGTGGTACTTTGTTACAGCAGCTCGAGGAGACGACCACACTTGCAACTTAGTAATTTCTCTGGGTGGAGGTGTCCTCCTTTGTAAAATGGGAATGGCCTTGGATCACCGTGGGCAGGAAATGAGATAAAGGAGCGAAGTGAAGCGCGTGGCGCTGGCGCACAGGAACTGCGGTTACCGGAGGCGCGCAGACCAACGCGGAGCCTGCGCTCGCTCACGGGGCTGAGGTGGGAGTAAAGGGAGCCGTGAGGAACCATCGGCTCAAGGGTCGAGGATGATGCTGAAGTGTGGCTCACCTCCATGTTTTCTCACAGGAAGACACGGCGGCAGAGGGCCGCGGTGACAGGTGTCTGGGTCGCTCTCTGTCATGGGGAAGACTAAGGAATTCACAATGACCGGAACTTACAGGAGAGAAAACACATATGGAGATTCCTGAGAAGTTAAAATATCGACAATTTGAAGGTGGTTCGTGAAGTTGCTGTAATCAAAGGCAACCGCGTTGACGGGGCAGGTGGGGAGGTCAGGCCAGGCCACCTTGGCCGCCTTTCTTAGGGTGGACAGTGACGTGTGTGCCTGTTTGGAGGTCAGCCAGAGGGATGCTGGTCTTGAAGCCCCAGATGAAGGTCCTGGGACGGCTCGCGCCACGCCTGCCTCAGTTTACCCACCGGCGCGAGGAGCAGACGGGGTGGGCGGGGCCCAGCGTCCCCGCCTGACGTGAGGGGCCCTGAGAGGCGGCTGAATGGCCGCTATGTGTGCAGGGGGGACGCTCCCCCAGGATGCTCCCCAAGCTGGTGAGAGCAGAGGGGCAATGACACCAAAGTGGTCGAAATGCAGGCCAGAGCCCGCCAAGGCCTTCACGTTTCAAGCCCAACCTGTGCCCACGTGGCGGGAACAGAGGAGGCGTGGAGACGGAGAAGTTCCCTGGCTCGCCCTTCTCGGAGCTCGGGGGAAGAGGAGGCGCCCGGCGGGCGAGCTCGGCCGCCGTCCTCGCCTGCGGTGGCTGAGTCTCAGCAAACGTGCCGCAAAGGATTAAAGCCAGACTTGGGCGCACACGGGTGAGAGTTCCAACTAAGGCCAGGTTTTCAGCCACAGTTCCAGATCCCGGCATGCCAGGAGGGACAGTGTTCCTTTGGCCCAGGCTGCCTTCCCCTCGGCACAACCAAAATCTCAAGTCATCATTTTAATACGAGCAAAGATGGGCCGAACACACTCTCCAGAGCCTTCCTGAGCATTAGCGGATGGTAGGGGCCGTGGGTTACCGGGCCGGCCCTGCACAGGGCAGAGCAGGGCCAGACCTCAGACGCCACTGTTTCACGCGTGGAGCTCCACGCTCCGTGGGGGACGGCGTGGGGGGACCCAGTGCCCCCGATTGCACCGTGAGACCCCCTTCCTGCCATGACTCTGGGTCCCGCCCCCTCTGGCGGGTTTGCTCGTCTGTCCGCTGTCCCTGCACTGGGCCTGCAGGGAGCCCTGGGGCCTCTCTGAGCAAAGAGGTGGTGAGGCTGGGAGCCCAGGCTGGGTTCTGCCGAAATCCAGGGCGAGGTCAAGAGAGCGAACGCTTCCTATGACGCCAGGCGGGCCATCCCCGGGGAGTTCCCCTTCCTCACGGGCCAGGCCCCCTGTGTCTGCAGCTTCCACCTCTGCCTCCCGTGGGCGCCCTCCGCTCGGTTCACCGGGCCCCTCCCCGTGCTTATTTTCTGCATCTGCGCGTGTGCAGCTGACTCTGCTCCCAGGACGCTGTTCGCTCGCGCTCCGTGGGTCCAGCCCCGCTGACCCCAAGAGCATCTCCCGACGCCCTGTGGGGACCAGAGCTGGCCGAGGGCAGAGAGCAGCCGCCCAGGGCCCCTGGCCTCCCAGACACCTGCGGCCCCGCGCTGCCTGCCCCGGGCGGGCGGTGCTCACAGGACCCAGCTGGGCTCCTCCTCCCGGGCCCAGCGCAGCGCCTGGCAGCAGCAGACGCCCGGTGGGCGTTTCCTGACAGCACAGAGCGTGAAGGCCCACGCTGAGGACAGAGGCCCTGCACCTCCGTCACACATACCCTTAGTGGACGCAGCTGCCAGAGGCTGGGGCGGGGGAGGCCGGGGGGGCCCCAGCAGGTGCCCCGGGACCCTCACACCCAGGTCATCTCGTGCCACTCAGGCCTCTGGGCTGGTGATTGGCGGGGTGGGGAGGGGGCTCCCTTGGCACGCCCCTGCTTCCTGAGGTCGGGGCAGCAGGTTGGAAAGGAAGGGCTGCTGACGCCGAGCAGGGCCAGGGCGCGCCCCGCCCCCACCCCTCCCCACCCCCGGGATCTGGCAGCCGGTCCTCCGGGCAGCGTCCGTTTTCTGCTTTCCTGAGGCCGCTTTGCTCCTGAGACCTCAGGGGAGGAGCTCGGGCCGGAGAGCAAGGGAGGCCAGAGAGGCCGCGCGGGGCCTCGACCGGAGGGAGGAGGAGGGGCAGGCAGGGGGACAGGCCCGGGCCCAGACCAGGGACACACCGTGCCCACCGGTGGGAGACACGGGCTTGGTCGGGCCTTGCCGGGCCAGCCTCGAGCTGAGGACCGGGCTCCCCGAAGCAGGCTGGACGCCGTCCTCACGGGGCCGGGGGCTCACTCCCTCTGCAGCTCCGCCCAGCGCCTCTACCACAGCTGGAAGAGCCCCGCTGACTGTCAAGGGCCCTCGTTCCGGGGGGCACCCTGAGGAGAGCTGAGAGCCACCCGCCGGCCAGGGGCTCGCACGCCCAGACTGGCCCTCCTGGGACTGGGAAGCTGGGCTCAGCGGGAGGAGCACCGCAGCCTCCAGCTTCGAGGCCCCGGGTCCCTCCGGCCCCCACTCACCCAGGGCAGGCGCCACAGCCCGGGAGCCGGAGCCTCCGCCTTCCCACCTACCGGACGGGGCGCCCCTGAGCTCCACCCGGGAGGCCTCGGAGCCCCGAGCTGCAGGCCGGACGCAGGACGCCGCGGAGCCTTCCTGCGTCCGGCCTGCTGCGAGCACGGCCAGCGGGTGCCACCGAGCGCTCGTGCCCCCCACGCGCCTATAACCCTGTGCAGCCACGCGCGGCCCGCGGGGGCGGCTTGAGTCCCGTGCGGTGAGGACCGGGGCCGGGCTGGCCGGGGCAGCCCCTTGGGCCCCGGGGCTGCGGGGGCGGGGGGGCCTGCCACCATGTCCCCAGGGAGTGCAGGAGTCCTTCCCGGAGGCTGTTGCCCCAGGGCAGGGGAAGCGAGAAGGGAGCAGGAGGTGCCGGCCAGACCCCGACTTGGGACTCGGGTGGTGGCTTTGTCCCCTGGGAGAGACGCTAGCCCTGCCGCGTCCCGTCTGTGTGACGTGGGCCACGGTGAGGGCGGGCCTGGCGCCGGCCCGTCTGCCACGCAGGGTCCGAGCTCTCGCGCTTCTCCTCCCAGGCCTGCGGTTGTGGAGTCGGGTCAGGACGACACCGCCACGCGGGTGAGTCCAGCAGAGCGGGGGCGGCGGGCGGGGAACGGGGCCAAACTCACAGCCTCTCGGTGCCTCCCCTGGGCACCGTGCGCCAGGCGCCGGGGGATTTTTAACAAAGAAGGAAAGGTCTGCAAGACGGGGCTGGGGCACCGCCAGGCTGAGTGACGTCCTCTGGCCCTAGGCCTCCCTGGAGGAGAGGCGGGCGTCTTTGGCATTAGAGGTGCTGGGCCCTCGGCAGGCTGCCCCGTCCCCCGGCAGAGCTCCAGGGACGGGACCTCTTGGGGGGTCTTGCTACCAGTGACAAGGCTCACCTGTGGCCGTGCCCCGTCTGTGCCTTCCGATGCCTGAGACGTGGGGGGAACACAGGGGGACAGAGCAGAGCCTGTGAGCCCCGGGCCTCCCGCCGGATGCCGCCTACCTCTCCCCGCTCTGGGCACCGACTGGCCGGGCCAGCGTGGGTGACTTTCCAGGGGGCAGCGATGCTCCGGTGGGGGGCTAACCCTGGCTCGGAGGCCTGCGCCCCGCGGTCTCCCGTGGCTTGTCCGTCCTCACCCGCCGGCCGCCGCAGCACTGCTGAAGGAGGAGATGGGCTCTGGGCGTCTGTGTCACCGGACGCCGTCCCTGTGCCGCGGACTCAGGCCCGCGCCCCCTCCCTGCACCGCGCTCGCGGTCGGTGTGCGTTCCTGTCCAGCTCCCGCTGGCCAGGGTCCCGCTCTTCCCTCGTGGAAACCCGCAAACCTCCACACGGCCTCCCGGAGGCTGTCGGCTGCCCCAGCGCAGGCGGGAGCCCGGTGGGGCCCCACTGGCTCTGCGTAGGCTCGTCACGGCGCACCCCTCTCTCCTCTGCCTGCAGGTCAGCTTGGCAGCCGCAGGCCTGGGGGCTGCTCCGGAGGGCGGGGGCCCCGGGTCAGTGCCCGCGGCAGGTGCCAGGGGTGGTCCCGGCTCTCCGGAGAGAGGGGAGCGCAGCGCAGGTGTGCTCGGCTCCCACAGGACGACCGGCTCCCAGGGAACAGACGGCTGCCTGACGTGTAAGGCTCAAATCAGATATTTGCAGAACATCCAGCCTCGATCGGCACTTGTACGGAAAGCCGCTGTGCCTTGCTGTGTGTGGCATCCCTCCTGGGGCTCCGGGGGCCGGGCCTGGGGGCCGGGGGCCAGGAGGTGGCCACCGGGCTGGCCGTTGCCGTGGGGGGAGCAGCCCCGTCACTGGGGAAGCCCCACACCCTGTCCTCCCTTCATGCCTCTAAACCCATCTATGCGGCGCCGTCGGGCAGGTTTGCGGCTCGGCGGGCAGTGCCACGGACCTGCCTCACCCACCCCCGCGGGAGATGGTGGCCACCCCGCGAGGCAGAGTGGGCGCCGCCCAGAGGCCCCTCTACTCCGGCATTCGGGCCACGGAGCCTCCATCCTCTGCCTCCTCGTCTTCACAGGCCCGAAAGTCCAGCCTGACCCCAGACCTTGGCCCCCGCATCTCATGCCACCAGTGCTCGGGAGGCTTCGTTTTCATCAAGGAAACAGCAGGTCAGAGGAAAGCCGTGGTTCTGTGCCAGCACATCAGTGATGTGGATTCACCATGGCCGGAGCTGAAGACTGTCCCCCTCCCTCCGACATCTTTGATGCTGAAACACTGCCGGGCGTCGTCAAGAAGAACAATCACTTCCAGATGACTTCTTCTGGGCAACCGTGTAGGTTGTGCGTAATGGCGCGTATGGGTAGCTATGGATACGCTTGTGTTCACGCCCGTTGCGCTTCAGAAACAAAGAAGAACGCTGCCTTTACAATACTGTTTTCGGTGCTCAGACACAGTGGAAATTTATTGTTATGGTTCTTGTGTTTTCAGCAGTTATCACCTCACGTACGTCTGAATCTATTTAATAATTAATATAACGGGGTTCTCTCAGTGTGCAGTAGCTGTGATGGTGATGATGACGGAGGCTGTTTCTAAAGGCCGCCACAGGTCAGCAGGGTGCTGTGGACAAAGGACTTCTCACCGGGGACGAAATGAGATCCCCTTCTACTCAGGTTCTGTGCCACGGAGATGGCGCGCGGCCACGAGGCAACAGCGCATTTCACACCGGGGATTAGCCGGGGCTGTGAATAACAGCGGCTGTAAAAGTGCTTTGCCAAGACAAACTGTGAGCATTAGCAGACTTTTTGTTCAAGAGTAGAGCCTGATTACCAGATGGGCCGAGGAGGAAACGGCTCTGCCCACCCGGCCCTGGTCACCGTCCACCCCACAGCGACACGTCTGGAATGGACCTCTCGTGTCTCCTGGGGCAAGGTCACCGTTTGCCAGGCAGAGGATGCCCCTGGCCGGACCCTCGCCCCTCAGGGCCATGTGGCCCTCAGGCCCCACGTTCCCCAAAGACGAGAAACGAAGGGCGCAGGGGCCCCGGGGTCACGCTCGCTCGCCCCCCCCGCACCCCGGCTCAAGCGGCGGTCCCGCTCCTTCCGAAGGGAGGGCCGACCAGCCGGGTTCTCTCCAGGCTGACAGAGACCGGGCGCGGGGAGCTCGGCCACCACAGCGAAGTCCCCGGGCCAGGGCTCGAAGAGCAGCCTTGCACCTCTCACCGTCCGGAGGCTAGGAGCCCAAGGCCAGGGTACCAGCGGGGTGGGTGCTGGCTAGGCCCCTTCCTGGCCCGCAGGCCTGTGCATCTGGGGGACGGTTCAGCCCCAAGCAGCCGCGCACCAGAGACGCCCTCTGGTCTTATCTGGTTAAGACACGGGCTCCTGTGTCCTGACGTTGTGGCCCAGACAGGCGGGAACTGACGTGAAGTCGCCCGAGTTCAGAGGGCATCCCGCCCACCTCGCCGGGCTGTTCCCCTCCTCCTGGCTGGGGGCTGCGACCAGCTCCCAGGCCTGAAAAATCAATTTACGCGCACAGTGGAAGGTTCGGGAGGGGGGGGGCTTTATTTTCGTCAGAGTGGGAGACAAAGCCCAAGAGGATCAGGGGAGGCACAGGGCGGGAGCCGGGTGGACGCGAACCCCGCGTGCGCTTCCCCCGACCCTGCAGCCAACCGCCGCTCGGCTGCCCCTGCCCGATCCCGCAAACCAGGCTCAGCTCCAAGGAGCACCTTTGCTCCCAGTGCCCAGTTGCGGCAGAACGAGGTGTTGCTGAGGCCGGAGGCCCCAGGGAGCGCACGGCGTCCACCCGAGAATTAGGGGCGCGTCCCCGTCGCGCACTCACTCACTCAGCACCTGCCGTGGAGCGTTTGGGGCAACGTCTCATGCGGCACGGGGGCCGGATCTGCCCGGGCATCTGGCATCGCGCGCAGGCTTCTCAGCGCCCTTTTCGCCCCTCACTCAGCTGCTTTCAGAGTAAAGTTCCAGGAGCTGATGAGAAATTACAGAGCAGGCAAACTCGACACCAAGGGCGGACATCCACGAGGACATGACTATCCTCCTTTTTATGCCATAACATCTCAACCCCCAGTACACCATGTTGTTAAAGCTAAGAGTCGTCACCTCTGGAGCTACTGGGTTCATTTTACCTCTGGGGCGCCCTCCTCTGAGCGGGAGGGAGGCCCCGGGACCCAGGTCCCCGGGAGAAGCCCCGGGAGCAAAGGCAATGCTCAGGGCGGCGCAAGGGATTCGGAGAAGAAGGCGGCCCGGCATCCAGTGAGGCAGAGAAGCCGAGCAGGCGGTAACCCAGCGGGTTTCCCCTGGGATGGTTTGGAGTCAAAGGCTTGTAGGGGAGCCGGTGGCTCACAAAGGAGCGGGTTGCTGAAAGACATCCGCATCAGAACAACATTTTGCAAAGAAATGCAGCTGCAGTTACAGTACCCAGGGCAGCTCCGACCTGAGAAAGCAGCAGTGCGCACCGGTGACTTTCCGTCCACCACGCAGTCCCCAGGAGTCCTTGTGGAAGGCGAAGGCCCAGGCCCAGGCCTGGATGCAGCCCCTCTTGCTGGCGCCCTTTGACACCTCCAGGGCTCCTTAGAACAGCTGAGCCCACGGCGTGGTGCAGAAGAGTCGGAACGTAAGGAGGTGTAGAGGAGGCCTGGGGTGGACCTGAAAGCACAGACGTCCAGCTGAGAAGGGCTTCGCCGCCAGTCATGACCCGGTGACCAGGGGAGCGGCCGCTGTGCCTCCGGGAGCTGTGCGCGTCTGGTGTCGGAGAGCACGTGAGCAGCGCAGAGCAGAGCTTCGGGGGACCATTACCAGGAGGGCCGCGTGCCCATCGACCCAGACAGGCGTGTGGTCCACGCCCGGCAGAGAATTCCATCAGCACCGAGCAGGGCTCGGACGGTTGCAAACCCGCCAGGTCAGAACGGGCAGTAACAGTTTGAAGACCCTCTTTAAGCTACCTTGAGAAGTAAGCTGGGCTTGCGGGGCACAGACACTGGTGGTGTCTAGGCCGCAGGAAGCACGTGGACCTAAGAGCCTCAGGAAGGGCCAGCGGCGTCCACTCAGGGCTGGCCTCCTACCCGGAGCCTGGGGCGTGCTCCGCTCTCAGGCCTCTCACCTGGACTCTGAATTCCTGTATGACCTGAGACTTGACCAGACACCGGGCACACGTGACCTCCGGTGACCTGGGTGGCAGCTCCCGCCTGCTCCCTTTGGGGACAGTGACTTCAGGAAGGAAGTCAGCCAGGTACACACCCCACATCGAGCGGTAACAATCTTACTATCTGACAACTGGATGTGGCTACAGCTTGGTGATCCTAAGGGTTTTGATCTTTCAATTTTCAAATGCATTTGAGCATTTATATGCATCTAAGGTGGGAGACTTGTGATTTTAAGAAAATTCTTAGGGGTTAGCTAATTAAATTTTAATCATGTTTAAATATTTAAGACCACGATTTTTAACTTGGGGGGATTTTTGACCCCATCCCCAGGGAACGTTTGGTGATGTCCAGGGATGTTTTTTATTGTCACAAGGAGGGGTTGCTCCTAGCATCTAGTGGGGGGACAGGACCGCCCACAGCAAAGACTTATCGGCTCAGCATGTTGACAGTGCTGCAGCTGAGAAACTAATTTAAGGGGATTCGCTTTATTAAATCAAGCCATTAATAAACATTGTTTAATGACTTCAGAAGATTTTGTTGGTTAGATTTACGAGTTTTCCTTATCAAGTGTTTGAAGTACCCAAGGAAATCAGATATGTCAAACTTATAATGATGGTTTGAAATGTAACCTCTGAAGACATTTAGTTAATCAACTGGTATAAAATATTTATTAAATTTAATCTAAAAACGTATAGCTGATTATTAAACAAAGAGCCAGAGAAGAGGGGTACTTTTAATCTTAAGACAAAAGTACTATATTCATAAATAAAATGAAGTGTATGAGTTATATTTGCAGTGCTTTGATTTTACACCGTTGATGAGTTCGTGTCTCCTGAAATAAATAAGCAGCCGCCGCGAGAGAACAGGTAGCAGCGTGGGGAGGGCGCTCCTTCACGGGCGGTCTGTGCAGCCCGGCCGCCAGCGGCGCAGTGACCGGGGCCTCTGAAGGTCCCAGCGGCTGGCGCACAGAGCAGCCGTCCAGCGACGGGATCGCCTCCCGAGCCCTGGGCGCCGAAGGGGACGGACGCTCCGGCGGGGTGCGGGCACTGGGCAGCGATGCCCCCTGCAAAAGCGGGAAGGCGTCCCGGGAACCGAGCAGGGTGAGGTCTGGTTCTCCCTAGTCCTGTGACCGCCAGCCCCACCCCGAGACGGGGCTCCTGCCGCCTCGCATGGCCGACACCGGGCATCGCTGTCCTGGTTTCAGTGCTGGACACCCAGGCCCGCAGCCCTTAGCCCAAATCATCCAGCTGTGGAAGTCGCTGGCTCACGGGCGCAGACCTGGCTCCATCCCGAATTCTGCTCCCCCCCCCCGCACCCCCCCCCCGCCAGGCTGCGTAAGACTGGAGGGGGCGTCAGAGGTCAACCACGATGGCTCCCTTGGTCAGGTCGGGGAAAAGTGGGCTCTTCCGTGAGCCTTAGCACAGACGCCACGTGGCCACTGCTGGCCAATCATCCTCACTAGTGACCCCACCGCAGCCTCCCGGTTCTGCGGCTGAGCCCTCAGGCCTTCCCGCCCCTTCATGGTCACGGGCAGCCCTACGAACGCGAGCTCACCGCCTTCCACCCCGAGTCATCTGCCAACTCCCGAGCTCACCGCTGCACGCCCCGTCTCAGCGGGGACCCGGCAGCGTCCTCAACCACCACCCGCCCCGCCCATAGGAGAGGGTGGAACAGGACCGAGGACGGGCGGGAGACTGCGGACGGCGGGGCGAGGCTCGGGGCTGAGCACGAAGAAAGAGGCAGCAGAAGGACCGTGGGTGCGAGCCCTGTGACAGCACCTCGGCCCCGACGTGCAGCCTCTCCACCGCAGAGCCGAGCCGGGCCTTCCCGCCGCCCGGCCGCGCTGCCCTCTCTCCTCCGGCCTCTTCCACCACGAGACACGTGAGCGAGGACTTTCGAAGGAGCGCCAGCGGTGGGCCTTTTTCCTCCCACGGGGAAGCTACCTGCAGCTCCACTCGCGCCCGCAGCCCGCTGGGCTAGTCGATGGGGTCCTGAGAATGAGTCACGTGTGACGTTGTTTAGTAACCGTCTGGTTCGCAGGAAACACCGAGGAAGTATGTGGAACAGTTCATGGAGGAAGCCCAGGATTTTCCAGTCCACGTTGCTGCTAGTAACCGTCGTTAATTCATCATCAAACGGAGAGAGACCAGGTGGCGATGCTGGCACCTGGCAGCCCAAAATGCCTCTAACTAATGCCCGCGTTCCCAGGGGGTTCTGCACACACGGCAGTGGCCTGGCAGCAGGGCAGCGAGCCCCAGCGTGTTTCAGAACACGCCCTGACGCCCGTGGCTGCAGCCTCCCAGCTACGCCCCAAAGGTGAGTGCAGACGGGGCTGGTGCTGCGGCTTGCCTGCCGGCCGCGGTGAGCGAGGGTGAATGACTTTCTCCACACAGACCCCAGGAACCCGGGGACCCCCTGCCCTCAGTGCCTGACGGCAGACGCAGCCCCTGCCCGGCCACCGGCCCCGGGGACCACCTCTCACGTGCTCCCCACCTCACCTCTTGGCACTTCTTACAGACGTATCTCTAAAGTGGGCATCCTTTCTCCCACCCAGTATGCGAGAGTAAAGACAGCTGTGCATATACGTAGCAGACGGCTGCGAAATGCCCCAGGGACTCGCTCCGCACCCTCACCCAGCCTTCACACCGTCGGGTGCGGCCCTCACCTCCGACTGGTTGCCAACCGGTACAATTTGGCAGAAAGGATGGGGTGTGACGGCCCTGGTTATGTCACCTGACCTTGTACGACCAGTCGAATGTGGCTAAGGGGCTGGGGGTCACTCCTCCTATTCTGCTACATAGAACCATAATGTCTGCCGTGCTGAGACGTTCTCTTCTTTGCTGTTTATTTATTTTTTTTTGGAAGTACGCGGGCCTCTCACCACTGTGGCCTCTCCCGTCGCGGAGCACAGGCTCCGGACGCGCAGGCGCAGCGGCCGCGGCTCACGGGCCCAGCCGCTCCGCGGCACGTGGGATCTTCCCGGACCAGGGCACGAACCCGCGTCCCCCGCATTGGCAGGCGGACTCTCAACCACTGCGCCACCAGGGGAGCCCTCTTTGCTGGTTTTGAGGAAGAAGCCACGACGGGGAGGCCCGCGGGGCAAGTTGCTGAAGGCAGCCTCTGGCCCAAATCAGCAAGAGTCTGAGGCTCTCTGGGACCTGAGTCCTGCCCGAAGCTCCAGGAGCTGCTGGGCGCGAGCCCAGCCCTGGCGACCCTGGACACGGCCTGCGGGCTGCCAGCCGAGCCGGGAGCAGATGCCTGGCCCGTGGCCCCAGGAGGCCCTCGGCAGACAGCGACACCCACGCACGGTGAGCCACCTGCAGGCCACGGGCTCGCCCCAGAAACACCGTCTTCTCCTCTGGGTCGGCTCGGGCCACCGCACGTTCCTTACTCCTAGTCCCAGCCCTTGGCACCTAGTTCATTCTTCGTAACACCTTCAGCGACTGAGAACCAGCGTCACTGCTCTGTGAACGGACACGTGGGCCCTGGCGGGGTGACAGGGGTCCCTGCTTCCATGGCGGGTAACACAAGACAGGCTGCTCCTGGATGAGCCCTTGCAATGTGGAGACCAGGACCCTAGAACCAAATCTGACCTCAGGTACCGGAAGAGTGAGCTTTTGAAGCCCCCGCGGCAGGGAGAGCCTTGACGAGTTTTCTGAATGTCCGACATTTCGCTCAGCTCCTGGGCGCCTTGCTGCACAGATAAGGGAGGTTCAGAAGTGTTTTGGTCATCGTTGGACCAAAGAAATGACTTTCCAAAAACGGTATTCTGAAAGATGCTCATTTGAACATCTAACTCTATAAATGCTTATTTAAGATAATCTCATTATTTTAGTCACTTCAGCTAAACAACGGCCTCTTAGGTACCTATGACTCGCCTGGAACTGAGCCTCCGTTTGGGGTTAGAGGCGTAAGATGAGCTGCATTCCCTTCAGGAGCGTGTGTTCTGGGGCAGGGTGTGCGGGGCCGTGGGTGTGGGTGCGTGAGTGTGTGTACGTGAGTGTGAGCAGGTGAAGGCAGGACCAGGTGGGAGTGGCCCTAGGGAGTGGGTGTTGAGTGGCCGGCGTAGCTGTGGCAGGTGTGGTTCTGTCGGGCTGCTGGGAGAAGTTCATGCAGACAGAAATGGGCAAGAGAAGTAACTAGCAGAAACTAGTGTCTGAAGGGCAGTGACAGCAAAGGGCTGAGTGACCTGTTGTCTCCTCACCAAATGCCAGATGACAGCTGCTGTAGGGTGTGCGGAGCAGGCCCAGATGTGGGGAGCCGGGCAGGGCATCAGGTCCCAGATGAGCATCTCAGAGTTCAGGCTGGACGCAGGCTTTGCCTCAAGTCTCAGGTGCTTGGCCAAATGAGACCCCAGGATGGGGATATAAGGCACGGCCAGCTCGGATGCCGCAGGAGCACACAATGCTTAGCCCCGACGCCTCACACTGGGAAATTAGAGACCAGATCCAGGCCCCTCCCTCCATTCTGAGAGGGCGCTTCCACGTGGTGGCCTGGCGTCTAGAGGGCCCAGTTGGTGACTCCTGCCAGAGGGTTAGGAACACAGAACCAGCAGCTACAAACCAGGGGCTGGAATAAGACACATCTGGGTTTGCATCGCAGCTCTGCTATGGGATGCTTTTCTCCCTTCTTTCTTGCATGTAAAATTAAGACCTACCTCAAAGGAGTGGGAAGTTGGGTGGGTAACCTGCACAGCCACGTTAATACAGAGCCAGGCTCACTCTTCACTCTGAGGGTGGCTGTCACCGACAGGGCCCCTGCTCTCCCTTTCAGAACGCTGGTGCCACCCCGGGCACTTCCACATCAGGCCAGCTCAGGCTCTGATCCTCGTTGGCAAGTGTGAGCCGGGGGGGGGGGGCACAGCTCACAGGGGCCACTAAGAGGCAAGAGGGGTGCTCCGGGGGGCTCAGGACCTGAGCATCCTTCCAACGTGGGAGAGCTGCATGGGACGGGAGGCCAGGTAGAGCGTTTGTGGGTGTTGAGGTCAGACCAGGCTGTCTTCCAATATCAGCTCCCTCACCTCAGCAGGGTGACCCAGGCTGGCAAGGTGCCTGACCTCCTGTGATTCAGTTCTTCAGACCACAAGATGTTGCAGCAGCACTTTGGGAGAGACTGTATCACACAGGGCAGCTTCACTTCAATTCCACTGCTCACCTGCTACGTGTACTTGTGTGTTGGCCTATCTGAACTCAAGTTTCACCTCTGAAATGGAAACTATAGATAAGCTCTTTGCCATAGGGTTATAGGAGGATTCGATGAGATCGTCCATGTAATGTGTTTAACATAGAACCTCATGTAAATGCTCAAAATGTTGTTGATGGTGATGGTGGTGGTGGTGATGGTGATGATGATGGTGATGGTGATGATGGTGATGATGATGATGATGATGGTGATGATGGTGGTGATGATGGTGATGGTGATGATGGTGATGATGGTGATGATGGTGATGGTGATGGTGGTGATGATGGTGATGATGGTGATGGTGATGATGGTGACAGTGATGATGGTGGTGATGGTGTTGATGGTGGTGATGGTGATGATGATGGTGATGATGGTGATGGTGATGGTGATGGTGGTGATGATGGTGGTGATGGTGATGATGGTGATGGTGATGATGGTGATGGTGATGGTGATGATGGTGATGGTGATGGTGATGATGGTGATGGTGGTGATGATGGTGGTGATGATGGTGGTGATGGTGATGATGGTGATGGTGATGATGGTGATGGTGATGATGGTGATGGTGATGGTGATGATGGTGATGGTGATGGTGATGATGGTGATGATGGTGATGGTGATGGTGGTGATGATGGTGGTGATGATGGTGATGGTGATGGTGATGGTGATGACGGTGGTGATGATGGTGATGGTGATGATGGTGATGATGGTGATGATGGTGATGGTGATGGTGGTGATGATGGTGATGATGCTGATGGTGATGATGGTGACAGTGATGATGGTGGTGATGGTGTTGATGATGGTAGTGATGGTGATGATGATGGTGATGGTGATGATGGTGATGGTGATGGTGATGATGGTGATGGTGATGGTGGTGATGATGGTGATGATGGTGATGGTGATGATGGTGATGGTGATGGTGATGGTGGTGATGATGGTGGTGATGGTGATGATGGTGATGGTGATGATGGTGATGGTGATGATGGTGATGGTGATGGTGATGATGGTGATGGTGATGGTGATGATGGTGATGGTGGTGATGATGGTGGTGACGGTGACAGTGATGATGGTGGTGATGATGATGATGATGGTGGTGATGGCGATGATGACGGTGATGATGATGATGGTGATGATGGTGATGATGGTGATGGTGACGGTGGTGATGATGGTGGTGATGATGGTGATGGTGATGGTGATGGTGATGATGGTGATGGTGATGACGGTGGTGATGATGGTGATGGTGATGATGGTGATGATGGTGATGGTGATGATGGTGATGATGATGATGATGATGATGATGGTGGTGATGATGGTGATGATGGTGATGGTGATGGTGATGGTGATGATGGTGATGGTGATGGTGATGACGGTGATGGTGATGACGGTGACAGTGATGATGGTGGTGATGGTGTTGATGATGGTGGTGGTGAAGACAACATACAGGTCTTTAATTGGTGTCCTGTAGCTAGCTCCTTTCATACGTGTTCTCTCCTGTTCCTCTGTGACACCCAGCACCCCTTGCTGGTGGCCCTCTGGGACCTCTCCTGTTGTGGACATCCCGCTAGTGTCCTGTGTGCCCCTCCCCCAGGAGAGCTGTGCTCACCGAGAGTCACGTGTGCTTGTTTGTCCCAAGCCAGTCTACGCCTGTGGTGATTATGCAAGTTAACCATCACGTGTCAGACACTTAGGAGGCACTAAATATTTTTTGAATTAACAAATTACACAAAACATTGCTTTACATATGAGCGTAAAAAGAAAAGAGAATTGTTTCTGTGAAAACTAATAGGAATGACCTTTTAAAAGTGAGCATGTAAAAAACATGGTCAAATCAGATGTGGACGAGGCGCCACAAGCCAGAGGGTCCCCGGCCCCGGCTGCTCCTAGAGGACCCTGCATCCTCCATCCCCCTTAGTGAAAGTGAGTCCTGTCAGCCGCGGCTGCAGTGGTTTGTACCCAGAGGACATGTGGGGCTCCAATAACACAAGTGCTGACTCACCCTTGAAAGATTTGAAAAGCAGCATTTTGTTTTCAGAAAAATTAAAACATTCTGTGATGTGTGTCAGCGTTTCCATAACCTTAAACAGACTTTTTCAACCCACAGGACAAGCCCCTGCCCCATGGTGAGCAAGCCACCCTCCCCCATATCAACCGACTAAAATCAGATCCCAGCAGAAAAGGCAGCTGCTGCAGGTGGCACGACGTGGCCAGGGGCTGCTCCTGGGGCGCTGTGGGCAGGCCAGTGACACGGCCGCCAGGGCAGAACCGCCACAGGGAGAGTCATTTCCTGACCCCTGACCGCGGGGCGGATGGCGTGTCCTGGGAGCACCTCCAGCCGCGTGTCGGCGGCTCTTCCTCTTCGCTGAATCTCTGGAAAATGCCTTCTTCCTCCTTCCCAGGCACCGTCCTGGGAACGGCCCGCTGGAGAGGAGTCGCCGCCTGGCCAGTGACCCCTGGTGACAGATTAAACAGACGTGGAGAAACTAGCGGGAAAGTAAACTTCCTGGGCCCGGTCTCAGCCTCCCACGCCTTCCCCTTCCTCTCCCCCCACCCCCGTCCCCAGCGCCCAGCAGCATCACCGTCCATGATGGGCCCCCCGCCCAGCAGCGCCAGGTGAGGACCCTACGACCACTGTTTCCCAGCACGGCCGGGCTCCACAGCCGCCCTCAGGCCTGCTTCTCCCACCCCCCCCAGCGGGACGCGCTCCCAGGCTGACCTCTCCCAGCCTCGGTTTCCGCATCTACACGCAGGGCTGTGGGTCCCTCCCCTGAGGCCTGCCCACCGGAGGTGACACACGGGCCGCGAGCCGGTGAGCGCAGCTCCCTCGGGTCGGAGCTCTGCAACGCTGTCCGCACCACCGCTGGCTTGGAAAGCCACGAAGGCCGCCGTCCTCTGAGAAAACCACCACGAGCCTCTCACTTCCTATGAATTCCCTACCTTAACTCTCATACGCGGCCTCAGAGAGACACGGGCGCAGCATCGCTGGACGAGAGGCAAGAGCGACGGGTCTGGGATTTGAACCCAGCTCCAGCTTTAGGCATTTCCGTAACCATCACCAGCTGAAGTAAGAATTGAGGAGGGCCTGTCTTTTGCTTTTATTTATTTATTTTCAGCTGAGGCATAACCGATGCACAACGTAGTTTCAAGTGCACAATGTAATGATTCGACGCTGTGTATATTGTGAAATGATCACCGCTCTCTGCCTCCTTGACGTGACCCTCTCATCTTTACGCTCGATGGACTTCCGTCAAGCTGTTGCACTGGCACACGGCAGCCCGGGCGTCCTCACGGGTGCAGCCCAGACCCCCGGGGACTGAGTCAGGCGGGAGTCATAGCTCGTCTGAAAAGCCGCTCCACCGTGGTGGGACGTCCGCCTATCCTGGCCAGCCTGCCCCCACGGAGCCTCTCTGGCCATGAGGGGTCACCTGTCCCCCTTTGCTCTGATGCTGAGGCAGCGTTCCCAGGAGGGGGAGTCGCCCATGTGGCTATAAATTTGACGCTGCAGCAGGAAGTTGGAGTTGGAAGCCGTGACCCGTGAAATTGGACGCCGTCTGATGAGAACACTGTACCCTGACTCGCGTGGGGCTGCTCTCCCCGGGGCCTGAGGGAGCGCAGGCCGTGCGCGCCGGGCGTTTCCTTTCGGTCCCCTCCCCGGCCCCAGTGCTAACTGACGGACTCAGGCCCCTCGCCTTGCCTCGGAGGTGTGCAGGCCCACCACACGTCAGCCGCACACACGTGCTCCGAACGCGTGTCCGTGAAACCCTGGAATCAGCCGCAGACGGCAGGGCTCCTATGAACGGGGCGGTTCCTCACTCTCCAGTACGATGACCCCAAACACACATTCATTCACGACTAATTTATGCAGCACCGCCTCCACTCAGCTGCCCTGGGAGGGGGGCGCACGGTTGGCGTCGCTCCCCTGCGACGGCAAAGGCGTGGCCCCGGCCCGGCAGCCCCACGGACCCGAGACGGCCTGACTTCCACTTACCGCCGTGTGCAGTTCACAACACTGAACCGATTCTCCTTTTCTTTTCTGAACTGCCTTTCTATTAGCAATTTGTATTTTTGCCTGTGTGATTTACCTGTACACATAATTTGCCTGTTTTTTCTAAAATTGAAGTGTAGCTGATTCACCATATTGTGTTAGTTTCAGGTGTGCAGCACAGTGATTGAGACACATATAGATACACACACACACACACACACACACACACACACACACATATATGCTCTTTTTCAGTTTCTTTTCCATTATAGGTTATTGCAAGGTATGGAATACAGTTCCCCATGCTACACAGTAAACCCTTGCTGCTTATCTATTTTATGTATAGTGGTGTGTATATGTTAATCCCAAACTCCTAGTTTATCCCTCCCAGCCCCACCCCTTTGGTAAACATGTTTGTTTTCTATGCCTGTGAGTCTGTTTCTGTCTTCTAAGTTCATATGTATCATTTTTTTTTAGATTCCACATATAAGTGATATCATGTGATATTTGTCTTTGTCTGACTGACTTCACTTAGTATGACAACCTCTAGGTCCGCCCATCTTGCTGCAAATGGCGCGATTCCATTCTTTTTTATGGCTGAGTCATATCAGCCATATATATGTGCCACCTCTTCTTTATCCATTCCCCTGTCGATGGACACTTAGGCTACTTCCATGTCTTGGCTATTGAATTGATTCAATCTATTTTATGTACAGTAGTGTGTATATGTGAATCCCAAATTAACCAGGCATGACAGACCTCAATGCAGAGGTCTGTCATAGAATACTGGACAGAGCTGCCTGCCAAAAATTCATGCAAAAGTCAGCTGATTCGAAGACACGAGAGAGCAAAACTTTGCAGATAATATTTGCTTTCATGATTTATGTACATGAATATCAAAGTGATTGGTGGAGTTTTCAGTGTTCATCTGTATATGTGTCCTTCTCTGGACCAGGACAAAGGTTTCTGATGACAGCTACCAAATCTGATAACAAAAGCTAGAAAACTAGAGGGGGGAAAAAGAAAGAAATTGTATTCAACCCATGCTAGGTTATTTCAAGAAGGATCTAATTTCAGGTCTGCCGACATACTCTGACATCCTTGCTTGAGCTTATGGCAAAATAGTCCCTTTTCTGGATCTGTGTATGAATAAAAATGTCAACGATCTTTTCAAGTATTTTGTTGGCAATGTTCTCATCCTGGCAGTCGGGGAATTCCAGCAAAAAGAACAAAATGTTTGCCTTGTGTTCAATGTTTAATTACCAAAGCCAAACTCACAATTTTAAAATCCCAAGTTCATTCTCTTCTTAAACCAGGAAATGATGTAATCTAGTCTAAACCAAGAAATACTGAGCTTGTGCCCAGTCTTCTGGCACTGTTGCTGTGGCATGAAGTGGTTAAGAAATGAGGTCTTAAGATGATGGGCCTAGAATTTAATAGGAGGATGGAAATAGGACACATACATTCAAAGACACCACCACGCCCGGCAAGCCGTGCGGGGACCGGGAGGAAACAGCCCTTTAGAGGCTGTACACTTTCGAGACGGAATCAGCTGACTCTGTGCCTCTGGACCTTCCAAAGGCAGGATCAATGGGACGACAGACTGAGCAAAGTACGGAGAAGCGCATACGACTTTGAGAGCGCTCCAGACTGCGGTACATATTCCTTGAACGTGTACGTCATACAAACACACATTCAACAGCCCTGGTGCCCCAAGCACCAAACGGCAGAGACAAAAGCGTCTTTCAGTGGTTTGCTTCTAACCAGATCAAGGTTTCTCACTGCAGAAGAGATTTCCTCACAGCACGTGGATCTCCACGCACACGCGCGCACACGCACACGTGCCTCACTGGCGGCCCAGGGGGCCCCCTCCCCTGCTCCTGGTCCTCACGTGCGCACACTTTGGCGTCTAGAAACTTCCTCTTGCCCAACATGCCCTGGCGTTAACTCCATCGTCCTGCAGACCTCAGGGGCTCCGGCCCCGACGGCTCGCGGTGGACGTGAGGTCCCCGCAGGGCTGTGATCGCACCAGCGTCTCTGTCCCTCCAGCCGCCAGCCCGGGACAGAGGCTGGGGTTTCACGTGAGCCCACAGCGCCCGGCTCAGCGCTTGTTCCAATTAAATGTCCCGTGAACGCACGTGAGTGGCTGGGCTGTTGCTCTGCCACCCGCTGGCCAAGTGACAAGGCGTGAGTGACCATCAAGGCTGAGACTCTGGCCACAGAATCTTCCGGAATCTGCCCACAGCCTGGCCAGGTGGATCTCACCTCCCGGCTAAGACAGGTATCCACTTGTCACACGGAGGCCACACCTCAATTGGCTTCCCTCCGTCTCCCCCAGATGACTGAGCCTCACAAAGTCGCGTCTGCCTCACGGTGACGAGAAGATAACACACGTCCGTGACATTTCCTTATAAAGCGCAAACTGTAGACAAGCGTCAGCTGCTCGGCCGTCCCCAGGCACAGAGCGTCGACCCTGCGGAACAATCGCTCGCGTGTCTGCGAAAGCGTCGTGCCCTCGTGACACCAGCCTGTGCCGGGACTCGGCACGGCTGGGGAACCCCGGGGTTTGTCTGTCCCGGGACGTGGTGAGCAGTGCCATCCACCCTGCCCTGGGCCCCGAGCAGGACCGCCCCCGCTGGCCTGCGCAGAGAGGCCGGAGTGCAATCCATCCCTCAGGCGTGCGGGCACACGCGCGCGTGCCCACACGGCTGCATCCCCTCCTGCTCCGTACTGCACTGTTATCTCATCTCAGCGAGAACTCCGCGTTCTCACCAGGATTTGGAGTTTAAAACACCGTGGACTGGCTTGTCAAGCCTTGGAGGGCATCTCATGTTGAGGGGCCCCCTGAGGACCAGCCGTGAATGGCGGGCTCTGCCACGGAGATGGCATTCCACTGCTGTTTCTGTCTAGTGAGATGTAGTTTAAGTCCTGGGTTTTATGCTTCTTGTTTGTTTTCTGAAAACCTTTTCTTTCCTGTTCATTCGGAGGAGTAGAGAAAAGGGGGTGATTTTCCGGGGGTTAAGAATTGGTCCCCATTATCATTTCAAGGGCTCCGCACCCTGGGCTCCAGAAGGCAGTAATGAGCAGGGAGCGGCTGCCGGTTCCCGGAAACTCTCCAGCTGCCCTGGTCTTGCTGCGATTCGCAGGGCCCCCGCTTCGGGCAGCGCTGTCCTCCCAGATCGCTATCATCCCCAGCCCTCGCTGTGGACCAGGCAGAGGCTTTAGCTCAACCCGCAGGGGCCGACCTGGCTCACTCCTCCTGGAACAAACTGTGGTTACTTTCCAAACTCAGCATAAATACTCGCACGGAAGGCAAGCAAGGGACACGCGGCCATGACAGGATTTCACGACGGTCTTGGCCGCCCACGTCCGCTCCGACGGCACCAGGTCAACAGGGAAGCTCTTGGTGTGGACACACGTCCCACGATACTGAACCTGCTGGGCCTCACTTTTGAGACAGGGCTGCTGACAGCTTATTCAGCCTGACATCTGGGAGACAAGATTTAATTGCAATGAACATTCAACCACAGAAGGAAACAATGAAGAGACCAGGAAGGAAGGTAAGGCCTCTGACCGAACTCCAGAATATCCACTTTCCATACTGTCCACGGTCAAAGATCGAGATGAGCTCAAACCAAAGCTTTTTTGTTAATTAAAGGAGACGCGTCTATTTTTGTGGAGACAACACCGGATGTTTACTTCAAAGGGCTAATACTGGTCCGGCTCTGTTCCTTATCAGCCGTGCACCCTTAGATGTGTCACTTAATCGCCCTGGACCAGTTTGCTGTGTGTAAACAGAGCACAGACGTACCTCACCTACTCAACTAGCAGGCCGTCGAGGGCACCAGATGGGCTCACGCTCGGATGAGCAGCTTTCTCACCGTGTGTTCATTTGGGAAACTGATCAGTGAAATCCTGCACACTCTTGATAACAACATCAGCAATAGACCGGCAGGCTTAGCAGCAAATATTACGCCGTAACACCTCCTGGAGGTTAATATTCCTTATTCCGTTGAGCCCACTGGGAATAAAAGGAATAAAACTGGCATTTCTTCCTTATCATCCGGGTTCAAGAGTCCTCAATTTTGTTAAGTGTTCAGTGGTGGTTTTCAGTACTAAGCTAATAATATACAGAAAATGGAATTTTACAAATTTACAACACCCAGAAAGACCTAATAAAACACGGTAGCAGCTTCCCTTTTTGTACAAGAAACGTTAGCGTGAGTGCGCTGAGTGGCCCAGTAAGTCAGTGATTGAAAGGTCCCCCAGAAGTTCCTGAGGGGCCGGAAGACACGCTCCGGCCAAAGGCCGTTTTTTTCAGGGTTCAAGAAGACGGGAAAGCGCACCGTGCCCTGCCCCTTCCTCGGCCAGGTGGGTGAGAGGCCAGAGGAACAGGGTGTGTCCGCACAGGAAGCGTGGACCCGGGCTTGTCCCGTCGCATGTTTGCTCTGAGATGACTCACTGAGGAACGTCCTGAAATGGTTCAGCCTCGTCCCCGCTGACGGCGAGCCATGCAGACGCGCACCCCCCGCCCGCAAAGCTGGGCTCTTTCTGTGCCACAGCCCCCCATCCGGGTCGCACCGCAAGGGGCGTCAGGTGCAGGCCCGGCTGGCACCTCGCCAAGCTCATCTCGCTGTACGTTTCTCTTTCTTCCCACAGTAAAATAGCCTTATTGCTCTTTTCCGAATAAGTAATATAAAAAATAGTTTCGTGTAAAAATTCTAACAAAACTTTAGGTATTAAAAAGAAAGGAAATCATCAGAAACCCTTAATCCTGCGGTAACCATCATTTATGCATCTGTACGCAGACACACACACCGTTATGTAAATAAGATAGTATCACATGTGAACTTTCTATCATGGCAGAAGTTTTTTTTTTCCAAAAAGCCTGTTTTTGGCTTCTTATCTTTCTCCTCCAACCTTCCCACCCCCCATGCCAGACGGTCAGTATAAGCCATGGGGGTGCGTCTTCCAGACTTTCCCCTTGTTCCAATGATCCACACGCAATGACACATACTCATGCACACGTATGCGATTGCAAGTAGATCATCGTTGAAAAGATTGAATAACATTATGTAATTTTACCTCATCTTTGTTTTTCTCCCTTAAGAATATGTTCCAAGTCAGCTGGTACCAATGTCATCATTTTCACAACAGTTACAAAATAGTCCACGACGTGAACGTACCACAACCAATGAGCTTCAATTCTGTTTCCTTTGCTGGGAGAGGGCATTGAAAGAGGGCGGTAAGCATCCTGGTAGGCCTGCTTTCTGCACGTGTGTCCTCCCGTGCGGAGCGCAGAACGTGAATTCCTGGGTGGGGGGAGACTTCCTTCTTCACTAGGTGGTACCAGATTCCTTTCCCCAGAGGCTGTAACTATTCGCATTTCTACCACCTCCTCCCCAGCAGTGACTATCACTCTTTAACTGGTGTCTGTGGATTGATAGCTCCCGGTCCCCTTAATTAGCGTTTTCTGAATCTCATTCGTGTTCTTCTAGATTTGTCTTTCTGTTCATCACTGTTCATATCCGCTGTCCATTTTTCTTTCTATCGGGTTATCTTTAGCTCATCAATTTGTTAAATCTCTCCACAGATTATACCTTATTGTAGGTGAGCCCTTTTCCTCTCGTAACTTTGCAGATATCCTCTCGTGTTTGCCGGTTGACTTCGATTAAGTTATCTTCATCTCTTTGCTGTAAGAAGTTACCATCTAACACGGAAACTCTCCCGACCCCTAGGTTGTACCGAAGGCCTCCTAAGTATTCTTCTAAAAGGTTTGTTGCATTTTACAGTTGTCTTTACTCCATGGCATTTATTACGTCATTCTTTCACCCTTGCGTTGAAAGTGTGGCTTTGCCATGCATTACATGTCCATCTCTCTTGGGATCTGTTTCTGGGCTCTTTGTTTTGTCTCACAGGCCTGTGTGTCCGCGTGTCCTGGTGTAGCTCGGGACGTGCAGACCCCGGGGAGGTTTCCCTCCACCCCCCGGGGTACCAGGGGTGCTCAGGTTCAGTAGCCTGTAGGTGGCTCTCAGACCCACAGGCCCCAGCTGGGACAGCCTAAATTCTCATCTGATTTTCGAAACAAAACCATGAAGTCGATTTAGATACCCCGTTTCAGAGACGACAGAACGAAGACTCTGGAGTTGGAAGCAGCCCAGGGCTCCTGGGCACCCTTGTTTTCGACCCCACCTCCCCGCTTTGGGTTGTGTGTGCCTCACTGGGTCCTGACTCTCAGGTCAAGCTCAAGAGAAGGGTGATCTCCCGCCCAGACCCGAGGACCCTCTTCGCTGCCCCCGCCCCCTTCCGCACGCCCTACAGCACGGGACAAAGTCTCCAACCTGCTCCTCCCAGTGAGACCCACGGCTCCGCAGGGCTGCCCTGGCAAGGGACCTGGGACGGTCACCTTGGAGCAGGCCTGGGGGGATGCAGTGGGGTCTCTCTGGGGTGGGCTGGGGACCCCCAGGGACCGGGCCTCCCATCCCGGCCCTGAGAATGTTCCGAAATGAGAACGTCCCTGAGAATGTTCCAAAGCCAGCTCCTGGCTTTGGGCTGGGAGGCCACTTGCTCTCGTCTGCAGACTTTCCCCAAGAAAAGCTCTTAACACAGACCCGCCCTGGACCCCGCATGCCTCCTGCTGGCAGGTGGCGCTGAGCGCGCGGGACCACTGTCGCAGGGTCAGCGGGCCCCCCCGCACAGGTGTGGGCAAACCCGCTTCTCAGGCCGAGAACTTGCCACGAGGCGGTTTGTGAGATAAAAGGTGCCCTAAACCTGCAGGCGGGGTCCTGATGCGCTCGATGCCCCGCCGGCTCTTCTCTCACAACCTGTTACCTGGTCTTTAAGTCGCTGGCAAACGACACAGAACCTGGCCGGTGACTTCCTCTGTTAGGGATTCGCTTTCCGCCATCTGGTTTCGGATCGGCTCCCTGCACCGCAGGTGGAATCCTCCTAGTTTCTTCGGGGCCCCACTGCAGCGCGGCCATCATCGTTTTTGAAGTTGTAGGCAAGCCACCTCTTCTGGGGTCTGTTTCCCTTTGTCAAATGAGACGAATAACAAAATCACTAACGTCTTAACGTGCGCCGGGTTCCCAAACTGCTTGCGGGAGCCCATCTGTGCCTTTCCTGACGGTAACTGAAGTTCAACAGTTACTCTGTGTACGTTGTTGGTTCATGTCTGTCTCTCCCATTGTACTTTAGCTCCAGGAAGGAAGGAGCTGTTTGTCCGACCACTACCTTTCCAACACCTGGGAAAGCCCGGGCACCTGGAAAGGCCCTAGTCTCTGAATCAGCCACTGAATCAAGGAAGGCAGGACCGCGGGCAGCCCCGGGCGTGGTGAGCGCGGCGTCCTGGCAGCCCTGCCCTCTCTGTGCTTCTGCGCTTGGCTTCCAGAGCGAGTGGGTTCCATGGGCTGTGGTGGGAAACAAACCCTCTCTCCCATTAAATCGTCCCAGACCTGACTGTCCCAGGAGGGCAGCGCTGCACACCTGGGACCAAGGAGGGCCACACGGGGCAGAGGCGCGGGTGCGGCGCAGGCCTCCCTGCAGGCCCCGAGCTCCCCCCACAAGGCTTTGGGCCCAGGCTGTTTAGTCTTAGTAGAAAAAAACATAACATCCTGTCACCAAAGAACAAAGTCGATCCGAGGAGTTTCAGGCCTTGCTCAGGGAAGGGGGACCGGGGCCACGTGCCTCAAGGCTCCTGAAATCACAGGTGACAAGGGAGGCGTGAGGGTGGCCGCCCGAGGAGCTCCCGCCTCAAGTCCAAGGTCCCTCTGGCCCGCCTGAGAGTTCTCGAGGCCCCTCCCACCACCCAAAGTGTGAGCTTCCGGACGCGAGGGGCAGGTGACCTCCTGATGAGGGACCAGCAGCGATGTCCCCCCGACGGGCCGCCCCGGATGCTGAGCCCGGCGGGGCTGTGGCCACCACGGCAGCTGCAGACACACAGTTTCCACAGACAAAGTTTCAAGGCCTGTTTTGTTTCCCTGCACAGGAACCATCACACAGAAGGCCTGAGTCATATGCTGATTACATCAAAGAGTGTTTGTCTTGGTCTGCAGCCTGTTTGGGTTAAAACCAAGATAAATTGCAACTTGGCTAGAGAAGCTCACAAACACGCCAGTTTCAGTCACTTCTGCTGGGGAATGTGCGGTGCGTTCAGGCCCGGCGCACCGGCCCATCCTGTCCTTATTCAGCAAATTGCTGATGGAAAAAGCAAGCTGCCGGGCGCTGGCCTCCACGTGTTCTTACGGTGGGAGGGCGGCGTCCCCGCGCCTGTGAGCTCAGTGCCGCCACGGGGCCTCCTGCTTCCCTCCCACCCCCGGGAGCCGGGCGCGTGGCCTGGAGGGGGGCGCGTGGCAGCTCCCCGACTCCCACCCCCAGGCGGCTGTGGGACCTGCAAGTCCCCGGAAGTTAGCCCCGTGCATGTGAAGCCCGTGCGCGGCGAGGCCTGACTCAGTGCCCGCGGTGCCCCAGCTGGCGTCACCTGCTCGCCCGGCTGGCACCCCTGCTCTGGGCCTGCTGGCAGAACTCACCTCCCCGCCCTCGTGGGGCGGAGGCCTCCACCCACCCTCCTGCTGTCAGCGGGGACGGCCCGCGGCTCCTGGCCACGTGGCCCCGTCCCCGGCTGCAGCCGCCGGCCAGGGCAGACGCGGGTCTTGGAGGGGGGGAGGGAGTGGGTCAGGCCCTGCCGGGGCGTCTCGCTATTTTGCGGTCCCCTAATTTGAACCCCAGTCACCTGCAAATCCATTCCCAGCAGCACCTGGACGGTGTTTGAATCTCGGGCCGTTAACACTTGTCCCTCACACGGTTTAAGAAGCACTTTCAGAGGCTCACCCCTTCTGGGGGCTGTTTCTCTTTGTTAAATGAGACAAATCCCAATCACTAATATCTTCGTGCGGGCCACGGGTCCCCGGCACATTTCGGGGGTGCAGTCACGGCCCCCAGGAAGCGTAGACGCGGGAGGGGAAGGGAGGCGGTAAGCTCCCACCCCCGGGGCAGGACCTGGGGGCCGGGCACGCTCCTCCCACACCCCACGGCCCGGCATCGTGGCTTTTCTTCAGACGTTCGCCCCTTCTTCTGTTCAACGGTCACTGCGGCGGTAACTCACGAGGGCCCCCGGGCAGGCCCTGCTCTGGGAATTACGGGAGCTGCGGCTCAGGACCACCGGGCAGGCGTCCTCACGGTTGGGGGCTGCGTTCTCCAGGGGACGGGGGCCCTGGGACAAACGGGAGAAACGTGGAGCCTGAGGGGACAGGAGCCCGGGACAAGCAGGGGTCGGAGGGGACGGGAAGGTGAAGGACCCGGACGCTGAGTACTTGGGGTACCAAGTCCCACACCCTCGCCGAGCTCCCCTATCGGGAGCTCAGTGCCACGTGGGGTGGCGGCCCGTGGGCTCCGGCACAGGCACCTGGAGGCTGGGGGGTGCGGGCGGGGGGCCCGTGAGGAAGGCCCGCGCGCACGAGGGGTCAGGGGGTGATCCCGCAGGAGTGAGCTGGACCGGCGGCCAGCCCCAGCTGGGGATTCTCTGGGCGTCTGAAGGTCAGGGCTCTGAGAAATGGCTCCAACAAGGTGAGGGGGACGGAGGGCTCCATCCTATCCAGAGACGCTGCCCATTCCCCCGTCTGCAAAGTGAGCCCCCGCTCACCTCCACCCCAGGCCAGGGTTGCCACCTCCCCTTCCATGCGAGGGACTGACACACGCTCATCCTTAGAGGACACGTCCAAGGGCACATGGTCCATCCCTCCAAATTCTCCGCTCTTTCTACCACAGTCCTGGTTGAAAACCCTCCCTGCAGAAGCTCTTTCCATTTCTGGAGACTCTGAGAGCTAGAAAGTTCTTGCGGTTTCAGTCTGCACATCTTGGTTATACCTCTTGGGATGCTACAAAAGAAATGTAATTCCTCTCTCCCGTGTGAGAGAGGAATTAAAATTTGAGAATCACTGGTATTGAACATCGCAGATAAACAAACATCCATGGAGAATCTGATTTGTTGCAAACGCTGGAGGGATCAGAAACAGTAAGGCACCATCTCTTCAATTCCAAGGCTCTTGGAGAAGAGCCCGTGGATTTTAGATACACTGATGATAGATAATAATAATGAGAGTGACGATGGATAGGTAGGTAGTTGATAGATGATTAGATAACTAGATGCATGGTAGATACACAAATAGATAAGCAGTTTATAGATGATAGATAGATAGATATAGATGATAGGTAGATAGATAGATATAGATAGATAGAGGTGATGATGTAGATAGATAGATGATAGGTGATAGATGTATCCACAGATGATGGATGGATAGATGATGACGGTGGATACACAGGTACATAGGCAGATGATAGCTGACAGTGGATAAATGGATGACAGATAAATAGAAAATTGAGAATTATGATTGATAGATGATAGATGGATGACTGATAGATGATAGGTAGATAAACAGATGGACAACAGACATAGATGGGTTTGTTTCAAAACAACGCTGAAGGGTTAAAGGAGGTCGTGTCAGCTTTATAGGGGCCCATTTGTGCTGCTGGCAGCAGTGTCAGGGCGTTCTCCTGGGCTCCCGCCAGAGCATCAGCCCTGAGGGGGGGCTCCTGGGGGTGGGTCCCTGGCCCTGGGGGACCCCCCCATGGGCAGCAAGCCTCCCTGTAGCTGCCCACCTCTGGGTCACATGGCCTTCCGCACTGGCTCCCGGCCCTCGTAAGACTCTGGCAAGTAATTCCCCACTTAGGGAATTCTCTTCAAATATCCAGGCTTACTTTTGTTTCTCTGATTTTCACGGCAGAGGGGGAGAGTACTTGAAAGAGGGTGTTGACAGCAAGGTCAGATGCTACTGAGGGTTGAGAAGAGCCACTGGATTTGGCACCAGGAGGCGTCGGCGGCTTTAGCCAGAGTGCTTTCAGTGGCGGCGGGAGGTGTAGGCAGAGGTGCTGCTGTGGGTGGGAGGGAAGGAGAGCCTGGGGGGATGTGCGGGGACAGGCCACCCCTTCAGGCGTGGTTTACGTTGTCCTCTGTGAAGTGCAGGAAGGAGGCGGGGACGTGAGCAGAGGAAAGTTTTTGTCCTGTGTTGTCTTGTGTTGCTTTTAGACGCGGCTTTGGAGCCGGAGTCCGTGGGGCGTGGGGGGAGGGCAGGGCCTGAGGAGGATGGAGGCAGAGATGGCTTTGCCCGGGGGCCCCGCGGCCGCCGCGGGAGGTTTCCGGGGGGAGAGGGCGCCGCCTGCTGCCGGCCCGTGCACCACGCCGAGGCCACCGCGTGGACACCCAAGGCGCGCCGTCCACACGTCGGGCGGAGGGACCGGGGCCGCTCGCTCCAGGTCAGCAGGTGGCCTGGGTGGGGTCACGGCCCGCCTCACGGCTCAGGCGGCGCCGCTGACCCCCGGCCTCCAGGCGCGAGCTCCCGGCCCAGTCAGAGCAGGACGGGCCTGGAGTTGGGCCCAAGGCAGCGTCCAGAGGCTCCTGGGCCGCAGGCACCTCCGGCGGGGCTCCCAGACGGGCTCCTGGCAGAAGTCTGGGCTGCACTCCTTCCCTGCAAGCACCCCGCGCCCGCACAAGCTTCTCTGAGAGGCAGCTGAGCAGCGCCGACGGGGCGGCCTCAGAGCCCCCGGCCGCCCTCTGCCCTCGCCCGCGCTCAAGAGCAGCCACCGCTGGGTTCCTGCAGCCGCACTCAGGACGCGGGCCCCCGGGCTGCTCCCTCGACCCCCGAGAAGGGAGGCCCTGGCCTGCGGCTCGCAGCCCTGGAGCCTCGCGGGCTCGTGTCGCTCTGCGCTGACACGGGGAGGAGGGGCTCGCGGCCCGGGGGCTCCTTCCTCTGCCCGGCTGTGCGGCCCCGTGGCCTGCGCAGCCCTGGAGGAGAGTGGGGGCCTCTCCCGCCTTCGCTCGAAAGCCACCGGAGCGCTTATAAGTCACACAGAACATGCCAGGGCCTGAGAGTCCCAGGCGGGCTGCTTCGGGCCGCTCAGGACCCCTGGAAGGCTGAGGGCTGAAGCACAGCCCCAGGGTCTCCGGGGAGGGCCCGCAGCGCACGGGCCGGGTCACGACGTGAACTCTACCCCCTCACGGCCCCGCCGGAGCCCAGCCCTGCCGGGGCCCTGGCGCCACGGGGACGCTCAGCCCACGCGGGAGTCAGAAGTCCTCACTGGGGAAGGTCCTTCCTCAGAGTGAAGGGCCGTCGGCCAGCACGTGCTGTAGCCACTCGGGCTTCCGGCTTCACTCCTGGCGCCTCGCGGGATGAGTCTGGTCCCTTTCCGCACAAGCCGACCATCTTCATCTCGCAAATGGCTATTCCATGCTCAGGATGGCTACTTTACATGTCCGCTTGGCCGGGTCGAACGCCCACCTAGATGTTGCTGGGAAGGTATTTTTAGATGAGATTAGCCCTCAGATCACGCCTTTGTGTAACGCAGATGACCCTCCATAACCAGCGTGGGTCGCACGCAAGCAGTGGAAGATGCTGGGAAACGACTGAGGTGGCCGAGGAGGGAGAGGTTCTGCCACGAGGCGGCCTCTGGACGTGAGCGGCGGCACGTGCTCACCTCGGTCTCCGCCTGCTGCCCCCCCAGATCCGCCAGACCCCGCGGTCCTGTGAGCCAATCTTGAAATAAATGTCTCCCTATGCGTATGCTCCTATGTTCACTCAGCGAATCGTTGTTAATCTTTTATCCGTGATTGTGTCTCAGGACCTATAACATTGCCCAGCACATAGCAGACCATCAAAGCTTTGTCTGGGATGTATCTCATTAACAAAAGAGTGAATCGATGCGTGTGTCTTTGCCAGCGCTCTACGACGCATGGGAGACATTTCCCTGTACAGGGGAAACGCAGTCCCATCCACGAGAAGCAGAGAGCTTCCTCTAGGCGCAGCGGCCACAGCTGAGCACACACCCCGGGAGGTTCCTAGCGGAGGCAGAAAGGGCCTCTCCTCCTTCCCTCAGGACCCTGTGCACTTGTCAGTATGGCCGAAGACGACACTGGCTTCCCCAGCTTTGGAGCCTGTCGCAGACGGAACCCACGCTGCTACTCCAGGGTTCGCTTCCAGCCAGACGTGGGGGAGGGAGCACGGGGAGGGGCGACCGGGACGCCCCGGAACTGCAGGAGGGCGTGTGGTGTCGGCAGCGGGTGCGCCGGCCTCCTGGCTCCCACGAGCACGTTCTCCCGAAGGCCCCGTGAGCGTGGATTTCTGTCCCGCAAAGAGCTTCGCCTCTTCGCCTCTCTGGGCATGACTTTCAGTCTTGACTCTCAGAGAGTTTGGGAAGAGCCGGGGTTTGGTGGGAGGTGACCCTCTGGAGTGACAGCCCGGGCAGGCAGGGCTGGGGGCCGTCTGGGGAGACACCTCGGTTCAAATCAGTGTCTCCTTAAGCCCTCCGTGCTCGCGAGGGCCAGGTGGATCCCCAGACCTGGGAGAACAGGGGCAAAGCAGCCGCGGGCTGGGGCGCCCAAGAGAAAACTAAACTGACCAGGGGCCGAGTTTGCACCGAGGGCCACACCCGCCGGCTGGCTCGTCCCTAAAACCAACGTGTGGGCTCCCAGGGGGGTGGACACAGCCCTGGGCGTCCGCAGACGTGCCTCCCATCCCCCAAGCCTCCCCCATCCTCTGATGCTTCAGCAGCGGAGGTTATTATGGAGCACAGAAGAAATAAAGACATTGAAGAGAAATCCTGCATCTTTTCTGCTGAGATACGCGCTCCCTACACAGCAAAGAGCAGGAGTGGGCACCTCCGAGGCCTCACACAATCCTTCGGGCAGAGCGGGCCCGGGGCCGGTGCCACCCACGGGGAGGGAGGCCCCACGGAGGCCTGGGCGTCTCCCGCCTCCTGCCCAGGACCCAGGCCGCTCGCCCTCTGACCTCGCTTGCTCCGCGCTCCCCTTGGACAGCCCTCGCTCCGCCGCGCACCCAGCGCTGCTGCCCAGCTTTCCAGAGAACCCAGTTCAAACCCACCCCCACAGCCAGCGACCCTGCCCCTGCCCTCCCCGTAATGGCCCACCCTCTGTGCCCTGTCCCTCCCGGGTCCCTCTGACCACCCCCCCAAAGGCCGTGCTGCTGTAATTGGGTCACTTCTTTGAGCCGCAGGAAGGAGGCCCCTTACGGACAGAGGCCGTCTCGTCCGGGGCTCTTGTCCTGCCAGCACCAGGCCCAGCGCAGGTCGGGCGCCGGGGGTCCTAGTCCCTCTGCACACTTGGCCTTTCCCTCCCCCCACGGGCCAGCCCGTCCACCCGCGCTCCCATCCCACAGCCGCCCTGACGGGACAAACAGCACTGTGGCTGGAGAGGGCGGGGAGACCGCGGCACCTTTTGCTTTCAAGTTCACAAAGGTCTGGCCACTCGAGGATGAGCGTCTTTGTGGAAGTGGACACCAGGGGTCCCCAAGCATGGGCTAGGGCATCTGAGGACCGGGAGGCCAGCGGGCCACGAGGTCATCCTTTCAGATGAAAGGAAGAGGTGAGGCCGGACCCCTCCAGAGGCTCAGCCCGGGCTCCCCCTTGGCCGAGCTCCCTCGGGAGACACGGGGGACCCACGTGCGTCGCCCTCACCCCTCCCGGCCCAGCACCTGAGAACTTGTCCCAGCAGCAGTACGGGGCTGCACCCGCTTGAAGCACCGGCCCCATGCAGCGGCGCCGGAGGGGACCCTGGCCATGCTCTGCACAGGGAGAGCTCTCTGTGACCTGAGCTCCCAGACCTCGCAGCCCAGGACAGCAGGGTGGGGCCGCGGAGGGGCCTTTGCTCCCCGTGCGCTCCCTCGGCTGCGCAGAGTAGCTGTGACGCTTTGCTGTCCCCCCGCCACGGGGGATGCTGCTTCCAGGAACTGCTTTTCAGAAATCCAGCCCGGCACATGCTGGGAGACCAGCCGTCCACCTTCCCAGGCCTGAGACGGTCCCCCTACCCTCAGGCTGGGTGGCTGCACGACCCCATCCATCTCATTAACCCCTTCTGTCAGGCCGTGGCTTCTAACGGCGGCAGAGCTGAGCCACAGCTAAGGAGGGAGGAGGGCCAGGAAACCCCAAAGGACACCCCAGGAGCACTGGAGGGGAGCCCTGCATCCAGACCCCCAGCCCTGCTGGTGGGACGAGGTGGCCTCCCCACGCCTCTTCCCTGCGCGCCCCTGCCTCTCGCCTCAGCAAATCCCCCCCCACGCACGCACACCCATTGCTCTACACACACACTCCCACACTTGACACAGATGCACCTGCCTCTCCCCTCCCCATCATCTCCCCTCCTCTGTCTCCCCTCCTGCATCTCCCCCCTGCATCTCCCCTCCTCTACCTCCCCTCCTGCATCTCTCTTCCTTCATCTCCCCTCCTGCATCTCCCCTCCTGCATCTCCCCTCCTGCATCTCACCTCCTGCATCTCCCCTCCTGCATCTCCCCTCCTGCATCTCACCTCCTGCATCTCACCTCTTTCACCTCACCTCCTGCATCTCACCTCCTGCATCTCCCCTCCTGCATCTCCCCCCTGCATCTCCCCTCCTCTACCTCCCCTCCTGCATCTCTCTTCCTTCATCTCCCCTCCTGCATCTCCCCTCCTGCATCTCCCCTCCTGCATCTCACCTCCTGCATCTCCCCTCCTGCATCTCACCTCTTTCACCTCCCCTCCTGCATCTCACCTCTTTCACCTCCCCTCCTGCAGCTCCCCTCCTGCACGGTGAGTGTAGAGGGCACTTCTCCAGGGCACAGGTGCTCATCTCTTCCCCAGGCTCGGCCAACCCAGCAGAAGGAAACTCTGGCCTCTGAATGGGCCTATTTGGGGTTGGGGTGAGATAAAGCGGAACAGAGGGAAATTTCAGCTCTGAGCATCCACTGCACACTCCTCTTCTGACCGCTGCCCTCCCCTCTGAGTCTTCGGCTTCATGCCAGGCCACAAGCAGGGACCACTCGCACTGTCTCCTTCCTGTGGTCCTAATAGATTAGTGATAATAATGCAACCATGTGAGATACAGCTGAGCAGCCACTGGAGACCCCAGAAGGTCAAATGCTGAATATCAGCCTGGAGGAGAAAGGGCCCCAGGGTCCCAACACTTGCCGGGGATACAGAGTACAGCCAGGAGCGCCAGCTATGCAGAGTCTTGCAACAAGTGTCCCTGAGGGGAGGAAAAAGCACTTCCAAGAAGGCCGGCAGGACAGGGAACGGGCCAACAGGACAAGGGACAAGCCAGCAGGACAGGGGACGGGCCAGCAGGACAGGGGACAGGCCAGCAGGACAAGGGACAAGCCAGCAGGACAGGGGACAGGCCAGCAGGACATCTGAAGCCTGGCAGCGCTTCAAGAGGAGCTAGAAGAGAACAGGGCATCACTCAGCTTCCTGCCGGCCCCCTCCGTCCACCCACCCATCCCCCTGGAAAGGTCATGATTGGCAGGTCCAGCTGGGGAGGCTGCTGCAGGTCTGGCCTCTGTGCTGTCCTGACAGATGTTTTAATCTACTGTGTGAAGAACGACTTCTGCACAGTTCTGCTGTTCAAACATCTGTTTCTGTTTAGAATGACGGAGGGTTTCAAATGGTGCTGGCCGTGCCGCCCGGGAAGTGTTTAAACAGCGACCTCGTTGCTTACTTTGCGTTACAGCCGGGGAGGATTTACCGCGGGCAGGCTGGACAGAATTTTAAGCTCTGTAAAATAGATCATTCATTTCAAAAAAATATGCGATCTGTTTAGCTTCCTAAATACATCCTTTTTGAAAGGCATCCAGGGAGCATAAGCTTCTAGAACTGCTCGTGTTCTAACCCCTCACAGCCCTTGCAAAGGAGCCTCTCTGGCTTTACCTGTGGCCGTTATGCTCACCCTGGCCCGGCTCGCCTGTCACACCCGGAGCTCGGAGGGCCCCGCGCACGACGACAGCACGGCCCGGCCGCGTGAAGCCCGGGGGCCCCCCTCCATCCCACAGATCTGACCATCTTTCTTGCTGGGCTCAGACGGTTGCCCACCTAAGTCTGTTCTTATTTGTCTACACGTCCCCAGAGCTCAGCACCCATGAGATGTGAGACAGACGCTGAAATAATTAAGAGTCTCGTTCCACAAAGCTTTGAATATGGGAACACCAAGAGGTGTTTGTAGGTAAGTTCTGAGAGCGTCAGGCAAGGGGATCCTTTTTCTCCATCTATAAACTGGGTGTTGAACCACGTCGGAAAGACAGGAAAAGGAGATATTTGCCGAATGCCTCGATATGCTCGGTGCTTCCCCGTCACCATACAGAGACCGAGGACCTTGACAGGGTGTCGGGCCAGCGCTGCACGCGTCCCTCCCCGACGCCCTGGGCCGGGACAAGCGTTCTGCGGAGGGAAACA
The DNA here is from genome assembly GCF_026419965.1 of Kogia breviceps. NCBI lineage: Eukaryota > Metazoa > Chordata > Mammalia > Artiodactyla > Physeteridae > Kogia > Kogia breviceps. The sequence continues at coordinate 91,215,809 of NC_081322.1, read as the reverse complement.
AAGGGCCCGGGAGCCGAGGAGCCAGCGGAGTCCCGCCACTCACGGAGGCGCCTCCGAGCCCCCTCCCCACTCCCCAGGCCCCGGACCATGCGGCGGAGGCTGTGGGCCTCTAATTCAGGTCTGCGTGGCACCAAAGCCCACTCTTTTTCTAGTGAAATCCACCAAAACTTAGAACACGTGATAAAAAATTGTATACCTGGGCTATGTCGTTTGGGGACTGTTCTGAGAAGGAACACTTTTTCACTTTAGATTAGTAGACGATGGGTCTTTATCTTGTCACAGTTTTCCCACGTATATGCAAAGCTGCTGAAGCAAAGGTGCCGTGTCTCTGCTGTGAATGACGCCCTTAGACGGGGCTGAGCTGCAGGCGGAGGGCGAGGGCCCCGAGGGGTGGCGGGCACGTGCGGCCGTGAGGTGCTCACACCGAAACGCGCCGTCCTTCCTGTCCCTCCTCCTCGCCCCTCCCCCAGGGCAGGGGGACAGCGGTGCGGCGCCTGCCTGGCCGGCACCACCCCGCGAGATCCGCCCGTCCTTCCACCCCACGCTCCCTGGAGACCGTCCGCTCCGCCCAGAGCCCACCCTCCGGCCGGCGGTGACCGGCTCCGCAGAGCATCCCGAGGAGACTCGTCAGGGGAAGCATCCTGGGGGGACACAGGCTGCACCCCTGGGAAGGAGGGCTCCCCCCGTTAGTAAAGCGGCTCGAGTTGGGAGGGGGTCCTTGCTGCTCGACAAGCGCTGAGGGCCCAGTGACTGCAGGGGTCTCCCCGTGATCTGGGCCCCACCCCCGAGGCAGCCGTGCAGGGCAGCCGGGCCACGAACCAGCAGCGTCTCCACAGGAACCCCCCAGGGGGCCCACGTGGGTCCAGTTCTACTTGTTAGAGACGTGCAGTGCCAAGGACTCCAGCGCATTCGGTTCACTTAAGCAGGAAACGAAGCTCCAGCGACGAAGGCGCGCCGGGGGCAGTGAGGAGCGTGGCTCAATGCCAGCAAACTCCGACGTGGGGTCCGACGCAGCCTGCGTGAAGCGGGCGCTGACTCTTTACCTTGGCCACTAAGTGGACAGTTCTAGATGACCAGCTGCGGAGTTTTATTTTTATAAAATACTTAGTACCCTATAATTAAATGTTTTGATAATTAAAGATATAGCTTTATTTACATAATTAACTATTAAATATGAAATAATTGATATTAACATGATGAACTAATTTGTATTTTTTCTTTTTTTACTGTACAATTTTGAATATTTCGAAGAAATATATTCTGAAGCAAAATAATTTTGAAAATACTTTGTTTCTTTATATTTAATTTTTTGATGTTTATGTATTCAGATTTGGACCTTATAAATACAATTACATTTTTAATCCTAATCTAGATCACTAATGTCAACAGAACATAAATAACATGAAAATCTTGATTTTTAGCAACATAGTTTTTGCAAAATGTACAAAAATTTATGCATTTTGTATGCCTTTAGTTTGTATAATCCGGGCATTAACAGCCCATGGACAGAACATCCGAAAGTGCACAGCAGTCATTGAATTCAGTTGTCTTTGCTGCTTTGCCAGTTTTCATTATATATGTTAAGTATAATAATTTTCTGTGTGCATTTCTGGTTCTCCACGTGGAAGGACAGAAATGCTTTATCTGACAGCTTGTTGACCCAGTTTATGACTTTCCAGTCATTACACCCGTGCCACTTGGCCTCCGCTCTACTCTGGGCCCACACCCAGGGCAGCCTAGACATTGGAAGAAGTCGACTTGAAACTTTGCTTTTCCTCCCTGGTATCATTTAGTAGCTTAAGAGTCCAAGGAGCCTCTCCCTCTGCAGCTGCGGGGGAGCCTGGGTCCTCCGGCCCTTGTCTGGGAAAGGGGGCCCTTGGCGGACAGGAAACTCTTTCTGAAGCCGGGAGGCGCAGGCCGGCTGGCAGCAGTGTTCACAGAGCTCAGCTCACAACGCCTCCCTCCGCTCCCTTCAAGGTTTGCGGAGATCGGGGGTCTGGGTGGGCTGAGGCCCGGTGGAGGGTGAGGCTCCCCCAGACCTGGCAGAGGAGTAGCCCGAGCAGGAGGCCGGCAGCTGCGGCTCCGGTCCCCGCGCTGCGGCCCCCGGTCCCCGGACGAGCCCCTGCGCCCTCGCCACCAGCGTGCGCACGGCAAGGGCAGGCTTACTTGCACTCTCATGGTTCAGTTAGATAAGCCTCATTCTGATGGAGTCTGTACACGGAAATACAGAGGCGTGTGAACCTGAAGCCTACGTCAAACGCTTTGAAAAGACCCCACAGAGAAAATTCCCCAACGATTCACATCAGCGCAGGCGTGGATGAGACAGCTGTAGATACGTGGAGAAGAGGGACAGTCGCAAGGCTGAGTCGCCCGCGTGGCGGCAGCGTTTGCTCTGCCAGGTCCACCCGACCACATTCAAACAACCCCACCTCACCATAAAATGCTTGGATTAAACGGATGGTTGGACGCGGAAATGGCTCAGTGGGTGGGAGGACAGATGGTCGGGTGCAGTGATGAGCTGGTAAATGTTTGACAGTCCGCTCTCGGAGGAGAAGGGAGCCCTGATTTATAGCGTCCGCCGGTGTCCGTGGCGTCAGGGAGCCCATCGCGGCCAGCGTCACGCCCGAGCGCGGAGTCCCCGGGCGAAGAGTCAGATGGGACGCACGCAGTCCGCCCGGCGAGCGGGGCGGCCGCCGCAGCCCCCCCCAGTCAGACAAGTGACGGCCGCAGACGTGGATGCACGTCCTGGGGGAGGCCCCTTCGAGGCTGCAGGGAAAGGCCGCGGGAAGCGCTAAGGAGGCCACGGCCTGGCCGCATCGGAGCCGCCGACTCCCAGCGTCCTCCCTCGGCAGGGTCGCGGCGGCCCGCCCGCCGGCGCCTCGTGTTCGGTGAGGAGCCCAGGCCGTCGGACCGGGCACTTTATCCCCTCACCCTCGGTCACTCATAAAGTCCTCCCGTCACCAGGCGCCGTTCCTGCAGAACCTCCGTGTCTCCCCCGCCTCCGGCCTGACTTTGAAATTAACAAAGACAGCGTCAGACCCGCCGCCGGAGTCTGAGAACCTGGAGGCGCCACTTGGCACAGACGAGGCCTCTTTGTCAGTGGGGCTGGGACTTGGAAGCTGTTTGTTTTCTGGGTTTTTCTCTTGGCTTACTGGGAGCTGTTCTTGATTCCCAGAGATAAGTGGTATGAAAGTGAAACACAGACTTCAGAAATGTCCAGATCTTTGCTGGGAAAAAACCTGGGCTCTGTTTGCTTCCCTTGTATCCTTAAAGGAATTTGAAAGAGGAAGAAGGCACCGAGGGTGCGGATCCGGCCGGGTGGGAGCAGCGAAGAGGAGGGTGTCTGCCTCGGCCCCGCTTCCCCCCGCGAGGGTCTGCAAAGTCCGTGTCAGGCGAGAGGAGCCGGCCGACGGGGGAGGGCTACGGGTGCCTCGGCAGCCCCGGCCTTTTGGTGTCAATGGCGCAAACGAGGCCGAGCCACGCGGGGAGGCCCTGGAGCCCGAAGTCTGCGCATCTGTGGCCTCGAGATAGACGGAGCGGCGGGTCTGGCTTGGACCCGTGGTGGCCGAAGGCAAGGCGTGTTGTATACAAGAGGCTCGATCTCACAGTCCTGGCTTCAGATCCCCGCTCGCTGTGATCAATAACGTGTCATATGTAACTAAGACAAACGCCGCATAATGGCCCCGTGTTTATGAAGTCAATATATGGCTCGCAGGGAATTCCTTGGCGTTGTTTGTATGCCGTATAAATATTTTAAGATTGTGCCAGTAACAGGAGTTTCTGTGTATATTACACAGAGTTCTCTTTTATCCGGTTTGGAGAAGTCGGTCCAAGGAGCGGATGCATATTGTCCAAACAAACATTTGTTTCCCCCTCCAGCCGGCTGGGTGGACTGCCCTCCCCACGCTCCCCGGGGGGCCGGGAGGCCCCAGCGTCTGTTCACCGCTGGGCCGGGATCCTGTGGTGTGCGTGTGGTGTGTGGCGTGTATCGTGGTGCGTGGTACTCTCTGCTGTGAATGGAACATCTGGGGATGGAATTTCAATTAACAGTGAAAAGCTTTCGGCCGCCCTCGAGTCCAGCTCCCGGTGCCCGTGTGCTGACGGAGTCCCGCGACCGTCTCACAAGGCACCACTTCATCCGCTAAAAGGGGAACGTGAGGCTGATGTCAAGCTTCCCAGATACAAGGAAGAGATGGCCCACGTGCCCGTGAGCCCCTCCTGGCCCTTCCTTCTCCGGGATCGCCGCGCCAGGCGAGGCCTCACCGTGTGTTGGGCTCCTTGGGACACGCTTCTTCCGGAAGTGCCAGGAAAGGCGGGCTGCTGGCTGCAGGCCCAGAGCTGTCCTGCCTTTCGGGGGACTGGAATCAGCTTCCAAAGGAAGCCTGGGTCTGGAGCAGAGGTGGAACCAGCCCAGGAGGAAAAGCAGCCCGGAGGGTCTGTGGACCCCCCCCAGGGTCCTAGTCTGGGCAGCAGGAGCTCCAGGGGGTCCAGCAGCTGTGAGGGGCTGCTCCCACGCTGGGCGAGGGGCTGGGGGCCCGGGCGGGGTGAGAAGGGGCGGGGCAGGCTCTGGCCTCGGGGCGGGGGGGCGGTGAGGAGGCCCCAGAGGAGGAAGCGGACGCGGCGCAGCCCCCAGGCCCCGAGAGAGGCCCGCGGCTCTGCGGGCGCAGACGGCTCCTCCGCCAGCGTACTCCCCGGAGGCCCTCGGGGGGCCTCGCTGCCCTAAGACGGAACATCTCCATTTCCACCCGGCCCGAGAGGCGGCCAGTCTTCATCCTGGTAGAATAGACATGACTTAGGACATAACCAGAGCCACCTGGGACCAAACAAACGACGGGGCTGAGAGTCAGCGTCCGCAGTGCAAATGAGGGCGGCTGCAACCCGCGCTCCTCAACCAGAGATTTGGAAAGAGCGCCCCAAAACCACGTGCCCGAGCTCCGTCCCCTGTAATGAGCCCAGAGCCCTCCGCTCACATACACTGGCTCCCCCCCAAGTTTAGACGCGTTTCCTGAACTTCAGCCCCATTTCTTCCGTCCTACCCCAGACCATGCCTCTTCCTGCCCCCCAGCGCACCGACTGGACGGAAATGCGCTGAAAAGAGCAGGGCTGTCTGAACCCAGACGGCAGGTGCCGCGCCCTCGCCCATCACCCACCCGGGCCGCCCCCCCCCCCCAGCCCCATCCCCTCTCACAGGGGAACCGAAGGCGGGGACAGGAGGCAGAGCACACGAGTCACCCTGAAGGAGAAGCAGATGAGACACGTCAGGCCAGCGACGCTCCACCCCTTGTGTGGTTCACCCTCGCAGGCGGGGGGCCCTCATCGGGCAGGGTTGGGGGTCCCTCGTGGGCAGGGCCCGGCGCCCGCTTGCACCGTGAACAGGGAAGAGCACGTGCGTGTGGCCCGTCGGCCTGGCCTCCGAGTCGGGCGGTTGTGACACAGGCTGTTGGCCCACGAAGCCTGAAATACTGACCATCTGGACATTTGCGGGAAAGCCATGCACAGCTACTGTGTTCCTGTGGTTTAGAGAGGGGACCTCTAGTCCCTGGGATGCAGCCAGACCGGTGCCTGACCACGTGGCCCCAGACCTTCTTCCTGAGCCTGTCCTGGTCCCACACCCAGCGGAGCAGGGCGTGTGCAGGCTGAGACCCCCTGGACGCAGGCCCTGGGCAGCCACAGCTGCCTCCCAGTCGAGCGGCTTCTGTTCCGTTGGTGTCGTCTGTCTGCTCGAGCTCTCTCCGCGGGGCAGGAGCGCCTGCACGCATTTCCTGATGCTCAGCCATCCGGGCAATTAGCTCATCCGTCGCGACCTGGGCCGCTCACCCTCTGTGATCAGGGGGGCGTCCGCTGCTCGGACGGTGGACGGGAGCTGGAGAAGAAGCGAGGTTCTGAGGGGCGCCGGACCCCTCTGTCCGCTTGTGCACGGCAGGCACTTAGTAAATGCCTGGCGCTCAAAAACCCCTGCGCCAGCCTCTGCGGCGAGCAGAGTGCCCCCTGGCAGGTGGCGCGTCCTAGCTCGCGCCCTGAGGCTCCAACAGCCAGGAGGCACCAGGCTGGAAGGCACAGGCGCAGAAGCACCTGCTCAGGTTCCGGCTTCTCAGCGGAAAAGCAGGTGAGCAAACAGGTGTGACTAGACGCAGGCGTCTGGGCCCCTCCTTCCCTCCCCTGGGGCGGCCCCACCCACTCCCGGGTGCTCCCCTGGTGCCATCACCCCACCTCCACCCGGAGAGGCTGCCCTGGACCCTGGGAACCCTGGGCTCAGATTCCTGGAGACCCTTCATGCCAGAGAGCTTCTCTAAGCCAGGCCTCCACCCACCCTCCTGCTCGCTGACTAAACCTCAGAGTCCGGCCGTTGTGAGCGACCTGGGCCCTTCCAGGGAGACCTGTCACCCTGGCAGTTTCTGCACTAGAGCTGACTCTCCCTGGCTGTGGGAGGGTGTGGGGAAAGCAGAGCTATGGCGGCTGGGAGACCTTAACTCTACGGGCTCCCTGGGAAGCCAGGTGCCGCGGAGCACTGGACACGGGGGTACCTGCCCCGCCGCTCCACCTAAGCCTGGGCGTGTGTGCCTGTGCATATGCACGTGTGTCGGTGCATTGTGCGTGTGAATGCACGTGTGAGTGTGTGTGCACGGTGTGCTCTTTGTGCCTTGCACGCGCACACGCGGTGCATGTATGTTTGCGTGTTGCTGCACATGAGCATGCGTATGTACTTGTGTCAATGCCGCCTGTACAGATGGAAGCACAATGCTCTTGGAGCCAATGTAGAGAAAAGAAGGGGAGGCCGGGTGAGGGGAAGGGCTGCAGCCTGCTGGGCGGCTACTTACAGACCCAAACACCCCACCAGCCTTTGGATCCAGCCCAGGGACGCCCTGGGCCTTGGGGGAGTGAGGGCTGTGCTGAAGCATCGGAGGCCCTGGCACGAACAGCCAGCAGGACGGCCCTGCTCAGCTCGCTCACAGCACGTTTTGTGCAGAACCCCCTCCCGGCAGCCCACCTCAGGGCCCCCCAGTGCAGACATGGGAAGGGTCGACACTCGCTCACGTGCGGCGCCGAGGCCGGGGCGCCGGCAGGGACAGCTGGGCGTGGCTTCAGGCCACACGGACTCTTGGCTCCGTGACCTTGGGCAACCCCGGCAGTTGGGATGTGCAGCCTTTCCGGGGTTTGTGCAAGGACTAGATGAGACGCCCAGCAAGGCGCAGCGCCCAGGTGCAGGGCCAGCAGGACCAGCCCCCCGCCCCCTCTGCTCCCCGCGGGGCCCCGCCTCCCACCGGCCGCACAGATGCGCGCTCACGCCTGTGCGCAGCTTTGCGCTCGCGCACTGTCGCTCACACCCTCCGAAGGCAGGCCACCCAGCGTCCGGTAGGAAAGCAGACCATGTGAGTCCTGCGGCCACGCTGGCCTGAAGCCCAGGCACCACAGCCTGTTCTCACCTCCCTGAGCTGCATGCCGGGGCGAAGCCAGCAGTGCCGATGTGGGCCCAGACCCAGGGCCGCTGGACCCTTCGATGGTCCTTCCAGCATCTGGAACCATCCACTGTGTCTCCCTTCAGATCTGCCGGATTGGCTGGAGTCGGAGCTGCCCCCGCTTGAGGTTCTGAGTAACAAAATGCAAACCGGGGTGATGCAGACACGCAACTCCCTGAGGACCGTCAGCCGAGGGGAGAACCAAATGTAAGACTTGACCATCTCAGGAAGATTCTTAAACATTGAATGTCATAGAGCCTTCTGAGATGGTGATAAAAAAACTCTAGACCCCATCCTTGGAAACTTGGAATTATTCCTCTACCAAACATTCATTTATATTTTTAAATGCTTCCATTATTATTATTAATGTAATTATGTATATCCTGATGCACAATATCAATGTTAATATGCAATTTTAGGCGTCAATGCAATTTAGAGGAAAACCAAGTTCACAGATTGGATGTTTAGATCACGGGGGAGGTGAATGGTTTTTTTTTAACAAACTCTGGGGTTATTCTTCAAGTCATCCAGAAAAGTAGGCTCCTGAAGGATTAGACTTAGGGAAAATCTACTCAGCGTTCAGCAGCAGAGTGAACGATAGTGTTGGAAAAAATCTATCCATAGCTGTTTTAACAGGTGGGTGCGTCGGTGGAGCCAGCTGTGCTCTTGCCTCCCCTTCACCCCTGAGAGAATCTCTGCAACGGGAGCCCCGCGGGGAGAAGTGCGGGGGATCCCACGGGAGGGGATGCGACCCCGCGTCGCTTCTGAGGCATCGCTAGGCGGGTGAGCAGCTCTGGGCCCCGCCCTCCCAGTCTCCCCAGCTCAGCGCTGCGCCTGGACGGAGTATCTTATGCTCCAGGCTCTTACCCGGCAGCTCCCTCCCTCCACGGCAGGGAGGGAGACACCCCGATCTGGACGTGCCCCCAGGCAGACGTAGCGACAGCACAGACAGGCACGAGGACAGCACTGCGGCCACGGCCGTTTGCCCTCGCGTCAGGCCCCGCACGTGCAGCCGCCAGCCCGCACTCGGGCCTCTCCCGAGCTGCACGTCCACTCAGCCGTCTCCGTGCACGTCGGGGGCAAAGGCGGCGCCACTCACTGCTACCTGCTCCCGGAGACAAGCGTTTGAGTTTTGTTGTGACTTACGTGGAGCTGTCCTCCTGGGGGAGGCCAAGATAACCACTTCTGAAGCCGTTGCCTCTGACGGTGACACCTGCACACAGAAGTGGTCACAGGCTGGCCTCCACCCAGCCTGGCCAGTATCTGGACCCCGTGGGTCTTGAATTAACTGCGATTCTCCACATCACAGCCTATTGCCACGGTGAGGACAGAGAGCAGACACGCCTAGTGATCCTACAGCAATGCCACCCGATCACAGGGGCTGTGTTCAGTGCCTTCGTTCATTTGCTTCGAAGCAGGTGTGAGTCTGGTCCAACCTGACCTGACGATGAGGATGGTCCCAGAGTACAGCCCACCCGCCTACACCGAGCAAGGCTCAGACCCCAGGGCGCTTAAACAACCCCGCACGCCTGCAATTATCCGCTTACGTACCCGGGTTTCCCTGGGGACGGCGGCTCCCTGGGGAAGCGGCCTGCCACGCCACGGTGAGTGTCAGGAGGTCCGGGGAGCTCTGTGAACCGCCCCGAGACCCCCGTGAAATGTGCGTGTGCACACACGTGCCCACACACCCGCGCACACGCACACGTGTACCACGTGCCTACGCGCGCACACACACCGCTGGGTGTGCACGGCGGGAGCCGTCTCCATAGGCAGCCCCCATGGGCACCACTGCCCAAGGGCCTCTCGTCCTGCGGGAGAGACCCAGCGGTCAGTCCCGGAAGCGGCGCCCCTGCACCGTGTGAGCCAGGGAGCCCCTCACCCAGGGGGACCAGGGCAGCAAGTGGCTCCTCTCAGAGCCAGAGGCCAGCGTCCCTGCGCTGGTGACTGAGGACAGAGGGCGCTTCTGGGAACTGGCCTCATTCCTGCTACACCAGGCAGGGCGGGGCACAGAGTCTACACCGGTTTCTCCTCCTCAGCTGCAAGACCTTCGCTAGAAGTGTCCTGGAGTCGACCTGACAGCAGAGGGATTCCAGGGGATCGGGGGCCGCACGGAGGGGCAGCCTGTGCCAGGACTGGGGGCGGGCAGGGGGGTGCAGGAGGGAGAGCAGAGGCTCCTGCGGGGCGAGGCGTGTGCGCGGGACGGGCCGCCGGTGCGGCAGGGCGTTTGGGTGGCGCGCCCCCGGCGCTCTCGGCACCACAGGGGACCCGTGGACAGAGGACGCCTCGTGGGAGATGTACAGCCCCAGGGAGGAGGAGCAGCTCTTCTGCGGAGGCAATGTGCAAACACCTGTGCGAGGAGCCTGGGCCAGTTGGAAACCGGTCGCATCAGGGACCCATGATTACTTAAGACGTGCAGAGCCATGGAGCCCTTCTCCGTTCCATCCGGTAACCGTGGCAGGTTGAATAACAGCCCCCGGCCCACGCAAGTCCACGTCCTAATCCCCAGAACCCACGTCACCTTACATGGCAAAGAGGGCTTTGCACGTGGGATCAAGGGATGGATCTGGAGACAGGAGATTATCCCAGCTTAGCTGCTGGGCCCTTAGAGAGGGGCGCAGGGGGGGCCCAGTCAGCGAGCACCGGCGGCCCCTGGAAGCCGGGGCAGCATGGCCGTCGCTCCCACCTCCAGAAGCAGCCCTGCCACCACCTGGACGTTAGCCCAGCGAGGCCGATTTCGGGTGTCCAGGACTGTAAGAGTACATTAGTGCTGTTTTAAGCCACTACGTTGGTGATTTTCTATCACGGCATCAACAAGGAACTGACACAGACACCTTAGTGCTTTATTTTAATGAACAGGAAAAAAATTTTTTTTGAAAATCTGTAATAACTTTCATAGGTTCACACTCAGCTTTAGACCCTCTAAGCCTACTTTTTCCATAAGATTTTATGTCTTCCAACTACAAATTTCCTATCGTGAAGGTTCACAGAAACTTGGCTCCTAGGCTCAGGGAAGAATTTCTTTGTTAACCATCTTCAGTCTCGTCTTTTATCCAAGAGGTAAACCTGTTTTCAGGGGGTCCCACTTCTTCCCCACAGAGGGGGCTGGTGTTGGTAAAACAAAGCCTCAGCGGCACCGGATGGGCAAACAGGTGGCTTGATGTGTTTACACCCTACCTGCGGCCCACTCGGGGCCCCAAAGCCCTGGAAGCAGAGTCCTGCACACGCGTCCCGTCTTGGCCCCCAGTATGACCTCTTCGGCACGACAGAGGCAGAGGTGGGACCCAGGTCTGCTGTATGTGCCTCTCCATCCCGACTTACTCCGGTTCCCTGCACCCGGGGCAGGGATGGAGCTGACATGCTTACAAACGGCCCAAATGATGAGTTGCCAACTGAGCGCCCCTGCTACCCTCTCCCGAGCCAACCTGCCCACCACCTTCCAGGGGCTCGTATCCCAGAGGACAGGCCACACGGTCCGGCTTCCAGGTACTGGCCACTCCACTTACGACGTCGGCCGATGGCTGCAAGGCCGGCTGCGACGGAAACACCAATGCACGCTCGCTCGAGGTGGGATGGGCTTAGGCTTGCAGGGGACGAGGGCGGGGTCAGAGCTGGACACTCTAAGTTTGCAATGCCTTGTGGTATCTAAGTGGACATATCCAGTGCTCTTAAATAATCCAGATCTCAAGAGAGATCGGGGGCAAAAATGCAGGCTTTGGGCCGTCAGAATATGGTTCTCCAGTACAACTACAGGAATGATGGGAGAAGACGCAGTTATAAGGGAAGGTGGTCGGTGAGGGAACGGGGGATTCCAACATTAGGGCACCCGCAGACAAGAGCATTAGAACAACAGAGGGGGTGGCGGCAGGGGAAACGGAAAAGGAGAGACTCCCGGGAGAGAGAGGGGGGATGGAGACCCAGGGGACCCCGCTGGATCCAGCAACGAGGGTGCGTCGTAGCAGCCTGGGTAGAGCAACGGCGGTGTGCTAGCCAGATGCGGGGGGGCTCAGGGGAGAGCACAGGACGGAGGAGACTTCGGCCGTCCCTGTGACAAGGGGGAAAGACAGCAGGTGAGGAGGAAGGGTCAGTCTTCCCGTGACTTAAAGGGAGGGGAGAAGAGACGGGTTTTAATGCTTCTGTTTGCAGATAGAGGGACGCAAGCAACATGCCATTTGCAGCAACATGGGTGGACCTAGAGATGATCATACTCAGTGAAGCAAGTCTGACAGAGAAAGACAAATATCATATGATATCACTTATACGTAGAATCTAAAAAATGATATAAAAGAACTTATTTACAAAACAGAAGCAGACTCACAGACACAGAAAACAAGCTTATGGTTACCAAAGGGGATGGGTGGGAGGGGTAAATTAGGAGCTTGGGATTAACAGATACACACGACTGTATATAAATTAGACAATCAACAAGGACCTACTGTACAGCACAGGGAACTCTACTCAATATCTTATAATAACCTATAATGGAAGAGAATATTTTAAAAGATTATATATTTTTACATATATGTATAACTGAATCACTTTGCTGTATATCTGAAATGAATACATTTTAAATCAACTATATTTTCAATAAAAAAATGTGTTTAACGTGCCCACCAAAACCTTTGCAGGGAACACAGCTGGAGCAAGAAGAGGAGAACGCTGCCGAGCTCACCACCTGCTCACTTCACTGTGAGGTCTGAACATTTTTAAAAGGTTTGAAAAGAAATGGGCTGATTGTCGCCCTGCACCTCGGTTTGCGGTTTTTACCCCCCAGCGTGCCCTGCGCAGGACTCAGATGACCCCGGTTCCCCGGGCCTGAGCGTGGTCACGTGACACCACTGGCGCGACAGGAAGGAATCGTAGCAGGCAGACCACACACACACACACACACACACACACGCCCGCCCCGCGGGGAGGCTGCAGACCTGCGCGGGGAGAGAGGGCACTCTGCCTTAACCTGGAACCCAGAGCTTCCTGATCCTGACCCTGAGCCTACAACTGACAGGCACTGGGCTGCCTTTGAGTTTGCATTTGCGGGGGTTTGCAAATGAGACGGATCGTACAAGGGGTGGTGACAGGGGAGAAGTGGAGGAGGAGTGACGCTAGGGCAGGAAGGTCAGGTTGGAGACTGTGCTCCGCGACGCATGTGTGTACCAAGCTCCGCTGTGCCTTGTTTTGTTTTGTTTTGTGGTACGCGGGCCTCTCACTGTTGTGGCCTCTCCCGTCGCGGAGCACAGGCTCCGGACGCGCAGGCGCAGCGGCCACGGCTCACGGGCCCAGTCGCTCCACGGCACGTGGGATCCTCCCGGACCGGGGCACGAACCCGCGTCCCCTGCATCGGCAGGAGGACCCTCAACCACTGCGCCACCAGGGCAGCCCTTCTCTTTGTTTTAAACTCCATCCAAGTTTAGGTAACACATCATCTCCTTTCAAAATAAGAGACGGAGTTCCCGTCCATGAAGAAAGCCCTCGTGGCCTCCCAGGCCTCACCCTGCTCGGTCATCACGCCATATCCTCAGGAGCCACTCCCCACCCACCCACCCACCCCCGCTGTCCACCTGCCGCCCACGGGCCGTGGACACACCTGCTGCGTGAGGAGACGGGGCACTAGGGGTGAGGCAGCGCCAGCGACGCCGAGGAAGAGACCAAACTGCGGTGCTGTGCGCACCAAGTGTTTGCTTATTTGGCACTCATTCACTGAGCCCTACTCCGTTCCGGGTGGTATGCAGTGCCCCAGGATTCAGAGTGAGTAGGGGTGCTTCAAAGAACCCAGCCTCGCCCCAGGTTTACCTAACAACGTCACAGCGTACAGATCTCCCTCCCTTAGATCTGAACCAACTCTTTTAATTTCCTATCTACGGTGTTACTTATTTTTTAAAAAGCAAGCAAAACACTACTCCAAAGCACACAGCAAAGCCCAAGGATCTGGGGCTGTTTCTCATGGATTTGGTCAAAAGCAATCTGGAATGTCTACGGACGGCCTTTATGACCCACGTTTCCCGTCTTTACCAAATCTCAGGCTTGAGGAGCAGGCCAAGCTCGCGCCGCGGGGCCGCCGCAGGGACGCTGCGGGAAGCAAAGGAGGAAAAGCGCCCCAGCGGTTTGCGCAGCTCCTTCCGGCCGTCTGCCTCGCGGCGCAAACCACGAAATGTCTTAAAAATAATCTTCTTTAAAGAAGCTGCCTGGGGCTTCCCTGGTGGCGCAGCGGTTGAGAGTCCGCCTGCCGATGCAGGGGACGCGGGTTCGTGCCCCGGTCCGGGAGGATCCCACGTGCCGCGGAGCGGCTGGGCCCGTGAGCCGTGGCCGCTGGGCCTGCGCGTCCGGAGCCTGTGCTCCACAACGGGAGAGGCCACAACAGTGAGAGGCCCGCGTGCCGCAAAAAAAAAGAACCCGTATGGACTTTTGGGCCCATGACATAAACAGGCCACAGGGGGATTTTCCTTCATCCGCGTTTCTCCCCACTCTCACCCGCGTGCTCCAGGAATGTTTCAGTTGATCACTAACGTTCGTTGTTCACAGCAGAACGCGCAGAGAGTTCAGGAAAGGAGCCCCCTCCTCCCTCCTGAGCCTGCAGCTTCAAACCCAGCTGGGTCTGGGAACCAGCGCAAACCTCGCACTGCCACGTGGGCTGGCCGTGCAGACGTAGGTGACGATGCCCAGAGGTCCCTCTCGGGGCCTCCTCGCCCTGACGCTGCCGCAGTGAGCCAGAGCTCAAGCGAGGCCCCCTCATTCTCACAAGTAGACACTTGAAGGGGTGCCTTTGGCCATCTCTAGGCCACAGGTTCGGATCAATTAGGAAATGAATAGATCCCTTATCACTCAGCCACTCCCCCCAGAAACCATCTGAGAGACGCCCAGAATTGGAGGATGCTCAAAGGTGCCCAGATGAACCACACAGAACTCCCTCCACCCACGGGTACTCACTCTGGACACAGGCTTGGGTGAGGTCTGCCGTAAGTCAAGAAATCCCTTCAGGAGCTGGACCGGACTGTGTCTTCAGACAGCGTCTTTCAGGAGCCGGCTCGGCACACCTGCCTCTAGGTGCGGCAGAGAAAGACCCGCTGCCTGTCTTTCCACATAAGCCTTTCCAGGGACGTCTCTGATTCTCCTACATGTCACCGTTGGCTGGCTTCTCTCCCAGCAGCAGAGTTCAGTCGTTGGGACTGAGACCAAGGAGCTGCAAAGCCTCACACATTTACTACCTGGTGTCGCAGAGAAAGTGTGCTGACGCTGCTCTGGGTCACCACGTGACAGATCGTTAACTAGGCCGCACCAACACCAGACACGGATTTATTAAGCTTCTCATTGCAGGTGCTTGGGCTGGGCGTCGACAGAGGTTTACAGTCACCTGCTGCCTGACGGCCGTGAGATGCAGAGCTGGGCAGTGCAGTCAGGTCCGGGGCGGGAGGATGCCGTGGGGCGTCAGGTGGGAGAGGCTGGCCCGCAGCTCCCTGGACCGCAGGCGGTGGGGGGGACCCCGGCCCTGACTCCCTGGAGGGCTCAGCCTCCTCCTCTCCCTCATGGTCCCTGGCTTCAGATCTGACTTACACATCACTCTCCTCGGACCTTTTCTCCTCTGGGTTTAACCTTCCTTCTCACGTCGATTATACTTGTTGAGCTCCTACTACGCGCCGAGCACACAGTAGGACAGTGGAGAGTGCTCTGCAGCGTCGCAGGGTAGAGCATCTGCTCCACGCTGCTAACCAAGTTGACCAGTCAGAGCGCTTGTCCACCCAGCCCTGTGCTCTGTCAGCCGGGGAGCCGGGGGGACGTTGCGGGTTCCTCTCTACACAAGCCTCAGAGGCTATGGGATGCCCCCCAAACCCTCATGTCATCATAAACACCTCTGTGACCACAAATTCTTAAACGGAATTGTGCACTCGTTCTCACCCCGCTGTATGGGGCCAGTCCTTCCAGCTGCACAGCTTACCTCACCCGTCCACTCAGGCAGGGCTTCCGCAGTGTCCACGACGTGTGGTCACCGTGCTGGCCGACTTGGAGCACACAGACCACCTGCTCACGGGGCCTCGAGTCCTGCTATTCAAACAGCGCCCGTGACCCGGCATCAGCAGGAATTTCTGGGTAAAAGCAGAAGCTGTCCCACTTCATATGCACATTGAGTCCGTCTCATTCTGACAAGACCCCCAGGTGACCCGTTGCCCATTAGAGTTGAGAGATGCTGCTCTAGGGAAGAGCTCACACACATTAACACAAAGGAAAGTGTGATCGAGGCCTTGGCTGGAGATACCACAGCGGATGGTGCCGGGGACAGTCAGTGAACTCTCACTGTGCTGATTTTGTACAGATACCGTCTTACCTGACCTTTTCTAGACCCTCATCAGGAGAGGATGTGACTTACGGATGAGACTGAGGCCTTGGGAGCTGGGTGTGTGTGTAGTCCACTCAGCTGGTCCGTGCGCAGCGCACATTAGACCCAGGTTGGCCTGAACCGGAGCCCACGAGCGTCTGCCCTCACGGACGTCCTGCCCCCTCCTCCCTCCTCAGCTCCTGAGCCGGCTTACGGGTTGGGACCGCCGCAGACCTCCCTCTAAGGCATTGGCCGGATTTTCTCCTGACCACTTGGCCGGTCTCTACTCGTTTTCTCCCAGAAATGTCCACCCAGACCCTCTGGCCCCCGAGGCCCTGGAGGTTACTTGAGCCACAGCGATGGGTGTGTTTTCACGTCCTCAGCCAGGCAACCCCAGAAAAGGTGGGTCAGGAGGGCCGAAGAGCTGGAGAAGAGGGAAGAAACGTGGAGTCGAACAGCCTTCCGACTTCCACAGAGAGATACTGGGTATACTGTACGTGTTAGTGTGTGCTCCCTCTTTGCAAATCCACTGCATTTGTGTTTTAATAATGTACCCAGGAATGCCAGAGTATATTTTGAATAAAGAATAGAATTAGCTCAAGTCAAGCCATGCGGTCTTCTAGTATTTATGTAAACACTGAATCTCACTTTTACTTTCATTGAACTTAAAAGTCTTACATTAACAGGAATTAACAACCGACTAGGGTTCCGAATGGGTCGTCTTCTTAAACCTTAACTATGTTAACTATCCCTTCACTATCTTAATTTCAACACCGAGGAGAAAAAAAATGCAAAGGAGACGTTCAAACAACCTTCCAACTTCAGCAGAAATTCAGACACTGACCCGTGTCCTTCTGATGGCCCTGCCGGTGCCAGGCTGGGAGCTGCGGTCCCTCCGGGCTGTTGGCCAGAGCAGCCGTCTGTCCGCTCGGGCGGCAGAGCGGGGGCAGCCCCCAAATACACAAAACTGCTTGGGGGGTCGAGTGAGAGAGGGGCCTGCCCCGGCCCGCCCAGCAGGGTCCCATTCCTGGGTGGGCAGGGGCCGCTGGAGAAGAGCCTGGTTCAGGGACAAAATGAACGTGCCACGCCCCCAGGGGGACAGCGCCACGCCCCCCTGGGGAGGAGCCTCTGCGCCAGGACGGCTCCTCCCCCGCAGGCCCTGCACTCCTTACGGCCAGACAGCGCGGTGTAGAGGGGGCGGCCTGTGTGGCTGAAACGCCCCGGGGTACCAACGAGGCGGCTCAGCTGCACGGCTGCCAGGACCCATCAATCTGCACAAGCAGGAGTTACTGTTCATTTCGCCATCGCCACACCCTAAATCTGTGGGCTCTTTAATGCATGTGCAAATATTTTCCAGAAAACTAGTTGTTATTTGCATATTAAAAATTTCCCTTGGTGCTTTGTCTCCAATAAGTTCCAAAATGTTTATTTGCATAATGTGATATTTCTTGCTTTTTCTCTTTGACTTACACCTAGTCAACCCTCCACCTAGTTGGTACCACAAACATGTGATTCGAGTATTGTCTTCTCTTGCTTTTGTTGTTCTGTTTCAGCTGATTTGTTCATAGTAATAAATACAAATGTCATTTTACTCCTGCTTGATATAAACTTTAAAGGGTAAAACTTTCATTTTCTCTTGGTAGAAAACATCAGCCCAAAGTGGAAGCCAAACCACAAAATGTTTTTCTTTTCACAACAGCGGGTTTCTCTTGTGGCATCTACAGCGGGACAGTGTGAATGAACGCGGAGCCGGGCCAGGAAGGAGCCCTGGGGCCACGGCCATGGGGAGGACACAGGAGTGGGCCCAGAGCAAAGCTTCTCTGACCACAAAGTTCTCTCGAAGAGTCAGCTTCCCGGTGCCTTTTAAACAATTCTGTTTGCAATAACCCAATTATACTCGATCTTAGCCATACATCGGCTGAAGTGAGGGCATGACTGGTAACTCTTCTCATAAGAGCGATTGTAGTCACATACCCTCACCATCTGGCCACACCGACCCAAACCTGTCCTTAACACATGAAGCCAAGATGCCGTGTACAACGGTAAAGGCTCGCTATAGACTCCCGATTGTTCAGCTAGAATTAAACCTCTCACCAATGGATGTCCACTCGGTCCTAGGACACAGTTTCTGTCCTCATATTTGTTGGTTGCCCACTACATGTGAGGCGATTCACGAGCTTAAAGCTAGGCTTTCTTCACAACTAGTCTTCTTGGAAAAAAGTCTCAAAAGTCAGAAACTGAGTAGTCACTACTGTTAATTTATACTCATCGGATAATAGCTATGATAACAGACAATAATGTAACCATTCAAGGGACAGGGCAGCCACTCTGGGCTCACAAGGTCACCAACAGTTTCACAGGAGACAGACCTGGGCAGAGGGTGTGGGTGCAGCTCTGGAGGTCGGTGAGCAGAGTCCACACGTGGAAGGAGTAGTAGCCACAAAGGAGCAGCCAGAAGGCTCCACGTCCCAGGGAGGCGTGCGGAGACCAACCAGCCCAGAGCAGGTGGAGATAAAGCCCTTTCCCACAAACGCATGTCTTGTTTACCAGAGTCCGGCGTGGTCACCCTTGGGCTTTAATTCAGGACAATTCAATGATCGGCTATCGAGTAATATGGCCGATTGCCTCCATTGCATTGATTAATCTCTAATGAAACAGAATAAGTAGGTGGGACGTGTCCAGGTATTCCAGGCCTGACAACTGTGGCTTCTAGGCAGTAGTAGCTCAGGAAAACAGTCAAGGATATGGGGAAAAGCCTTGTCCTCAAGACAGCCAGTCCTTCGTGGGGTGGGGGGGGGTCTCACCGAGCCTCCTGAGGGCCGGTCAGGGTTCTCACCCGCGATCGCCTGCTACTCGTATTGGAAGGCCCGATAAATCAGCTGATCGATTGATTCCACTTGAAACACACCCCCTTGCCTAACCCTCTGTAAACACCCAGGACCCCTTCAGCAGCGCACTCCCCGAGGAGCCCCTTCCTTCCAAGTTTCCAAAAGCCTAAGGGCTGCCTGAAGGAAGGATGGTCTCTCTAGAGACCAGCCCCTGAAGACGAAGGGGCCGTGATGGATCCGAGTCCGGATGCAGATCCTGCACTCTGCTCGCCGGGCTGCACTCACTGGACCCCACAGGCGCCACCCGCCCCTGAAGCCACCGGGCTCTGGCCTCACGAGAGGGGCCTCTGCTTAGTCCAGGTTTTGGCCCCCTCACGTTCTTTATTGACTGCGGAAAAGGGAACAAATCCCGTGGCTCGAGCCTGTCGGAAGGTGACAGCGGGTGGTGGGGAAATAGCCTCACTGGGCGCATGCTCATGCTCACGTGCTGACGGCAGGGCGGCCGCTTCCAGAAGGTTCAGCCCTGGTGTAGTGGGAAGCAGGTCCTCATGGAAGCGTCTTCTGTGAGTACAGAGTTGGCAGACTGGTAAATTTAGGCCGAGCGTTCAGAAGAGAGACCCTGCAGCAAACTGAAACCGGGCTGGCGGGGGGACCCCAGGTCTGGCGCCCCATACGAGCGCTGCCAGCGACGCGTGTGCACTGACTGTCATCTGACCCACGGAACATAGCACGGGTAGCCCCGGGCTGTAGCTTAGGTGACATTTCCTGTCCAGGACCAGACAAAAGAGCAGGCGTCCTGGCTCCTGAGAGAAGACGCCCCAGGCCTCCGGGAAACAGGACCCTCTGGAGTGTGCACCCCCACCCCGCCCAGACCGCGTGTGCGTCACTCCCACCACGCGTGCTTGTGCACCGGACGGCTCTCGGTGAGGGGTGCGTCCTCGTGGAGGGGCTGGACCGCCGGGCCACCTGCCCGTGCAGCCACGTTTGCCACGAACAGGGAACATTCCTAAGCCAGTGTCCGCGGTCGGGGGGTGTCCTGGGACGGAGGCAGGTCAGCGCCGCCCCTGCCCCGTGGACGACGTCCCAGACGGGCGCGTTCCCGGAGTGGAGTCAGGGCGAGCAGGGAGGGAAGAGCCCGGGTTCCCGCCGGAGCGCCGCCCGCAGACCCCGCCCTGAGCGCCCTGCGTCTCACCCAAGAAGGAAGGGGAAGGTCGGAAGTTCAGGCAACGTCGGTGGCAGATACATTTTTTAGGAGACGTATTTTCTGTAGCTCCAAAATTGTGCCCCAATATAACACAGATCCTTAGACCCTAAAAAAATCGAATGAGTTCCAGGGTTGTCCTGAATATTTCCCAGTCATGGGGGAAGAAGAGCAATATTCTAAATGGAGGAAGGGTGGTCGCTGTTTGAATATCTTCCTATCAGAAACTCACATTTCAGACTCGGGGTTTCCCGTGGAAGTGGAAAAAGCTGCAAAGAGTAAACTTCAGGGAACTGTCATTGCTGAAACTGTCATGCGGCAGACAGATTTCAGGGAAAGCAGATTATAGTGAAAACATATTTAAAATATGGAGATAATAAAATAGGCTGCATGCCTTCCTTCAAGAGCCAGGAAGTCACCCAAGAAGTGTTGTGTGTGTGACGCAGAGGGCTACTCCAGACTCACAAAATGGGAATGAGATCAAGCCCCAGTTAACCAAGAAAGGTTGTAAAAGAACGAGCTAATCCTCTTGGACAGGAGAGAGAAATGATACGCAGAACCTGGAACGAGGCGAAGAAGATGGTTAGTATGTGCAGGTGACATGACTTAGGTGGAAAACCTTATGCGGACAGGTGGGTGCAGGCACGGAGCGCCACGTAACCGATGAACAGAAGCGACAGGTGACGTGGGCGGCCAGCGCTGGGATGCTGGAGAACCAGCCGAGGGGGCAGGAGCGGGTGGGGGGAGGAGGGCGCAGGGCAGGCAGCGCCCCACCCCAGGCCTGCTGCCCAGCACACAGGGAGGCTGCCCCCTATGGGGTTTCTAGCCGGGGCGGAGCCTGGACTGATTCCCAGGTTTCAAGGGTCCTTTTGGGTCCAAACGGGCCAAAGGACCAGTGAAGGGTCCCAGCTGTCCCGTGGCTGTGATCGTGCTATGAGGGGCAGGCAGTCCCTGCCCTGGGGTCGGTGGGGTGGAGGGCCACGGGGGGAGCCCTGGGGAAGGAGGCGCTGCCCCTTCCTGCTCGGCTTCCCTCCTGCCCCAGCAGCTCCAGACCCCTAGCCCCGTCCTGGAGTCTGGGCGCCGCTCTGCGGCACAGGCGGGGCTTGAAGGGGGATCTGAGGAACTCCCCGGGAGGCCTTCTCCACCACCTTCCGTGCCGCACTTCCTCTCCCTGCCACTCCTCCCCTGCAAGCCTCCGGGTCCCCCATCCCGCCACGCCTGTCACAGCCGCCCCGTCGCCGAGGCAAGGCTGCCGCAAGGGCCCTGTCCAGGTCTCCTTTCCACGTCAGGGGATTTAGACACGAAACTCCCCAGGTACTTATCTCAAGCCCCCACCCCAGGGACCTTTCCAGGAAAAGGCAGCCCATTTGGCGAGAGGGCTCGCGGCCGCCCGCGGATTCCGAGAGGGTTCCTGCCCAGGTTTCGGGAGCAGCCTGCGCACGGTGCGCCCACGGGCCCCTCTGGCAGCCCTGGCGTTTAATCAACGAATCGCAGCGCGCTGACAGGGGTGCGCAGAGCCTGGTGTTCAGAGCGCACTTTTCTCTTCCAATTCATTTATCATGAGCCCCCGAGTTCAGTGATGTGCCCCCCGAGGGGATGGGGCTCTAATTGGTCCTGCCGTCTGCCAGTGCGGCTCTGAACCCCATGCTGCGCCCACGGTCTGAGCACAGAGGAGGGCAGGAGGGGGTGGAGAAGGCCGAGGGCCCAGAGAGTGTCCTGGACACAGCTGACACCCAGCAGCCATGTGCTTCGCCCAGACGCACCCAGGGAGCAGTCGTCAAGCAGATGAGCTTGGTGACGACCTGTGTTGCAGCCAACAAGCTGGTGAGGGGTCAGCAGGGTCATGGCCCGTGGCCTGGCCCCAGAGAGGGCTGTGGGGTAATTGCCTTGGGCCATGCGTTTCTGCTCCCTGAGGGACGGGCCTGGAAAGCCTCAGGGTCTGCCTGGGGCGGGGGGGGGGGAACCTGTTCTCCAGGACCCCAGGACAGTGCCCCCCTGCAGTGGGGCAGAAACCTGCAGAAGCTTCAGTCTCTGGGCCCCAGTCCCAGGATCCTGACTCTGGAAGTCTGGACGGGGCTCTGAGCTTCCCGTCACACCTGAGGGACTGAAGCAGGTGGTCCAAGACTACACCTGGGGCAGTTGAGGCCCGCAAGACCACGTATTAGCGTCTTGGTGCTATGACAATCAACACCACCTAGCGGCTTAAAACAACGCTAATTGCGCGTCGAAGATCCGCAGGTGGAAAGCCCTAAATAGGTCGCACTAGGATAGAAACACCATGGGCAGCAGTGTTCCTTCTGGAAGCTCCAGGACAGAATCTTTTTTCTTTTTTCCTCCTTTTCCAGCTTCTGATGATCCAGTCCGCCTCTCCTCCCCCTCCAAAGCCAGCAATGGCCAGTGAGTCCTCCCCACATCCCAGCCCTCTGACCTCTCCTGCCGCCGCCCACACATTTAAGGGCCTTGCGATTACATCGGGCCCACCGCGTACCCCAGGATCACCGCCCTATCTTAAGGTTAGCTGATCGGTGATATTCACACCATCTGCCGCATTCCCGTTCGCCCTATAAGCTAACGTAGTAGGGAACTATATTCAATATCTTGTAATAACCTATAAGGGAAAAGAATCTGAAAAGGAATATATATCACTTTTCTGTATACCAGAAACTAACATATTATAAATCAATTATACTTCAATTAAAAAAAAGAAAGAAAAAGAAACAAACAAGGGAGAAGAATGTTACTCTTTATCCTTACAAAGTAGGAAAAAAATGACAATCTAAGTTTGATCTTGGGTCTTCCATACCACTTTTATGTTATGTTATTATAAGATTAAAAAAAACTCTCAACAAAGTGGGTATAGAGGAAATATACTTTAACATAATAAAGGCCATTTAGGACAAGCCCACAGCTAACATTGTACTCAGTGGTGAAAAGCTGAAAGCTTTCCCTCTAAGATCAGGAACAAGACAAGGATGCACACTCTCACCATTTTTATTCAACATAGTATTGGAAGTCCTAGTCACAGCAATCAGAGAAGAAAAGGAAATAAAATCCATCCAAATGGGAGAGGAAGAAGTAAAACTGTCATGACTTGCAGATGCCTCGATACTATATATAGAAAACCCCAAAGACTTCACAAAAAAACTATTAGGATACAAAATTGATAAACAGAAATCTGTTGTGTTTGTATACACTGATGAACTATCAGAAACAGAAATTAAGAAAACAATCCCATTTACAGCTGCATCAAAAAGAATAAATGGTCTAAGAATAAATATAACCAAGGAGGTAAAAGACCTGTTCTCAGAAAACTATAAGACATTGACGAAAGAACTGAAGACAACACAAATAAATGGAAAGATATTCTGTGCTCATGGATTGGAAGAATTAATATTGTTAAAATGAGCATACTTTCCAAGGCAATCTATAGATTCATTGCAATCCAATCAAAATAACAATGGCATTTTTCATAGAACTGGAACAAATAATTCTAAAATTTGTATAGAACCACAAAAGACCCCAGAGTGCCAAAACCATTTGTGAAAGAAAAACAAAAATAGAGGAATCATGCTCCCTCATTTCAAACTATACTACAAAGCTATAATAACCCAAACAGTAAGGTACTGGCACAAAAACAGACACATAGATCAATGGAACAGAATAGGAGCCCAGAAATAAACCCATGCACCTACAGTCAATTAATCTGCAACAAAGGAGACAAGAATATACAGTGGGGGAAAGACTGTTTCTTCAACAAATGCTGTTGGGAAAATTGAACAGCTACATGCAAACAAATCAAAATGGACCACCTTCTCACAAAGATAAACTCAAAATGGACTAAAGATTTAAATGTAAGACTTGAAGCCATAAAAATCCTAGAAGAACACACAGGCAGTATGCTCTTTGACATGGGTCTTAGCAATATTTTTTTGGCTATGTCTCCTCAGGCAAGGGAAAAAAATCAAAATATTTAAAATGGGACTACATCAAACTAAAAAGCTTTTGCGGAGTAAAGGAAACTATCAACAAAACAAAAAGGCAGCCTACTGAATGGGAGAAGATATTTGCAAATGATACATCCAATAATGGGTTAATATCCAAAATATACAAGGAGCTCATACAACTCATCGAAGAAACAGAGTCCAATTAAAAATTGGGCAGAAGACCTGAATAGACATTTTTCCAAAGAAGACAAAGAGATGGCCAACAGGCACATGAAAAGATGCTCAACATGACTAGTCATCAGGGAAATGGGGATCAAAACCACAGTGAGATACCACCTCACACCTATCAGAAAGTTTATCGTCTGAAAGACAACAAATAACAAGTGTTGTCGAGGAAGTGGAGAAAAGGGAGCCCTCGTGCACTGTCGATGGGAATGTAAACTGGTGCAGCCACTGTGGAAAACAGTATGGAGGTTCCTCAAAAAACTAAAACTAGAACCACCATATTACTCAGCAATTCCACTTATGGACATTTTTACAAAGAAAACAAAAACACTAATTTGAAAAGATATAAGTACCCCTATGGTCATTGCAGCATTATTTACAATAGCCAAGATACAGAAGCAGCCCAAGTGACCATCACAGATGAATGGATAAAGAAGATGTGGTACATACATGCAATGGAATATTACTCAGCCATAAAAGAAGAATGAAATCTTGTCATTTGTGACAACATGGATGAATCTAGAGGGTATTATGTTAAGTGAAATAAGTCAGACATTGAAAGACAAGCACTGTATGATCTCACTTATATGTGGAATCTTTAAAAAAAAAAAAAAAGAACAAACATAACAAACAGAAACAGAGTCATAGAAGGGAGGGAAGTGGTGGGATGAGAGAAATAGGTGAGGGAGGTTAAGAGGGACAAACTTCCAGTTATAAAATAAATAAGTCCCAGGGGTGAAATGTACAGTGTGGGGAATATAGCCGATAATATTGTTATAACTTTATGTGATGACAGACGGTAACAAGACTTCACGGTGATCATTATGAAATGTGTAAAAATACCAAATCACTATGTTATACACATAAAATAATATAATATTGTAAGTCAATTATATTTCAATAAAATAATGTTTAAGTGTTTACTGTTAGGGTAAACAATCAAAAATTTGGGAGACCTGGGCTTCCCTGGTGGCGCAGTGGTTGAGAGTCCGCCTGCCGATGCAGGGGACGCGGGTTCGAGCCCCGGTCCGGGAGGATCCCACGTGCCGCGGAGCGGCTGGGCCCGTGAGCCACGGCCACTGAGCCTGCGCATCCGGAGCCTGTGCTCCGCAACGGGAGAGGCCACAACAGTGAGAGGCCCGCGTACCGCAAAAAAAAAAAAAAATTTGGGAGACCAAACAATACCTCCAAGTAAGTCCCAGAGGACAGTAAACTGCGGGGTTGGTCAAAGTCTCAGGGCACATCCTTGGCAAACCTCAAAGACGCATAGTTAACACATAGGTGTGTTTCTAAAATAATCCCAACATCTGAACAATATTCAGCACAGACACGCACAGACGCACAAATAAGCAGACACCATGCCAGCTCTTGCCGGGAATGAAGGCAGGATTTCCACATCTGGAGGACAGAATATTCCAGGTGGAACCGCTCAAGGGAACAAAGACATGGGAGTGCCTGGGGGACTGGGGGACTCTACAGGCCTTGTTGCTGCCAGCACTTAACTCTGGTCCCATGAAGCTCCCCTGGGCACCTGGGGGTGGGGGGATTATGTTTGTCTTAACACAATCACTCCACCAGCGGAGCTCTGGTACCAGGGAGGTGGCAGCTCCAGCCAAGGGGCCAACTAGCAGTTCCAGAACTAATTGCCCTGCGACTATATACGCTTCTGCTCGGACACCAGCAAAGCAGGCACGCTGAAAACTCGACAACAACAAAAGATTTGCACAAACTTACCAAGAATTTTGCAATTGGAAAATCCAGGGGAATTTTTAAAAATTTCATCATAAAGTTTTTTCGTTCCAAAAAGCTTTTTGCATTTGAATTACACGTGGGAGGGAGCCACAAGGTCTTTTCAGTGTTAGGGCCCTAAATGTTTACATCAGGGCCTGCCCACGACGAAACCCAGCCAGGAAGCAGAGGGAGGTGAGACCCTCACAGAGCCCGTGGTCACTTCTCCGCGGCATCCAGCTCCAGCCTCTGCAGGACACCTTGCTCCGGCCCCCAGAACAAACGCCCCTCCATCTCATGGGCTGCGTGTGCTCGCCCCTCGCTGGC
Source organism: Kogia breviceps (assembly GCF_026419965.1). Taxonomy (NCBI): domain Eukaryota; kingdom Metazoa; phylum Chordata; class Mammalia; order Artiodactyla; family Physeteridae; genus Kogia; species Kogia breviceps. The sequence goes on along the minus strand of NC_081322.1, from coordinate 91,189,794 downwards.
TTTCCCCCGCCCCCCTACCCACCCCCAAGTCCCGTGACATCACAGGTGCTCGTCCACAGCCCTGACCCCGCCCCCAGGCATCCGGCTGCGTCTGTGGGTAGACCGTGCAGCTGAGGGCGGCAGGGTGGTCCCCACGCTTCTTGCTGCCCCCGCTTCCTCCATTTGCCTTTCCCCACCCCAGATTCCACCACTGTTCCAGTAGCTTTAACCTCAGAATACACTGCACTCCTCTCCCGGTGCTCCTCGACCGGATCCCGAGCCACTGCTGGTCTGGCCTCTGTTCTCGGGGGAGCGAGCTCTTCAAACACCATCAGAGTCGGCTGTTCCTCCCCTCAGGGTCTCCCTGCAGCAGCCCCTCCCTCCCCCCGGGCTGTCACACAGCCTCCCTTCTCGCCCCCAGAAAGGCCGCTCTTACTCCCCCTCAGGACCTCTGCACTCGCTGCCCTTCTCGTTCAGAGTTTAACCCGAGGATCCTCTCCAGAGGGACACCCTCCTACATGTTACCAAGTCTGGCCAGCGCCCGCCCTGTCAGATTCCCTGTCTGTCCTGCTCACAGGTCTCACGGCCTGCAGGGGTTCCGCCCGTCATCCATAAGTTCCGGGGAGCAGAGACTTTTGACAGCGCGCTCCCAGCTTTATTCCAAGAGCCAAGACCAGTGTGTGGTTTATAGTAAATGATAAGTAAGTGATGTTGAATTCACAAAAAGGACAGAGGAGGGGGAAGGGCAAGTTGCAAACTTGGGCCAATGACCCTTAACCCGCCTGCAGATGTGCTTTATTTGGCCTTGTTTCTTTTAAAAAAATGTTTCTGTTTAAAATCAGGAGATTCTGAGGCAAAACCCGGATTTCCAGATGCTCCTGGCAGCCCTGCCCTCTGCGTGGGCGTCCTGGGTTTTCGAGCCCCTCCTGCCCTTCCCACGTCCCTCCTGCCTCGGAGACGTGGGCCTGGCTGACGTGGACGGAGTGCAGTCAGAGGCTCCTTCCCTTCCTTTAAGGGCGAAGCCTCATCAGGGAAGGGCATCCGGGCTGCTAGGGCTGCAGGCAGGGGGCGACCCCAGGGCCACGGCAGGTCTGGGCGAAACTCCTCAGCCAAGATCCCAGGCAGGGGTCAGGCGGCCCCCGCAGCTCCTCCTGTAGGACTCGGGGCTCAGCCGGGAAGAGCCAGACTCCCCTGCAGCCCCAAGAACCGGGCCGGGGTCCCCAGACCACGGAGTCACAACCCGGGCCTCCCCTCAGGGTCACTGGTGAGCCTTCAAAAATCACTGATGTCAGAACAAAACAAGCAGCAGCAGTGTAAGGGCCTCCGGTGAGGGCAGATCAGGTCACGACTCCCGGAGATTCTGATTCACGCCCAGGATTGAAAATCTGGGCTGCGATGTCAGGCCAGGGTGCGTTAGAAGAAGCCCCAGGCAGAGCACGGGGAGAGGCTGGTGGGGACGGGCAGGGCCGGACTGAACAAAGGTGAGAGCCACAGTCAGCACAAGCTCAGCGAGGACAGGTGGCCCCTCAGCCCCGTCCGAGGCTCCCCACCTCCTCCCTCTCCTCCCCCAGTGCCCCCGAGCCTCAGCCGCAGGAGGGAAGACGTGGGCCAGGGGCCACCCGCCCTGATGCCCCCCAGCCCGGCCTCTGCCGTCACCCACCTTTAACTATGAAACACGGCTGGCGAGGTGGGCTCAGCCAAAGGACCCCCAGAGGTCCCGGGACTCCAGCGCCGGCTCTGGTCACCCCGAGAGGGCGCCTGGGGCACGTGCCCCATGGGAGAGACACCCCTCTTCCCTCTCACAGCTGTCGGTGTCCCGAGTGGCCTTGGAAGGTCACTGCCAACTGGAGTGTACAGGACATGCCGCCCCTGGTCCCCTCCCCCTGCCCCCCTGCCCCATGCCACTGGGTGTCTCCGTCTCTCCCCATCTCTCTCCCTATCTCTGTCTCTCCCGTTCCCCTCCCGCTCTCCCTCCAATTCAGGGCGTCTCTCCCATTTTTTTTTTTTTGTGGTACGCGGGTCTCTCACTGCTGTGGCCCCTCCCGTTGCGGACCACAGGCTCCGGACGCTCAGGCTCAGTAGTTGTGGCTCACGGGCCCAGCCGCTCCGCGGCACGTGGGATCCTCCCGGACCGGGGCACGAACCCGTGTCCCCTGCATCGGCAGGCGGACTCTCAACCACCGCGCCACCAGGGAAGCCCCGTCTCTCCCACTTTGAATCACATGTGGGAGCCTGGCCTGGACACAGGGAGACTTGCTAAGCTGTCCCTGGGTGAGCTGCCTTCTTCTCCTTGAATTCAGTCCAGATCAAGAAAAACAAACTCTCCCTGCTGGAAACACAGGGGAGGGTCTTCCTTCCTGGCAAGCAAGAGTTTTCAGGGTTACACGCTGGCCCTCTACCCAAACCGACCTCGCTGTGCTGACTTCTAATCGAAGAAGCACCCCTGCCTGTTACAGTTTGTAGTAAAGGGGCCCCTGATAACAAAACTCGGGCCCGGCCGGCCGGCCACCTACACCCACTCCTTGAGAGAAGCGCGGCCCCTGCATGAGCAGCTGCAAATCCAAGGCTCTTCCCCCAACTTGGAGCTCAAAACGTCGGTCTTCCTTCCATTTGCAGGATGGAACCAGGGAAATTTCTTTATGTCATCATGGCAGATACATAAGACCAAGTGTCCTCCGGTGTTGGAGTCCCGATAGGCCACCTGCTCTCGTGGACGACCCGGCACCTCAGTGCCTTGTCCCGAAGGGCGGGCATTGCTCCTGCCGTGGCCCGGCGCGGGTGAGGCCAGGGCTCTGCCCCAGGAGGTTGCCCGGGGGCCCTGCACACCCCTGGTGGCGGAGGCGAGCAAGCTGGCGGCGGTGTCGTCCTCGCCCGCGTCCCCGGGACCCACTCGGCAACGCGGAAGTCCAGCAGCGGACCAAGAGGAAAACCAAATGGGGTTCAGCCAACATGGCACATGGTCCTCGCCCTCAGTGTAGGAAGGGGCGGTGGATGGAGGGTGAGCCTTCCCTGCTCTGGGCTCACTTGGCCTCTTTCTGATGTGGCGACCGTCCCAGCACCGGGACCGCGGCCACCACCTCCTGGTGGGCTGGTGGTGGGCACGGTCCCCGCGGAGACACAAAGTGGAGCTGGGAGTCTGCCCCCAAAGGGAGACCATTCGGGCGAGTTCTGGGGCCGCACGGCCGGCGCGGAGCCGCGGGAGCCGCCTGACGCCTGGGGCTTCAACACGCATGCGCCTGGCTGGCGGCGCGCAGCCCGGGGGCGCAGAGCTCAGCCGGGAGCCCGGAACGCGGGGCGGCCGGGCATCGACCTCACAGGGCACATGCTCTCAAGTCAGATGGCGACGAGGCAGAAAGAACGGGACGATCCTGACCCCGGTGGCTGGCTCCTCGCCCTTTTCTCCTGTATTAATTGTGACCATTAACGAGCCAACAAGCTCCAAGTAAACACGGTTTCTGAATTTAATGGATAATTTAAGATTGAAACCTCCACTGTTGCCATTTAGGCCACCCTTAGACAAAAATAAAGGCTTTTCTCAGAAGATGGAAATCTCTCAAAGAACGTGCACTCACGTGGCTCGACGCAGAGGACACGCAGATGACGTCTCAGGCGCGGGGGCCTGGCAGGAGGGGAGGGGGCGTGGTGGCCGCGGAGCACGCGCCGCGTGAGGGGGACTGACGGACGAGGAGAGCCCCCCCCGGGTGAGGAGCCGCAGGTCCGCGGTGAAGACCGTGGACGAAAGGCAGGACACCCCGTGTCCCTCCTCAGCAGCGGGCCCGCTGGCCCATCAAAGGTGATGACAGTCTATTTGTTCCTTGAAATTTCTGACCTGAAGACCCATAACCTCCTTAGTAGATATAAATCCCATGTGACTAATGTGCTCGACCGGGACCCAAACACCCCAAAACACGACGAGCAGCTCTGAATCCCCCCAATAAGCAGCGCACAGAGGCGACCTGCTCTGTCCCCCACGGCAGGCGGTGGCGAGGAGGCTCTTGGGGCATCAGGGCCCCCAAGCCGTCTGAGGACAGTGGGAGAAGGTGCAGAGAAGCGTCAATTTTTGCTGAACAAACTTGACCTCATTTTCTTCTGCTCTTGGCAAAGTAACAATGACAATAAATTGTTTAATTCCACAAAAAATGAGTCAAATTCCTGAGGTGTCTGCACAGAGCTGTGGCTGGTACAAAACGTAGGTTGATGGCTCCTGAGACGAGCTTGGAATCTAAGAAATTAGTAGAGTTTCTTAGAAAATAAGTTTTCAATTTAGTGATAATCAGCAGATTCAAGGGAAAACAAGTTCTCATAATTTCATTCTAACAGCAAGTATTTGGTGATTTGTAAGATACCTCTCTTTCAAAAAGATTAAAACATTTTGAGCCTACGTACGTTGTTTTCACAATAGAGAAACCAAGAGGGGCACCTTTATCCTCTTTCTGATAAACATGAACCGTGGCAACCCTGGCTCAAAACCTACCACTCCCACCAGAAATGAATACAGAAATCCCAGTAAAGACGGCCTTGGCATTTCCAGAATAACGGGGTAGCCTGATCCTGGCTGTGTGTTTGACCTGCCTTCGGGAGCAGAAATATGGCCTGGGAGGTGCCCGACATCATGTAAAATTGGTGCAGATTCAAGGAGAACCTAGATCTTTAACCTAATAATCTAATAATCTAACCTAATAATCTCCTAATAATAACCTAATAATCTAATAATAACTAACCTAATAATAATTAGGTTAACCTAATAATCTCCGTGTCAGCTGACCCAAGTAAATAATGTACAATTTTAATCTATGGCGAGGCCGGCATAAAATTAGTTAATAAATTTTCAGTGGAAAAACCATCCATGATGATGGCGTCTCCAATCTCCCACTTAAGCTTTTCACCTGGCATCTGTCCCCTGACTCTCGGACCTTCGATCGCATCTTACCGTGTGACCTTGTCACTGAAGGTAAAACACACCCCTTGTGACTTGTGTTCTGTATAAAGGGCCTCGTGAACGGCTGCAACGCCAGTTTACAGCCTCCGTCGCAGGTGCAAAAGCCGCTGGGCTCTGAGTGACCAAGCGTGCTGGCAAATCGCTCCCCCAGACCCAGCTGGCACCCCTGACAGCCAGGTGCTTTGATGAACTCCTAACGGCTGTAGTAGGTTTGAGTGATACGTGGTGCTGCATGACTCAGATTCCCCCAAGGAGGAGCCCCAGTATTCACATCCCTCCCCTGAGAAAAAGGCTGAAAAGTCCGCACGAGCCCCTCGCGCAGAGTAACTGGACCGAGGCCTCGTGCCCACCCCACGCCCTCCAGCCTGCAGGGACACGCCCTCATCCGCCAGCCCCTCCAAACCTCCCCACGCTCCTGGCGGGCCTGGAGCTGCCTCGGTGCCTGTGAGGACGTGAGGCCCTGACGATCATTTCAAGACCCAAACGCCAGATGGAACCCACGGTGAAAAGCACAAGCCCGTGGTCAAGTCGGGGACAATGTGCTAAAAGCCGAGGGGCAGGGTCCCCATCGTCTCCTGCTCTGCTGTCACTCGGGCCCGGCCCGATTAGCAAAGGCTCATCCCTGGGGACAAGCCGTCTAGGAAGTAAGATCAACCGAGAGATGAGAAAGTCAGACCCACCCCCGTCGTTTTCAGGAGTGACTGTGGGCCTCACCATCCCGCGTTGCCTGGCAACGGTCGCCTCGGGGGCCGCCAGCGGCTGTGCGCGACGCCCGAGCTCCCAGACACGCCCGAGCACCCGCTTCCGGGAGAGAGGAGGCGGCGCTTGCGAAGACGGGCGGCCGGAACCGGGGTCGGCGGAGGCCGCGGCCTGCGCACGGTGCCAGCCCCTCCCCCGGGCCCGCTCCGAGCGGGAAGGCCCCGCGGCCCGCGCCGGGGGCGCTGTGAGGGTCCGACGAGGGTGCCCCGCGGCAGAGCTGCTGCAGGAGGGGCGGCGGCCTGGCCGCGCACCCACTGTGGCTCTTGGCCCCAGATCCCTACATGCACAGAATCCTCCCGAAGTGCCCAGAACGCGCTGAGCGCCAGCCTCTCCCACCCCCGACGCCCTCGCCTCAGCGCCAGGTTCAGAGCATCCCCTGGGGTCAGCCGTCCGGCCTCCGCGACAGAGATCGGCGCTTCCGGGGGTCACCGGCCACCACCCCACACGCGGTCACAAATACAATTCAGAAAAGTTTCTCGAAGCTCATTTTTGTGAAGACGCTTCCCGAATCCGCGAGTGAAAAATAGAGCAGCACTCCTAGAAGTGCTGAATTTCTACTTACAACGTCGGTTTCACAAGCTGTCAGACGTCCCTAGGCCGACGGAAGTACCTGTTCGGTGCGAACGTCCTGCGCCCTGTGTAGAAAATGGGAAATAAAAGACCAATCACCCGAGAGACGCCGAGTCCGGAGGCGCAGCGCAGGCGCCAGGAGCAGCCGGCCTCCCGCACGGCTCAGGGGCAGGGGCGGCAGGCCACGCGACAGACGAGCACGCGGCGGAGCCCCGCAAACACCACGCCCGTCGCAAAATCCGCAATAACCATGTTTCTGATCGACTGCCTGACTCTCCGCTAAGTGTTACTCTCTCGCATTTTCTCGGCTTCGCGTGAGAACGATTTTCACATATTTTCCATAAAGAGAAGAGAGAATTCAGCCTTTCCTTCCAGATGTTGTGTCCAGAGCTGTTTTTATTATGAACGGCTCAGAACAGTGTTGCAGCTTCACGTCTTGTCACTGGTCTAAACTCTTAGAGGAGCACCTAGTCCTGCAAGTCCCGGAAGGCCTTCCGGCCCCGGGCAGCAGCGCAAAGCAGCTGGATCCCCTGATGCCTGCAGCCTGGCCGTCCCCAGAGGGGTGGCGGAGGGGAGGTGCCGGATCGGGAGCCCGCCCGGCAGCCGCTGGGCCAGCGGATTTAGGGGCCGAGGAGCAGGCAGAAGGGCCTGGGAAGGTGGGTGCAGGGGTGCTTATGGAGGGAAGTCGGGAGAAGCCGCTTGTCTACACAGCACACAGAGGCCCCGGGGCGGCTAGGGGCTGGGATTCAGCAGAGGAGTCTGGACAGAGGACGTCCCCCAGGGACACTCACTGGTGGGGAGGAGGCTGTGTGTGGGAGGAGCGAGGGAGGAGGGGTGACGGGCAGCCCGGAAGCAGGGCCCAGCAGAGCAGCATTTACTGCGGGGAGGGAAGGAGGGCGACAGGAAGGACAGGCAGGGCCCCGCCTCAGCCCGCAGACTCTCCGCAGAGACAACTCAGTGACTCGGGCGCCCTTGCCGAGAAAGGCCAGCGGGCACCCACGGGCCCCCGCCAATCCCGGCACCCCATGCAGGCTCCCTGCTGGCTGCGGGGGACACTCGCAGGGCCTCACCCCTGCCTGCTGGTGGCCCCGGTTTGCAGAGGGGGTTTGGGGCCCGCAGGCCTCGTGGAGGTGGAAGCCCATCACGACAGGGCTGCATCTACAGCATGTGCAGCCAGAAAAGAGGCAATTTCGACCTGATGCGGTTACGCTGCGGGGGACTCTGAACACGGGCGGGGGGCATGTGCCAGTCCCCGGAGCACAAGCTCCGCCTCCGTTTCCCAGCAGGAGCCCCGGGGCAGGGAGCTCCCATCCCCTCTGAGCCCAAGAGCTCACTTATTTGGCTCTTGACAGACCCCACTGTCCCACTGAGTCAGCTGGCAAAGCCCCGTGAGCTGCCCCCTAACTGGTAAAGGGTCGCGTCCAGAGGCTCAAAGCCGGCCTCACCCCCGGGGCCGCGTGCCAGGGACAGCCCCAGACAATGCCACCAGCCCCTCCATCCCCAGGCCCTAACTACAGGCTCTGCTGTAAGATTAAGACACTAATCCACGTTCATCTCCGGTCCTTTGAGGCCATTTTTAAAGGTAATTCGGGGCCAGGGGAACTGAGACACAAAACCTTGGGCAGGAATGACCTCTGACCCCCTCTGGAGGCACACACTAAGGCGTCAACAGGTGAAGCGTTTCTATCCCATCCTGACAATGCTGATTGATAACATGGAGCTAATCTCCCGTCTTTGTTCCCAGGGGGCAAAGGTTTGCGCTGGGCCTTTGAATCCGGGCCTTTCAACTCTGCAGTGAGTAAATCATAGCAGGACCTGAGGCCCCAGGATTAATTCCCTGCAGGAAATGCTGTCCTGGTCCCTAACGACCACGGCCTCCCCTTGGCTGCACACGCCTCTCCCACACCTTGGAAACAGGGAAACCCTGCGTCTCGTGGCCGCTGTACCGCGAAGGGGGGGGGGGATCAGGACAAGAGTTTAACGCTCTGTGGGGTTTCCGCAACTCATCTGAACAGAAGCCAGAGCCAGGAAACCAGAGTGCACAGCGTGGCAGACACGACTCGGGCTCCAGGACTGGGTGCCGGGCTGGTGGGGGCTCGGCCCGCCTGGAGGACGGACCGCTCCAGAGATGAAATCGGCCACAGGTGAAATGCACTCTCCCTAGAGCCATGCCCCTCCCTCCCTGCACGCGCCTTCTGTCCAGGGGTGGCCTCCTGATCTGCTCCAGGCCGGCTGCCCTAGGGGAGCCCTGCGCTACAGACCAGCGCCATCAACAGAGATGCTATGAGAGCCACACCAAAACATAACAAGGAACAGAGAGATCAGCCTCCACAATATATTTCATTAAACCAATGTATTCAAAAGGACACATGCACCCCAGTGTTCACAGCAGCCCTATTCACAATAGCCAAGACATGGAAGCACCCTAAGTGTCCATCCATGGATGAATGGATAAAAGGATGTGATATATACACAATGGAATATTATATTATGTATATATACAGAAATGTTATTCAGTCATTAAAAAAAATCTTGCCATTTGTGGCAGCATGGATGAACCTGGAGGGTATTATTCTAAGTGAAATAAGTCAGATGGAGAAAGATACGGTAGAATCTCACCTGTATGTGGAATCTGAGGAACAAACCACCAAACAAAAAATCCAAGTCCGTGGGTGTAAAGAACAGATTGGTTGTTATCAGAGGGGAGGGGGTTTTGGGGGAGGGGTGACTTGGGTGGAGGGGGTCCCCGCCGTCGGGTGACGGACGGTGACCAGACTGGGGGGGGCTCACCCTGCAGTGTACACAGATGTCTTAGTACAATGCTGTACTTGAAACTTATATTTTTAAAAATCAATAACTAATTTCATGTTTAAATGTAGGTGGTTAAAAATGCTAAAACCCTTTTCCTGTTTGGAGGGGTAGAAATACAGAACAATTTTGGGTCTGTTAAAAATAAAAATACAGTAAGATATATGTATTAAAATCTTAGGGTAATTTTAAAAAGAAAAATTAAAAAAGAGGAAAAGAGGAGGAAGTTATTTAGATCTATTTACCAAAAACCAGTAGCACTCCTATACCCAATAATTATCAATTAGCAAATATAATGGGAAAGAAGACTTCGTGAACAACAGCATGAAAGCTATTTTTAAAACATCGCTCCAGAAATATGTCTAAAAAGGACATCCACAATCTTTGGTGGGGAAATATTAAAATATTGAGGAACATAAAAAGATTTGAGCACATGGAAAATATACTGTGTTGAGGGATGTTAAGACTAATATTGTGAATATGGTGACCCTCCCCCTTAAAAGCTGTGAGTTAGATGCCATTTCAATCAGAATTCCTGCTGTATTTATCATGGAACTTAGGAAGCTGATGGTAAAGTTTATTAAAGCAAAGAGCTAAGAATAGCAAAGAACATTTCAAAGGAGGAGGAGGAGACGGTGGTACCTGCCCTGCTGGGTGTCAAGACTGACTCTAAGGCAGTAATGAGGCAGTGGTGTCAGGAGAAGCAGAGGCCATGGAACAGGACAGAGAACCCAGAAACAGATACACATGCTTCGAGAATTTTGACATATGACAGAGGTAGCAGTAAGAATGAGTAAGGAAAGAACGCACTATTAAAATGTAATAATATGACACCGAAAGCACAGGCGACAAAAGGAAAAATAGATGAATCAGACTACATCAAAATTAATAATTCTGTGCATAAAGAACAGTATCAAGAAAGCAAAAAGACAACCTACAGAATGGGAGAAAATATTTGCAAATCCTCTATCTGATAAGGGATTAATATCCAGAATATATAAAGAACTCCTACAGCTAAACAAACAATAAACAAATTAAAAATGGGCAAATGACTTGAACTGTCATTTCTCCAAAGATGCTATGCAGACGGCCGGCAAGCGAATGAAGAGATGCTCCACATCCTTAGTCACTGGGTGAGACAAGCCAAAACCACAGCTGAGATGTCACCTTACACCTAATTGGATGGCCGTAATCATTGTGGAAAAATGCAAAACAATGTATGTTAGTGAAGATGTGGAGAGCCTGGAGCTGCATATGCATAGACGGCGGGTGAGAACGTCCAGTGGAAAACAGCTCAGTGCTGCGTGGCCCAGCAATTCACTCCTGGGTATATACGCAAAAGAACTGAAAGCAAGAACTCGAACAAGTATTTGCACAGTCATGTTCACAGCAGCCAAACGGTGGAAACAACACCAGTGTCCACCAGCACATGAAGGATAAAGATGATGTCACACACACACACACACATGCACACGCACACACACACACGCACATGCACACACACAGAATATTATTCAGCAGTTAAAAAGGAAGGAAAAGTTGATACCTGCTACATCAGAGACAGACCTTGAAAACATTATGCTTAGTAAAATAAACCAGACACAGAAGGGCAACCATTGTATGATACCAGTTATAGGAGGGGTACCAGAATTAGCAAATTCAGAGACAGAAAGTCAAAGAGAGTTACCAGGGTGGGGTGGGGTGAGGAGTTATTGATGCGTGGGCACAGAGCTGATGTCGGGAATGAGGAAAAAGCTTTAGGTAAAGAGAGTGGTGATGGTTACACAATACTGTGAATGTATTTAATGCCTCTGAATGGTACATTTATACAAATGGTTAAATGATCAATATTATGGTATGTATATTTTACAGCAAACATTCTCAGAAGTGAGCTAGAGAATTGTAATTGACTCCGTCTGTATTGCAGTCAGGCATTCCCTGATTTTTCAGCATTAAAAGAAAGGTTAGGGGCTTCCCTGGTGGCACAGCGGTTGAGAGTCTGCCTGCCGATGCAGGGGACCCGGTTTCATGCCCCGGTCCGGGAAGACCCCACGTGCCGCGGAGCGGCTGGGCCCGTGAGCCGTGGCCGCTAAGCCTGCGCGTCCGGAGCCTGTGCTCCGCAACAGGAGAGGCCACAGCGGTGAGAGGCCTGCGTACCGCAAAAAAAAAAAAAAAAAAAAAAATGGCAGAATCCATGTTGCTAGACATGAGAATCTGCCCACAGAGAAGGTGTGACTCGCCCAGGGTCCCACAGCTTGTGAGCAGCCTTGAACTCAGACTCGGTGGAAAAAGCATAGACCTGAGGCCAGACAGGCTGGGTTCCAGCACAACCTTCCCTGGCTGCAGGATCCGAGAGACCGCACAACCTCCCCTGTAAACTAAGGACAGAATCGGGGGCAGGGTCAGCGGGCCGTCAGCCCAGCCTCACACGCCCCCTCTGTGGGCAGCATCGCCCCGGGGCCGGGCTCCCCGGAGCCTCCTCCCCGGCCACTGGCACCTGGGTCGGCGGGGAGAGGACTTGCCACCCCCGGGCAGGGAGAGCAAGCCTGCCCCCCCCCCCCCGTCCCCACCCTGTGCTGGCCGAACAGGGTCAGCGGCCGGCAGCCCCGCCATCCACTTCTCCGCTGCAGGCACACGGGGAGCTGGGGCCGAGGCTGCCCGCCTCGCTGATCTGGGCCCAGAGGACGCTGGAGCCGGGAGACGGAAGAAGCCCGAGTCCGGACGTCCGCGGGCCTGGGAGCCACAGCGCCTGGGGGGAGGGGAGGAGCCACTGGGGGGGGGCCGGCCCACCCGGCGGGCACACCTAGTCTGGGCGGCTCGGCCGCCACCGTGAGCGTGCGCCCCTCGAGGGCTCCGCCCGGGACCACCGGGCCTGGCGTGGGCGCGGCTCCTGCACGGAGCTGCGCGCGGGGCTGCAACGCTGCGGCTGGCTGACGGCGGACCCAGAGCTGCAGGGCCGGCGGGCCGGAGGGCGGCTGCCACGGGCAGTGCTGTGCTCACCTGAGAAGCACGACGGCGGGAGGGGGCCAGGCAGCTCCAGCCCCAGGTGACGCCGGGTCAGCGCTCCCTCTTGGCCACGCCGCTGACGGCAGCAAAGCGGCCCGGGAGTGACCCAGGGGACGGGTCTGCTGGGTTCCTTGGGAGAGTGCATGGAGCATAGCCGAAGGTCGTGACCTTAAGGTGACCGTGGATCCCGCAGAATTTAGAATTTTGCGGACAGAAATGCCAGCCTCAAAGCACATCTTAAAGCTCCTGCAGCCCAGCCTGTGTTTCTGGGGCTGCGGTTCTAGTCCAGCGTCCCCGGGAGGTGGGCTCCACCCGGGCCGTTGGTCAGAGGCCGGTGTTCCTCCTTCCAGGCAGCTGACCACGGAGCCAGTGTCCCCAGTGGGACGGCGGGTTGTCGCTGGGAAGCTACTCGGGAAGCACAACGGGTTTACGGCCGAGGCCTTGCGGGAGCCCCTTCCCAGCCTTTGAGAGAAAGTAGACAAATAGTCCGTTTCGAGTGGCTCCGGCCAACGGCTTGAGGTCATTTGTAGGAAACGGTGAAATCAACCCAGAGTCTCCCCGAACCAGCACGATGCCCCCGACTCGGGCCGCGACAACGGCTTTTCCGTCTGAGGACTTAATGCCACGGTCAGCGGGTCAGGGCCAGAGTCTGCTCGTGCCACGGACGCCGGCCTGTGTGCAGACGGACGTGCAGACGACCTGCGCCCCGGGAACCCGGGCCCCTGGGCCCCTGGCGCTTCGTGGAAAGACTGTCCCAGGAGCGCACCAACCGGCCCCATCCCAGGACCTGGGCCCCAGCCCCGCTCTCCGTCGTCCCGGCCACTGGGCTGCTCCGGGGCCCAGCGTGGCCTCTGTTCACACCGGTTGCTGCCTCCCGAGCCCCGCGGCGCTTGCTTTTGTCTCTCTGTTGGTCTCACCAGGACTGAGACAAAGAGATGCTGCCGGGTAACCAGAGGTATGGCCCCAAAGGCGGAGCGGGGCCCACAGGAAGAGCGCCCTGTCCGTTCGGGATGCACGGGAACCACTCTCCTGGCACCGGGGCTGCTGTGAACACGAACGCGGAGGTTCCGGGCACCAGCTGGGCTTACGTCCCACTGTCGGGGCCGCTGCCAGCCCGGCCTGGCAGGAGCCACCGTTGCCATGAGCTGGAGGGAGAAATGGATTAAGTGCCGCCGAGCACACCAAGCCCAAGTCAGATGGAGACTCAGGCATCAGCGGAGGAGCGAGGGGCGGGGGCCCGGTTTCAGGGCCGTCAGGACAGATTGTGTTTTGGCAGCTGAGGTAACGCCTGGCGGGAAGGTGGGAGACCCTCTGCGCAGCACAGCCTGATGAGGTGTGGGATTAGAAGCTGCCTGGCTGCGGCTCCAGGTGAAAGAAGGGAGCCCCGGGCAGTGGGGAGGCTGTGCGCACGGCACACGCCCTGGGCCCCGCCGGCGGGAGCCGCGTGCACAGCAGGAAGGGAGAGAAACATTAACCAAATCACCAGAGTCAGATCATTTGTCTGATTGCTGCTTCGGGAATAGCTCGCCTTTCAAACAGGCCCACCTGTGCTCCTCGTAACACTTTATTTGGGCTTTTGGGGGCGCGTTATCTTGTTCAAACATTCCTTTGCCGAGCTGGGCAGTGGGGCAGGAGGAGGGGCTGTTGGAGGAGGGAGGCCTGCCCCACCGTCTGGCAACCCCGTGGGGCCCGGCTGAGTCGGGGCAGCAGGAACCCCTGGGCGGCCATCTCTGTCGGGAGCTTGCTTTTAATTCGCCACTAATGTTTTCAAACTCCTTCCTGATACACGAACGTGTCACCACCTCGTCTCAGCCTCTGCCAAACCGAATGGCAAGTGTGTGTACAGTGTGTTTTCTGTTTTCCGGGAAAGATAAATAAATAACATTCGCTTTGCATAATGGCTTGGCCCTCACCAGGGAGCTTGCTAGGAGGTACTTCTGACAAACACGGGTCTTCTCTCGGTGTAAATGCTCTAGTCGGGATTATCCCTAAAGAAATCCAGGCCAAGGAAGGATTTAACTTTTTGACTGAAATATTATATTGTGCTCCCGGAAGCTGAGTCCGCAGGATGGACTTGGATGATGGAATAAGGCTTCCTGCTTATCTGATGCCTGGTCACATATGTAAAATGTCACATCACGCCAGCCCCTCCGTCCAGGATGCGCTGTCCACCAGCGCTGCCTGGGGTATGTGAGCCCCGGCTCTTTTGTCCCGTGCGTGGACGGCAGGTCCTCCTGATGGAACAGGAGGCTTTCCGGGCACAGGAGCCCTGGGGCAGAGCTGAGCACACAGACGGCCGTGTAACGCCAGTTAGTCAGCAGGTACGCGCAGGCCGTAGGCCCCCTTACAGTGGCTTCTTCGTTACAACGAAGAAGAAGCCGTTCTGCTCGGCCGCCCACCCCCGGATCACCCCTCCCGCAGTTTACCCACCACCCAAGGCCCCACTGCACACGTGACCTCAGTGGGCCGAGATCCGGCTGGCTGGTGGGGCCTTTTGAGCAGGAGCCTGCCCGGTGCCTTCTCATTCGTTTCCAGTCTTTCGCTTCTGGTTGGTCTCTTGTGCGGCTTTTACCCCACGTGCAGGTGAGAGGCGGCGGCACGGACAGCACGCGGCGAAACCCTTGGTTCGGCTCCCAGGGCTGCTGCTGTTGGGATGAGTTCTGTTACTGTCAGCCATGCTTTGCCCCTTTTGAAAAATGGCAGTGTCAAGGCTTTAAGGCTCGTGCCATCATCAGGAAGCATTGACTGGTTTAAACAAACATGTTCCAGGAGGCTTGGATCGGACAGCACGCAGGTGCTGGGCTCCGCCCGCACTGGCAGCCGCGTGAGATCCATCGCCCAGCATTACAGCCGTCGGAGAGGCGGATGAGGTCCCTGCCCAGCTGTTTAAGGAGGAGGTTCAGGAGGAGGAAATGCCAGCAGGTTAACAGCTCTCGGCTTGATGAGGCTTTCCCAGCGCCCCTACCTCAAGGTGCTGTGTTTATTGCCAACTGCACTGCAGAGGCGACAAATAAATAACCCATAAGTCAGTGTCTGTAGCCCGTTTACAGGCACCTCCACGACACACAGAATATCAAAAACTGGGTCCTGCGTGTGATGCTGGAGGTTTACGCATCCAGACCCAGGGCTTGGGCTCCTTGCACCTGACCAAAGTCCCGGGGGGATAAATATTTTGTAAAAAGCCTCAAGATCGCTCCCCTTTAGTGGTGAGTGCCTGCTCCATCTTGGAGGTAGAAATCTTTTCTCCTCTTGGTTTCCAGTCACCACAAAATTGTCATGTGATTCTGTAAAATTGAAAGGCAACAAGCAAGCTTCAGAAATGAAGGTGTTCAGGGGATCGATGGGCTTACTGTGGCGGATCCTCAGCCTCGGTCCCTCGCTCTGCTGTTGCCATGGAGACCGGCGTGCAGGCAGATCCGTCTGATAGCAGGCATCTGTGAACTTAGATTTCCCACTTATTTGCTTTCTAACTTATTTCTTATGTTATTTTAAAAAGGCATTTTAAAAGTGTGTATCCCGTCAATTTAAATTTATTGACAATGTTTATCTAATCCTTCTAGCTTCCTACATACCTACCTCTGTGCACTCTTGCTTTGTTTAAGACGCTTGCTTTGTTTAAGAGGAGCATACTGTAAGTCACTTTCTT
Organism: Kogia breviceps; assembly: GCF_026419965.1. Classification (NCBI taxonomy): domain Eukaryota; kingdom Metazoa; phylum Chordata; class Mammalia; order Artiodactyla; family Physeteridae; genus Kogia; species Kogia breviceps. The sequence goes on along the minus strand of NC_081322.1, from coordinate 91,174,087 downwards.
CATTAAAATATATATATCTATTATTTTTCAAACTCAGAGAACGAATGTCAGCTTTTAAATAATGGCATCACTGCACAGCTCTGTTTTTTGGCCGTAAGGCTTTGTTAAATGAATTCAAGATGCTGCTGAACTCCGGATGCTTGAGAAAATAGTACGTCCTTATGGAAAATTGGGTTTTCAATAATACATGCTATAGAGCTCAGCTAAACATAATTACATGTCAAAATAAAATTCAAAACTTTTAAAAAGCTGGTTTCAAAAGTGGTTATAGGTAATTTGTTTTATCTCGTAACAGATCTAAAGATTTAAAAAATAATAGGATTGGGCTTCCCTGGTGGCTCAGTGGTTGAGAGTCCGCCTGCCAGTGCAGAGGACACGGGTTTGTGCCCCGGTCCGGGAAGATCCCACATGCAGCAGAGCGGCTGGGCCCGTGAGCCATGGCCGCTGAGCCTGCGCGTCCAGAGCCTGTGGTCCGCAAAGGGAGGGGCCACAGCAGTGAGAGGCCCGCGAACCGCAAAATAATAATAATAATAAATAATAATAGGATCATTTTCAGAGAAGCTGAAAAAGTATTTGATAAAATTCAGCATTAAAAACCTCAATAAAATAGGATTAAATATTTCCTTAACATGGCAAAATACATCTATCTCAGCCCAAAGACAACACGAAGTGAAAACCTTCTACAAATAATAAGAAAATTTAGTAAGAGATCAGGGTATAAAATTAAAATAGAGAAACCAATAGTTTTAAAAGATATAATGGAAGAAATTACCCCCACTTAATTACCCAAAAAACAAAGATAAAGTTTCTAGGAATAAACCTAAGAAATTAAGATCTATTTGAGAAACATTTTTAAATACCCTAAAAAATTCATATAAGAAAACTTGAACAAATGGAGAGGTTACCACATTCTTCACCAGGAAGACGCAACATCACAGGATACAGTCTCCCCAACCTGTTTCATAAATTAATGCAACCACAACAAAAATAAGGATGGATTGAGGTTTTTCTGGATATTTGATTTTGAATTTCTTATTGTGAGAAGGTGACTAGACAATTTGATTCAAAAGTTCAAATAGAAAAAGAAACAAGAATAGGTAGGAAAATCCAGTGTTAATCATTAGACCATTGCTGTGCTGGAAGTATGTGGTAAATTAGTATGTAGTAAAGGTGACATCTCAGATCAGTAGTTAAAAAGCAACCGTGGGATAAACAGCATTAGGACAACAGAGTAGCTATCCAACAAAATAAATAAGAAAAGATAAAAGCTACAACCATGTCTCACACTGTACGTCAAAATGAGTTCCCAATGAATCAAATATTTAAATATTAAACATAAACTCAGAAAAGTAGTAACAGAAATCATGGGAAAATTCCTTTATAACTTTGTAGTCAAGGAAAGACTCTTCTAATTAAAACTGAAAATCCAAAAGCAGTAAAAGGATTTATAAATTCAACTACACAAAAATAAAAACTTCTGCATAAAAGAGCTACCATCAGCAAATTAAGAAATAAGGAAGACAATGAGAAAAAAATTTATGTGTGTGTGTGTGTGTATATATATATATATATATATTTATATATATATTCACCTCCTATGACAAGCTATATCCTTAGTATATAAAGAGCTCCTAGAAATCAACAAGACAAAGATCTGGAACCCAACAGATAAATGGACACAATCTCTAGATAGTCCAGGGGAAAAAAATACAAACAGATGCTCAAACTTACTATAATAGAAAACCTATTAGATTGGCAAAAGTCCTTTCCCGGAGCCAGCCAGAGGAGAGATCAGAGCTGTCAATAGAACCCAGTGGACTTGGGAACTTTGTGTTGGTCGCTGAAGTTCCAAACCCTGCAGGGCTGAAGGGCCACAGCCCACAGCCTTGCCACGCTCGTGTTCCTCCATCCTCAGATGAACCCACAGGCCTCACTCAGCATCCAGTCCAGGCCGAGCGCTCAGGTCAGGCAGGAGCCTCCTGTCCGGCCACCTCGGCCACAGTGACCGTGTTGCTGCCTTTGTCCGCTGGGTCCCATTCCCATCTCACACGCACTCACCCCGCGTGGCGTCCCTCTGGCACCTGCAGCATCTCCTGCCCTTGTCCTTCACTCTGGGGTCATGCTCAGCCCACTCTCTGGGGTTGAAATACACCCCAGCTCTGGCTGACCGCTGCCAGCCCTCTGCAGGGTGTCCCTGCCCCCCGCCCCTGCGGCTGCCCTGCCGGCTCCCCTCCTGCCCGCTGAGGCCTTGTGGGCGCTGTGCCCCCAAGGCCTCAGCGGGAGCAGCAAGGCCTGAGCTGTCCTCCACCCACTTCAGCGTCCACCTGGACCCTAGGACGCAGCGGCCCCCCCAGGTGCTCGCGGGGTGAGCAACGAGTCTGGGGAGACGCTGCCTCAGCGAGTGGCTGATGGGTCTGAAAGTTGGTGTGAAAACTGCCCCCCCACCACACCCTCAGCAATCAGACCTCCTGGCACGAATGCCCTAGAAAAGACGGGACGGTGGGGGCTAAGTTAGCCGCTTCTTCTTGGACCCGACGGGCGGCGTCCTGGTAGCCACGGCAGAGCTGTCACGCGGGTGGAGGGCGTGCCTGGACCGCTGGGTTCACAGAGCACCTGCTCTGCACGAGTGACAGTGGAGAACGTGGCAACCTCTGGCGACGAACACCGTGGAGTCGGCAGTGCCGGCGCCGGCCTCCGGGGGGCGTCCCTCTCGTCAGTCCCTGGGGCCTCGGCCCTCGGATGCTCGTCAGGCGCCGGCGGAAGGTGGAGGAAGCAGCGGGACTCGAGCGAGCAGAGCCGGGCAGGCAGGGCCTCGGTGGCCCCGGGAGGCGGCGGGGGGCAGCGGGAGGGGGGCGGCTCTGAGGGCGTGTTACAAACACAGCGACGGGCTGGACAGGCGGCAGCCATCTGGACACAACAGGCTTTACAGGCAGCGACACCCCAGCGTTTGTCTCGCCGCCGCCCCACCGGGGTCGCTCTCACACCTTCTTGCGTTCCTGACGCGCCACGATAAACAGCACGAAGCAAATGGGCCTCGACTGGTTCCCAGGCGCCCCCAGCACCAGCCCGTCCTGAATCCCCGGTCGTGGAGGCGATGGCCAGGCTAAAAGGGGCGCAGGGCTCCCCCGACCTGTAAGTGACCGAGGTCGACCACCCGTAGAGAAAGGACGGGAGGATGGAGCCAGCTTGCTCCCGTGTCCTGAGAGGCATGCTGGCAGGTTTCCTCACCCCCGGGTCCGGGCAGTGCTGTCCTCCGCTGACCAATGCCCTCACCTCCTCCAAGCCCTCGTCCCACATGCCCACCCTCAGCCCTTCCTCCGACTCTCCGCTCCTGGAAGACCCATTCTCTTCCTGCTGCACCGAGGGCATTTAGCTGCTTTGTGTCCATTTCTTCAGCTTCCTTCCTCCCCGAAACCCTCTGCACCACGTTTTCCCTCCCTCTTCTCTGAGGTCAGGCGGCCTCACGCAGGGCTCCGCACACCTGTCCATCTCACCTGCTCCAGGATCTTCTCCTCCTTCAGACACTCTGAGTTCTGAGGTGCACTGGTCTCCCCGGCCCACTGGGCTCTCCAGCAGAACCCCTGCCAGGCCCCTCCCCTTCTCTGCGAACCCCCGGGGACACAGTCTGTGGTTCCTGCCTCCTGCCCCCTCCCGCCCACCTGACCCCGATTGCCAGAGCCGAGGACGTTCCCCAGCCTTGTCCCAAGACACTTCTGGGGTCATGTCTTCCTCTGAACCGCCACGGCCTCCCTCCTGCACTCAGCTGGATCCTTCTCGGCCTTCCTGGTGGGGCTTTGTTCTAACCATCCATCCTCCCAAGGGTCCGTCCTCACCTCTCTCCTCACCTGGCATGCCCCCCGAGGCCAATCTGATGACTCCAACCCAGACCTCAGATGGAGAGGGAAACAGCAGGACCGTATGGCACCTGGGGCCCCTGCTGACCCCAGACTCAGCGCCTCTCGGATGGCACTTTTTGCCATCCATCCCCGCCATCCACGGCGACGGCTTCTTCCCTCTGCGGCCTCTTGGGACCCTTCAGCATCCCTAGCAGAATGTCTTGCCCACGGTGGAATGAAGTACTTATTTTCTGATTAGTTATGTCTGTTTATTATGTAACTTCCATCCAAGCCAGAGAAATCGGATTTATCAACTACTACAGGGAAGAAAAAGAAAGAAATGAGCTGAAATACAGGAATCTGATCCCAGCAAGAAACTGGGCCCCTCCAGAGCGCTGACAGCGGTAACACACGTTCACAGGAAGGGCAGGCTCGTGACATTTCCTCACTGACACTCAAAGCCGTGTCACGTCTTACAAACGGGAGGGGAGAGTCGCAGTAACTGAGGGGCGAGGTTTTGTGAAATACAGTTACTCATGGGCTGCAGCTGCCAAATTAAATTCCCACGCAGAGCTGCAGGAAGGCCCAGGAAGACTCCTGCGCACCCTCAGGGGTCTCATAGTAGAACAGAGAGCACGTTTAGGCGGGTTGAAAGGAGGTCAAAGTCGGTGCCTCCACCCAAAAGGCCTTGCCTCCGTTTGGATGAGTCCCCGGCCCAGAACGCAGGCCTGCATCAACAAGACCCTCCCCTCTGCGACGCTGGGAGCCCCTCTCTCCTCCCTCGGGGCCTTGCTCTCTCCCCTGTAAAGCGAGCGGATCGCACCTTCACAGTGCTGCTGTGGGGATTGGCTCTGGGGAGAACCCACCTGCAAAGCCTTGTAGAAACGGGGCTGTGATGAGATGGAGAGGAGATGCCAGGTGGCACGGGCCACGCTGGCCACGCCCCCTGCGGGGAGAGGCCCAGCCCCACCCCGGCCCCGCCCTCCTCCCCCGAGGAGATGACTTCCCGGGCCCCCTCGCTCCGGAAGGAGCTGTCCTACTGGGTGGGTGCGGGTGGAGAGGGGGCGGACGTGAACAATAAGGACCTCTGGGAACAAGGCGCCCACCCGGTACTTACACAGACGAACCTGTGCCACCGCCCGCCCCGACTGTAACCAGTGCTGCGGGGCTCAGCGCGTGACGGGCTTTTTTGAATGTACCCGAAAACACTCTTGTCTTAAAGGAACTGAATGACGTGTCAAAGAACTTGCTGCATCATCCAGGGTCGTCTTTGGAAAACCTTAAGGACTGATCATAGATGGGCTGTAAACGGTCCCAAATCGATTCACTCTGGTGCCACATTATCCAGGGCCCCGGGGACCCGGAGGGGTCCAGCTGTAGGTTATGTCTGCCTCGAAGACCTGGGGGCACGGGCACCAACAGAGCGACGTCGTCCTACTGGAACTGCCAAGTGTGGCTGTAGACCGGCCGCAGCCACGCCCTGCGCAGGCCTGCGTCCCCGCGGGCTCCTCTCAGCCGCCCCCAGACGCCGCAACGCCAGCTGGGAATTCGCAGTAAAGGGGAGCCGTCAGGAAGCCACTTCCACGGCAACTCCGCGCCGAACACCGTCCTCCGCAGGAAATCAACCCCCGTCTTTAAACAAAGAGCTTCTCCCCTGCGGCTCGTTCTCTGAGCTACACGGTCAAGCCCGCCCGGGCTTTCCTCCCTGAGGACGGGGGCTCCTGCCTCGTCGGGCCGGAGTGAAAGCTCGTTTCCGGGGAAAGCCCCGTGGGCCTTGCCGACAAGCTGGCGGCCGCTCCTCACCCTCCCGGGCAGCCCGGGCTCTGCCCGCTGCAGGGAAGGCCGAAGGAAGGAGCAGGTGCCGCCTGGATCCATGATCCCCCAGCCCCTCCCCTCAGAGGCTTCCAGCGCACCCCGCGGCCGCCGCGGCCTTGCTTTGCTGAAGAGCGCCGCCCCGCGACCCGACAGAGAAGCGCAACACCGTGAGGCACGGGCCCAGCCCGGCCGACAGCGCTAACAGAGCTCCGGAGCGGCCCTCGCCTGGGGAACCCAAAGTTTACTCGCAAGAGCAGCTTCGCGACCAAACCCCTGAAGAAGCACAGCGAGGCAGGAGGCGCCGAGGCACGCGACCCAGCGACCCACCTCCAGCTGCGCGCGCGTCTGGGCACACCCGACACCCACCCCGCTCGGGCCGAGGCCGAGCTGTCCTTAGCTCCGACGGGGGGCGGCGGCTGGCTCCCCGCCCCCTCCTTCACCGAAAACCCCGCAGAGGCCCGGAGACTGCGGTGGGGGGAGCGGACCCCGGGCTTAGGCCGGGGGCTGCCCGCACATGGTCATCACGCCAACCTGATCGGGGCGGGACGTTATCCTCCACACGTCACCCACGAGAAAACGGTGTGAGGGGCTGAGCCCGTGAAGAAACGTGATGGAGCCGGGGTCTAGCCCATGTCCAGTGTCCGGGCCCGTGGCCTCTGACCTCTGCGGCCGCGCTCCTGAGGCCAGCACGAGCTGGCTCCCTCTCGGGCTCGCTCTTGAATGGCTTGGAGAGCTTTCGATGGAGAACAAATTGAGCTAATCCTCACTTCTTTCCTTTTCGCCAGCAATTTCCCCCTGCTGAAGGTATTCGGCCAGCAGAGAAAATAAAAAGCGCCCGGGGGGGAGCTTGAGGCAGACTCGCTAACATCGGGCACCTCTGGCCGCTTCTCAGTTGCTTGGCCTCCTCAGCCGTGACGGACGGTGCCCATCGAGTCGCGGACCCCCAGACGCCGGCGCCCATGACCCTGGCGACTCCCGCTGGCTAGACGGCCGGTGTGGCACAGCCCTCAGGACGCCTGCCCCTCGGAGTGAACTTCTACATCAACTCAACGGTGAAGAGCAGCAGAGACATGTGACGTTGTTTGAGGAAAACAACGAGCTTCAGCCCCCTCTGCTGTGGCTGCCAGCCGGGTGGACGCAGGGAAGCACCCGATCAAGGCAAGGGTTCTGCAGTAGCAGCGCGGACAGAGAAAACAGACCGGCCGGAGAGGAGGAAGCCAGCCCGTGGGCAGTGCCCAGCCCAGCACCGGCCGGGAGCGGCGTGGCCTCCCCGAGGGCGGGCGGGCACCAGCCACACCGCCCTAGCGCCCGGCACCCCAGCAAGGGCAGCGCTCGTCACGTTGCCGCCGTTCGCCCACAGGGAGCCGCGGGAAGGGCCTGCAGAAGCAGCGCGACACCAAGAGAACGCACGCCGCTCCCTGGGGGAGCACACGCTGGGGTCCTGGGGCCGGGGGGGCAGCGCCCACGGAGGCCTGCGCCCCGTCTCACAGGAAGACAGCTCCCCCAACCTCGAAGCTGAGACCAAGGCCGGCGAGAGTCCCGGGCAGGATAGGAGACCGTCTGGGGGCAGAATGGACGGAAAGCTGACTGCGGAAGTGACGGCCGAATGTGACTCTGAAGTTGCCAGCAGCGGCGTCTGGGCTGTGGGTGTTGAGCCTTCGCGAAGGATCCTGGTGAGCGGGCGCGGCCTGTGCGGTGCTGGGGCCGCGCCACAAACAGGCCCACAGCACAGACCCCAAGGTTCTGGGACACAACCCTGACAGCAACTCTCCTAGCTGCCCTCCGGAGCCGTGTACCGGCGGGAACCCCGACTCCACCGAGGCTCCGTCTCCTCGTGACCGAGATGGTGGGCGGTGTCGTCTGAGCCGTTGCGGCATCGGGTCGGCGCCTGCTGGAGCGTCTCCTTCTGAAACCGCAGACGCCCACGCAGGACCAGGCTGCGCACGTTCCAAGGCCCAGGTCAGAGACAAAAGGCTCACGTGCCCGCGCCTCCTCGCCGCGTGCCCACAGGCTTAAGGAGAGCTTCCTACGGCCCGCTGCCTCAAGTACGAGTTGTTTGATTTCTGCAAAATCCAGACACCACCTAAAGGAGAAAGTTGTAGTGTTACCGCCTCAAGGGCAGTCCCCCACTGTCTCGGGGCGCAGGTCAAGCGCCGGGAAGGACCCATGGCCGTGAGGATGGGTCTACACGGAGGAAGCAACTGGTAAGTGTGGCCAGGAAGCAACGAGACCGGAAGTTGAGGGCCAGAGGTATCAGAGTGGTTCGTGGGCGTGAGGAGGTGAGTGCACAGCATGCTGACGTCCGTCCCACGAGAGCGCCCACCGCTGGCGTCAGGTGACACGGTGACCTGACTGTGGACTTCGGTGACCCCCACCCCCCATAACCACGGCACAGAAGCCTTATCCGCTGGGTGGCTCTCCCGGCACCACTTCCAAGACCTCAGCACAACACTCCAGCCCCGCGAACAGCCCCTGGAAGACGTGGCGGAGACGGGGACGCCTGGGGCTGCCGTCCACCCGATAGGCACCCTCCTCTCTGAGCCACCAGGACACATGGTCGATCAAGGAAAGCAGGTGAGGGGGGTGCAGCCCTGTGAGCCCCTCGGAGCCACGGCTTGTGGGGAGGCTAGGCCCCCAAGACAGCCCTTACACAGAAGGGCTGAGGGCCCGCCCGTAGCGCTGGCCTCGTGCCAGGGAACCAAAGGACCGAGAGGGGCCGACTGTAATGGGGGTGACCGCCCCCCACACCCCTGGGGACAGGGCTGCGGCCACAGGCGGGGACTTGGGGGCCCATGGGAAAGGATGCCCATTTCCAGGGATAAAAGTCAACAGAAAACTAGTTACCAAAATGAGGAAGATTTCCAGGTTTCAGTCTTTACCCACAAGTTCACTTTACAAGGGAGTTGCAGGTACTGGGCTGATGAAGCAACAGATGGAACACGGATGGCTGCTGTCACACGGCCCCACCTCCCCCACGGCGGCCTCCACGCTCATCTCTGACAGCTGAGAAGCCAGGACAGGCTGTGGGAAGTCCTTCCTGGGAGGCCAGACCTGCCAGCAAGGCTGGAGGAGGCTGTGCATCACAACAGGTGGGTGCAGCCGAGCACACACAGACTGGGGTTGGGGGTAGCCCTGCAGGGGTTCCTGGAGAACCACAGCCTTGCTGCTCCCACCTAAGCGGATGAGCTTCCTGCAGTGGCCACCCAGGGCCTCCTGCGAGGGCTGACCCGGCTCTTCCGGCTGCAGCCCTGGCCCTCACTCCTCCGTCCTCCTGGTTCCTGCACTAAACCTGCCAGACCTGGAAACCCGGGGACGTGCTGACCGTTAGGCTTGCTACCCAGCACCTTCCAGAAGCTGTTCCTCCCCAACCCTCTCCCTCGAGATCTGAATCATATCAACCTCTCAGCTCCAGGGACAAGGGTGACCAGCCCAAGCCCTCCCTCTACACCCCAGTGGCCGATCCAGGAGTAGACGTCCACCCAGCCTGACTGGTGAGTGCAGGGCAGGGTCTTGGCCACAGCCATCGTTTCAAGATTAGGCCTGTGGCCAGTAAGATGAAGCTGCCCATTCCTGGGTGACAGCTGGGTGAGAAAAATATCTCCTCTGGACAGTATGCATTGGGAGATGAGGCCCCAAACTGCTACGCCCATTTGGTTCCCAGGGATTCAGCCTGAGGTTCACGCCAGCAACTTGGGAAAAGCAAATCAGGAAACTGCAGAGCAAAGGACCTTGTGCCCTGATCAAGCAGTACCTGGAATCCACCCTGCCTTTGGATTTTCAACTCACATGCTGTAGTCTACTCAGGTCGGGTTTTCTGATAGATCCCAAAACATCCTGACTTATTAGACTACTTTACTCTTGGCTAAATGTATTAACATTTGTTTCTTCTCACTAAAAGTCCAAATTTTCAACAAGGCCGCCTGTGTGAGATTGACAGCTTCATCCCACTTGTTCTTGTCTTGGCTGGTGTAAGCCGCCAGGTTCTCTGTGTACTGCAAGACGGACTTTAAGAACCTGTTTAAAAGAAAGAAATAAGGGCATCCCTGGTGGCGCAGTGGTTGAGAGTCCGCCTGCCGATGCAGGGGACACAGGTTCGTGCCCCGGTCCGGGAAGATCCCACATGCTGCGGAGCGGCTGGGCCCGTGAGCCATGGCCGCTGAGCCTGCGTGTCCGGAGCCTGTGCTCCGCAACGGGAGGGGCCACAAAAGTGAGAGGCCCGCGTACCATTAAAAAAAAAAAAAAGAAATTAATTTCTTTATCTATTCCCTTGTAAAATGCAATAATGATTTAAATGTATCCCCTTCATTTTGAAATTACAACTGAAGTTCTATAGTTAATTTTTGTCTGAGAACTCAAGAAAAAGAAATACATTCAAAACAGAAACGAGAGAATACAAACTGGATGAAGAAGAACGCCAAACTAGAGTGTCACTGGAGGGGGTGGACGCCCAGACTCCACACAGCTCACACACCATCTTTCTCTCCAAAATCCACATATGACGGATGCCCTTAGCTGATGGGACTCGGTTCCAGAAAGGACCTTAGAGGCGTCTGGACCACACTCACATGTAATAAACCCACAGGACACGGGACCTCGAGGGCTGTGCCTCCTGTTCCCACCCGGATGCCCAGCCTCACCCGCCCTGATGGAGAGAGGGACCAAGGCAGACCCGTCCCACCGGGAGCAGCTATTGCTGTTGAAAGGCTTTTCCTGAAAGATAATTCGTCGGAAAGTTCACAGGGGAATTACCTGACTGATGGGAAGAAGTGCCATTTTCACATTTTTCAAGTTCTCCTCAAAGTTTCCCAAGTAGCCTAAAATTTTCTCCAACTATGCGTTTTTGAAATTTTCACATTTAGGGAGAAGTTAAAAGAATAATACGATGCAAAGCCACAGACCCTTTGTCTAGAGGCATAGCTTTCACTTAGGGTGATTTTGCCCCCAGAGGACTGTGGCAACATCTGAGCCGTTTTTAGTCGTCACAACTGGGGGCTACTGGCATCTAGTGGGTGGAGGGCACCACCCTACGGTACCCGGGGCAGCCCCGCGGCAGAGAGTCCACAGCTTTGAGCCGCGACCTGGCCCCAGGCATCCGCACAGCTGCCGGAGACGGTGGCAGCCTCTCCAGCTTCCTCCCAGTAACACTGTCTGGACATTATTCTTACACCAGAGGGAGGAATTCCGAAATCATTCACATGTAAATCACATTAAATTATCTGAAACGTGTCAGTTTTAAAGGCTCACAAATTTGCACTGAAGTCCACAGAGAAGAACAGTTCAGGACCAGACTGTGCGGTTGAAAAAAATCACCAAGAAAATCACCAATAGTAGTGAGCACGATTTAGAATTACCAAAACACAGCTTCCTCTCCTGTGAGGACACTGACCTGAGATACTGCTGATATTCTGAAGTATTTTTCCCAAGAACCACATGAATGTTGACCAATTCCAGTGCAATCAGCAATAAAATCAGGTAAAGCATAGAAGACAGAAGCTTAATACTAAAAATAAAGTAAAAGTTAATAAACGTAAGTATTTATCACCTTTATAAGGAGAAAAACGTTTCATCTAGCCAATCCTTCTTTCAAAAGTCCTTAAATCCAAACTTCTCAAAAGAACACTCTTGTGTGGACAGCCGTTTTTCCAGTGGCCGTGAGCCCTGGCCCCTGCAGGCTGTGCGGGATGTCCCCCAACCTTGGGCCTGAGCTCCTCGCCTGGTTCTGAGCCCGCAGGCGCCCTGCCTGCTCTGAGGACCAGGCTCCACGGGCTCGGCACCCAGTCCCCTCGACTCGGCTCCCGTTTCCTTTGCCCAGTGGCAGCTCCTTCCTTACAAGTCAACGTTCAGCAAAGGACTCTCCCAAGAGGAGAAACATAAATGGCTTAAACATGAGTACGGGTTCAACGTCTCTGGGACCAAATTCTAGTTAAAGTCAGTCTCCAGTCTTCCCGGGAGGAATTTTAAAATACACCGTTTTGGGGAAGGATGTGTGATGTAACAGTATCATCTCATAAACTGCCGGTAAAGGTGTAAACTGGATGTAACCTTCCAAAAGCAAAGGAATACTTACTAAAAGCTTTATAAGCACAGATACCATTCAACCCCAAAATTCTAGGAATTTGTCCAAAATGGTAATTTTCTGAGGATGTAGCACATTCTAAAATACACAACGCTGGCATCCCCAGGTAAATCTGCTGTTATATTTTAAATCCAAATATTCATTCGGGTCTGTAGAACCCATATCCCAAAATTATAAATGGTATTTTAAAGTGACACATATGTAACTTTTCCTGAACTAAGTATTTCTCTGAAGTCAGGGGTAGAAGTGTACCCAGAGGTAAGAGCTGCCCCGCAGAGCTCCTCTCAACGAGACCCGCGAGCCGCGCACCTGTGAACCAGGCGCAGGTAGTTCCGCCGCTGCCGGGAGCGCAGGCTCCTGTCCTCCCACTGCCGGTGCCTCAGCTCCGCGCAGGCGGCCACCTGGCCACACACGCGGTGGCAGTGGGCGCCGATCTTCCGGAGCACGGCCAGCACCTCCAGGACGGCTCTGGGGCAGAACAGGGTCCGGACAGGGATGCTGCAGAGCTCACGGAGCAGCTGGGGCCACCTGCGGGGCAGAGCAAGAGTCCCGAGGGCCTATGGTCGCCGGTTCTCCGCGGCCTGCACACCTGCCACAGCCTCCAACGCGGTCTCGGTTTCCTGCTGCAATCGTTACACTGGGCGGGTGTTGATGGTGAGAACAGATCGTGTGTTGTAACGTCCGTCAGACAGACCAACGCACACACCATCAGGGCTTATCTAATTCCTCCTGGAACACAGTGGGATTCTAACACTACCTTCAACGTGTAAGACTTCAAACACAGAAAACTGCGAAGTCGGCGACCCCAATATACTTCACCCAGGATACCCTGAACTTACTTCTCAGGAGGAAGGTGCTCTGAGTCGTGAGGAACATGGTGGGTCTCGGGCACATGGTGACACAGCTCAGCCACGACTTCTGTGATTAAAGAGTGGCAGGCATTTATTTCAGAATTACCTTCTGATCTGAAAAACAGAAAACATTTGAAGATACATGACAATGAGCAAGATGCCTAATTAGTGCCAGTGCAGAATATTATTTATTTCAGTGGTTCACTGAGCAAAGCACTCAATCTGCAACTTGCTTTCCCCAAAAATAAAATGAAAAAGCCACCATCAGAGGGAGAGGTAAAAATAAACAACACAACACACTGTGGGCAATGCACCTGCTGTCAGAAGATGCCCTGTGACCCTCGAGAGTCCTCCCTCGAGCTGACTCTGCAGTGTGTCCACGCCCACTCCTCTCCTGAGCTTCAGACCTGCTGTCACACCGTCCACTAACCATTTCTGCCAGATGCCACCCTCCTCCCCATGAGGCCTGCCTCTCGTCCCTGTGCCCTTGGTCTCTGCAAACGGTTCCCCCATGACCAGGCCCTGAACCCCCAGTCTTGGCCCTCCAGTCACCAAGACCTAGCAACCCCTCCTTGGGATCTGTCTCCCAACGGGCTTGCCAGAGAAAAAAAATCGTTCAGAGGCTGACATTCTTGGACCCCCGCGAGGCCTGCGTGACTTGGGGGGCACTCACCGCTGAGCCTCCCTTTCGGATCCTTCAGGCAAAGGCAGCAGAGGCCAAACTCTGATGCTCCTCTCACAGCTCAGCACCTGACAGGACAAGTACAACTGCTTTTCAAGATTTTTAAATAATGTTCTAGAAAATATGTTTTTAAGTTGTTACAGATGTTGTCATCACTTCCAAGAAAAGACATATCTGTAAAATTGTTACAGATGCCCACTTTAAAACTAGGTGATGGGTCTGTTACTCGATCAAATCATGTAAAGAAAGGCAGGTGAAATATGGGATTCCAAGGAAGTGTCCAAAATTCTTCTGACGCCTGCTGATAAGAGTTGGTCCTTGTCCCCACCCCTGGTCGGGGCCAGCCGTGGCGAATGGCCGTGGCCTTGAGAACACAGGGAGAACCAGGTTGGAGACAGGCCCCTCCCCTTGTCCCCACCTCTGCTCGAGTGCAGCTGACTGAGCATCCAGAACAGACTTCCACTCCTCAGATGGGTTCCTGTCTGGCAGAGCCCATCCCAAATTTATGACCCACAAAAGCACAAGCAAATTAAGTGGTTGTTGTTGATGCCACCAAATGAGGTACTTTGTTACGCAGCTGATATCCCGAGCAGCGGACTTAGAAAGAACAGGATGCAAGATCGGCTGCAGAATAAAAGGTGACTAAATCACATGCGGCAGGAGTACGAGGCCACAGAAAAGGTGAAGGTGCAGAACACCCACTGTGGGGAAAGGAAGGGGCATTGACCCGGGACCTGGAAGCAGCAGCCAAGGAGCAGGAAGGCTGGCTCCCCAAAGCTTCTCTTCCTTCCAGAACCTTCCCTCCTTCGTTGAAGCCTCCCTCCCTGAACACTTCTGGGTCCTCCTTCTAATGGCTTTTGTTCTGGAAGCTCAGAATCACGATGGACAGACAGTGCAATGCGAGTGGATAAAGGTACCAGAGCAGCCCGACGCATCATCGCAAACAGGACCCGCTGACACAGGAACTCAGGCTGATTCCTCCCCTCAAACATCAAGGACAGAATGCCACTGGACTCTGCTCCTGCACATCTGCTGATAACCCCCTCCTACCTGATGCTACTCAGGACCTGTCTTCTCCAGGCTTGGCTTCTCCCTGCCACCACTGCAAATCTCCCCAATCTATTCTGTGCTGATTTTACAGCTTCCTTTTAGAATTTCTCAGTTAGTAACTATCATGATTATTATATTCTTGGAGACTACCCCCCCCTTTTTTTTTTTTTTTTTTTTTGCGGTACACAGGCCTCTCACCGTTGTGGCCTCTCCCGTTGAGGAGCACAGGCTCCGGACACGCAGGCTCAGTGGCCATGGCTCACAGGCCCAGCCGCTCCGTGGCATGTGGGATCTTCCCGGACCGGGACACGAACCCGTGTCCCCTGCATCAGCAGGCGGATTCTCAACCACTGCGCCACCAGGAAGCTGGACAAGGCTGGCCTGTACCTCTCAAATCTCTGCAACAACTGACCTGCACATGCCCCTCCCTACACACCTGTTTTTTAAGCTGAGAAACTGGATGGCAGCGAGCGCTGTAGGCTTCTGCAATGCTCACCAATGCTCTCACTGCTGCTTTTTCCTGCTTTAGAGAAAACAGACAATTGTTACTGCAACTTCTGGTCAGGCTTCTACTTTTCTTCTATTGTATTTTAGGTCATTTAAGAGTCCCGATTTCCAATTAGCTTCCTTCACATAATTCTCTCAGCTAAAAGAAAGCAAAACTCTTTATTAAAATAGGTGTAACATAGTAGTCAAACCATAACCAACAAAATTTTTAAATGAGGCTGATTAACTGTTAAATTACAAAGGCCACTCTGTCCACAGTGCAGCAAAACAAGAAATAAATGGGGGAAAAAAGATGCCAAACAATTGGAAAATGTAAGAGATTCTCCTAAAAAACTAGGACATAAGAATTTAAACATTAAAAATCAATGTAACTAAAAAAAAAAAAAATCAATATAACTGAAAGAGGATTACATACTATAAACACTCAACTGCCAAACATACATTTTTAAAAGAGTAAAAATAACATTATTTACAGCTGACACATCTGTATAACTGGCAAACCTAAGGTTTTTTTCCCACGGACTATTACAAAGTCAGTGAGCTTAGAGTGGACAAATTTAATACACAAAAGTCAAGAGTTTTCCTACATATAAGCAGTAACTACCTAGAACTCTCAATAGCATGAAACAACTCATATAGTTAGTCGTCACCTGGAGAAGAGATGCACTCAACTTTCACTCACGCAGATACCTACACGGGTGCTACACGGAACAGAGAGAAACCAGCCCTCACTGTGTGGTGAACGTCCGGCAGGGTCGCCAGGACTCACACCTGGGGTCAGTGACGAGCCGGCAGCCACAACAGGACACACGGCTTCTCCCCTGAGACAGGAACCCCAGGAGGGCCTCAGAGCACAGTGGGGACACATGGGGGCCACACCCCTCCCAGGGGCTCAGGGGAGCAGTGGGAGTGACAGGGGAGGGGGGATGCAGATCTGGGGCACCAGCTTGAGGTAGAGGATTGAACGTGGAGAGTGAAGAGCAGGGACTGGCCTGTGTCAGGGAACAATGTTCAGTCTTGCAAAAATGTCAATTATCCCCACATAATCCATCAGGAGCCCATTCCTGTGGGCTGGTTGGCTGGGCTTGGGCTTTGTGTTTAACTACACAGGTTCACTGGAATAATAACAATTAGAGAAGAGGCAGGACAATTCTGAAGAAGAAGAGGGGCGGGAAAGTAATCTCTCAGATATGAAACTGTATCCTGAAGCTTAGTAAAGACAGGCAAAGAGAGTCCAGGTCTGGAGTCCAGTGCACACAGTATAGAGATATTTATTCTCTAAATGGTGTTTGGCCAACTTGGAAGCAATTTGTTAAAAAAAGAGAAGAAGTACATATAGATTCTCTAACTCACTCCCAGGTGAAATAAATTCCAGCTGGATCAATAGATGTAAATGGGGAAAAAAGCTATAAAACTATACAGGAAAACATATGAATACATTTATAATTTTGGAAAGCAAAGGGTCTTTTAAGAACGACTTCAAATGCATAAGTCAGAGAGAAAAAACATCAAAACCTAAAGACCGGTAACAAGCAACACATACTCTGAAAATGGCAAATAAGGCTAATAAACCAGTGAGGAAAATGAAGCTGAATAAAACAGAGCAAAAACGTTAACAGGAAGTTCACGAAAGAATTTCGGCATCATAGTTAGACATTCTCCACAGCAGAGAAAATTCTAAATCGCTCATCAATGAAGGACAGCTTAGACAAATAATGACACATTGATAAGATGGGCTATCAAGCAGCTGAGACAGAGTAAAGGTAGAACAAAGTTGCCAAAAATCAACTGTTAATGAAATGCTAGTTACAAAACACAGTACGTCCTGCTTTGGAACCTGCACTGCAGGCTCACGGAAAGATGTGGAAGCAGAGACACCCAGCTACTGACAGCAGTCACCTCTGGGAGAAGGGATTCCTGAGAACTTTCACTTTTTGTATTAATTTTTCTATCCTGTTGCAATTTTGAAACAAATTTTACCATAACTGTTACATGTACAGTCTGAAAAAAAGATTAAAATATAACTAACAATCTAAATTATTTCTTTTAAAATATAAAAGAATTACAGTTTATTGACAAATGTAAATATTCTATTGTCTCATTTAATAGTCCTCTGTAAATTTTTCCAATTTATTTAGTTAATCCTGTTTTATACTTTGTTCTCTGGTTTGCAATACCCCATCACTGCTAAAAACACAAGCAAATGTATGCTTAGAAATAGGTTGAATTATTTTAGGTGAGATCAAGTAATATTGACTTATTTGTTAGAGACAATACCTGTACACATGTACACATGTTCAGATGGAGGCACACTGTACTCATATAAAAAAGATGATTAAAATATAATTAATTATATTTGAAAATAAACTATATTCCTTCATAACTTAATGATAGTGAATCTAATTAATTTTCTTTCCTACACATTACCTTAAACACTGATAACAGATCTTCATCAATAAATCTGAGTAAAAGTACAAAGGAAAATGCAAGCAACTGATTGGCTGCTTCTTTCGGAAATTCAGGTAAACTGATTTCCCCATGGCTTAAACGATCTCTTAGACGGGGACCTTCCTGATGGTTCAGGAAATCCCAGAGAAATTCCTATCAAAAAAAGGACACAGAAAATATTTGGTTAGTATTCTCAGCAGCAAGAAGGAAAGTCCGAAGGCCCAGAAAGGGCAAGCCCCAAACATCTGAGCAGCAGCAATGTTCATTACAGAAAAGTCAGCCTGAAAAAGAAAGTCATTCAAGGTCACACAACAGAAAAGTATCAAGTGACGATAGTCCCTGGGATCTCTTGGCTTTATCACTGCACTCGACTACCTCAGGCAGGACTGCACCCCAGTGGCTCAGGATCGCCCTGAGGAAACCCCATCCTCTGGAACTGCACCCCACCACCTCAGGAAGGATCCCCATGAGGGAGCCCTGTTGTCTGTAACTGGACATCCTGCTCCTCAGGCAGGATATCCTGGGGAGCCCTGTTTCTGTATCTGCTCCTTGGCTGATTGATAAGAACCTGAGAAGTCTGCAGAACTTACCACCAGGGCTACAAAACTGCTTGCATGGCTCCAGTGCTTAGTAAAAGCACCCTTTCTCATTCTCACCCTTCTGAAAGACGAGAACTGAGTCAACCACATTTGGAAGCCAACTTTCCAATCAATAAAAGAATCCACTGCTGTGCTCCTGCATGGACAACACCATTTTTCTTTCCCCTCATGGCTCTCCTTCTTACATGTCCTTTCTCACATCACTCGTTTACTTCTGAAGCCCTATGAAGACACTGCTTCTTTCTTAATGGCACAAATCCAAGGACTCTTCCACAACGTAGAGGAAAATAAGTCAGAAAACCCAATTTGCTGACCCAGGCAAATTGCTGATGGACAAACAGAATTAGACAAACTAGTTCAATCATCCTAATTTCCTGATGGCAGAAAGGATGCCCAGAGAGAGTACGGAACCTGACTAGTGTCACACAGTCGGAACTGGAACCTAGGTTGCTAACTCCCAGTTAAAAGGAGAAAATATGAAAATTCTATTTACAGTCCAAAGTAGTCATTGCAATAACTTCATAAAATACAAAACTGTGATAAGTAGAAAATGGCTCTGAATAACTACCTTCTCTCATCCAACACTGTGTCTTATAGTCGCATCTGACTTTCCTGTCATTCATGAAGCAAATGCAGTCCCTGCTACCAGCGCAACACAAAACCCACAAATTCAAATATTGCTCAGAATCAGGTCAGCTAAGTCATCAGGCCTTAGGAGAAGGACATTTAAACAAAAAGCATGAAGCACAGTAACTGAGCTGGGCTCAGAGCCAGCAAATGACAGTTGCACAGATAATGAAGTTCAGACATGGGAATGCTTCAGAAGCATCTCTTATGGGCACGTCACAAGCCAAAATTAACATCATTTTTGAGAAGTGCTAATCACATGCATAAATACAAGGATGTTAGATTGTAAATGCCTAATACTTTACCATTGCAGGCTCTCCAAGGAAAAGAGGAAGTTGATTGATTTTACCATCATTCAAGTGTTTTGCCAATATCTAAAACACCAAAAAGAAGTAAGTTGATTAACTGGTACATATACAGAACTTTCAGTGTCAAAAGATATTGTACATTTGGTATGACATGCTGTTTAAGTCCAAAGCAGATTAAATGAAATAAGGACAGTCTTAAGAACGTAGCAACCACCTGTTCAGAAAAGGTTTTCTCAACCAATACAATGACTTTAAGAAGATATATATATGTATTCTTAATCGTGTGTATGTTTATGTATATTTACATGTATATAGGTGTGTATATGTGTGTTTATGGATATTCATGTATATATGTGTGTGCATTCATGTACATATATATGTATATGTGTACTTATGTGTTTATGTATAGTGTGTGTACACAGGTATACGTGTATATGTGTGTTTATGTGTAGCTGCAAACATTGTGTATGTGTATATGTATATACACGTGTATATATGTATGTTATGGCCTTTCCGTAACTTTAGAAACTAAGTTAATAAGACTGGGTCTCAATTAGTCTGAAAACTATATTCAACACTATCATCACCTTTTTCTTTTTTTCTTTGCTTATATGACTATCAACATTTTCCTGTAAGTATATGATTTATGGCTGATCTTTAATTTTAATTTTAAAAGAATACAATGTTTTATTTGTTTCAAAATACCTTATAAGTTTACTTACCTCATCAAAGGTAGTATAAAGAGCTGTTGACTTCAGAAAAGGAAATAAAAGAAATAATTAAAGCAAAATACAAGTAGTTTGACACTATTCAAAGCAGGAAAAAATTCTAGCACAGGGCCACAAATATGAAACCTTCTTTTGTAAAGAAATCTTTATCTAGCAACACTTTGGGAAGAATGTCATTGACAACATAAACACAATATAAAAGACATGAAAATACAGCAACCCTGGCAGTCTAGCCGTGTTGGAATACTGCTCTCACAAGTACTGTAGCTCAGATACTTTTTTTTTCTTTTCTGTTGAGAAATGTTTTTTTATTGTTTATTGACTACTGATCACAGAAAGCATCTGGCTTATTTGTGACTTCAATCATTAGCTCTACATTTTAGGTTAATGCCAATATTTGAGAATCAGGCCTGAGTGAAAGCAGTAATAAATACTAGATAGAAATGACAATAAAAGTCAGAAGTATCATAGTCCAGATTTCCAGAGGTCTGATCTAAATCAGCATATCTCAGTTAACGGGTCTTTATGATCTTATAGATTTGAATTTAAAGTCTGTAATTGAGTTTAAGGACTTGATAAGAAAATAGCATTTTTATTTTGCAAATTAAGGGTAAAACGGCTGTTCAATTTCTTCATACAAACTGGGCTTTTTTTTTTTTTTTCTGTATGCAGGCCTCTCACTGTTGTGGCCTCTCCCATTGCGGAGCACAGACTCCAGACGCACAGGCTCAGCGGCCATGGCCCACGGGCCCAGCCGCTCCGCGGCATGTGGGATCTTCCCAGACCGGGGCACGAACCCGTGTCCCCTGCATCGGCAGGCACACTCTCAACCACTGCGCCACCAGGGAAGCCCCAAACTGGGCTTTTAAAGCATACATTTGACTAGCATACTTAAATATTTTACCCTCCAAGCATTTTTTCTCTCTCTCTTTTTTTAACACCTTTCAGATACTTCTAACACTTACGATGCCACAACTTAACAAATCACTACTCACACAGAGCACTTCTACTGATGGCTGGTATTTGTGTGCAAGTGAGCACAACTGAATATTTTCTCCAACAAACAGCCTTTGTTTTTCATGCTTCTTGGTATAATTAGCCCAGACGTTACAGACACGGCTCGGGGCCAGGCTGCCTCGGCACTCTAATCCCAGCTTCCACACCTTCTACGAGTGGAAGCCTGAGCACCTGCATGCTCAGGTTTCTCTGCAAACCTGGAAGTGAGGCATATGCCCATCTCAAAGGCTGCTGGGGAATTCAGTAGGATTTTACACACCGTGTCAAAACCAGTATTTTGTCGAAGTCAAGTGCTCAAGAAATGTGTTATACTTATTAATGCTTATTAACATTTTCATTTTAATATTATCAAATACTCCTGAACATTTATTAATGTGCAGATGACTCGAAAGCCCATGTATTGCTGACCCTAACATTTTTTCCAAGCTCTATTCTAAATATTCAATTGCCTACTAAATATCCCCACTACTTCCTCAGAAAAGCTGAACTTTTCATTCATCTCCATAAACGATGTGAATTAACTTCTACCTTTTTTTTTTTTCTGCCACACCATGCAGCTTGAGGGATCTTAGTTCCCTGACCAGGGATCGAAGCTGGGCCACGGCAGAGAAATTGCGTAGTCCTAACCACTGGACTGCCAGGGAATGCCCAACTTCTACCTTATTTTATGGAGTTGGTATAAGTGTCTTATCTCTCACCCCTAATACACAAAAGCTTCTAAAAGTCACTAGGTCTTTGCTCATCTTCATATCCTGCATTGATTCTGAAGAGACCTTATGTCATAACAAGTATTCAATAAATAATTATGGCATTTGCATTGCACTTTAGAATTTTCATGTATGTATTGCTTTGTAAATAAATTGATGCTATGTTTATTCTGGATAAAAGCCTGGGCTAAAATTTAAGATATTCTTCGATAAACTACATCCTCTGTAGAAACAGTCACACTATTTATTTGTGCAGTGAAATGACAACTAAATAACCAAATTCATGACACCACAGAGCCATGCAGTGACTGGTCATGTCACCATGAAGTCAATTCTAAGAGCACTCGAGTGAGAGCTGTGACAACTGGGGCTCTAGTTTCTGCTGGAAGACCCAGGCTTCACTCCACAACACTGGACTGGGCAGAGCCCACATGAAAGGCACTGGGTGTGGGCACCGGCAGACATAAACATGGATGACTCACTCCAAAGGGGCCTACAGCAGAGAGCTCTATAAAAATGCACATAAGGCAAAGCAGAACTGCCTCAAGATAAGACAGAAAGAGAACGCAGAGAAAAGCAGCTGTTAGATCTGAGTAGATGTGGCTCTGGGAAGTCACCGCTGTGGCCAGGAGTGCTCAGGTGGGGGGCAGTGGGCAAAGTGAGAGGAAAGACACGCATGTTCAGGAACTGGAGAGGAGCTTAAATTATGCTGGGAAATCAGAGGGAAAACAAACTGGAGAAAGGCTGAGGCCAGACTCCGACATCCTTACAAGCCATGCAGAAGTGTGAGCCTTGCAGCAGGCGCTGGGAGCCATGGAAGGTTTCTAAGCAGAGGAAACCATAAAAGACACAGGAATACTTGTGAGTTTAGAAAATAATTAGTGGCAGTGTGAGAATGGACTAGAGAAGGAGAATCACGAAGACTTGTGGGAGATGAGTTAGCAGGAGAGCGTGATGGGGAGCCAGGTGAGGCCTCAGCACTGAAGGACCACAAGACAAATCAGGGGTAGAACCGATCAGCAGCGCAAGTCCATGAGGAGAATGGAGTGCAGGCAGAGCATAAGGTGGTGCTAAAGCCTGGTGCAGAGCAATTCAGAGAATAAGGATAATAAGGAATACCAGAGAACAAATTTGTAGAAGAAAAAATTTGCTTTTCTAAAATAAAGTAAATTTGAGATGCTGGGGAAAACTCATATGAAGATATTCAACAAACAGGTGTAAACCTAACTCAGGAGATCAAAGAACCGTGAGTTAGAGACAATGCCTTGGAGACTGCTGGAACTTAATGCTATAAATTGCCCTCTTGACACTGCTTCAGCTGCATCAACAACTTTTGCCATGTTGTGCTTTCATTTTTATTAGTTTCAAAGTATTTACTAATTGGTGTTGCTCCCGCACAGGTAACAGCTTAAGGCATGGTATTATGTGAGGTCTCCCAAGGGATAAAGAGAGTACAGGGTGAGAACAGAATTCTGAGGAATGCCTATATAAAGGGGCACAAAGAGGAAGCTGAACCAGTGAAAGAAACAAGAATACCAAGTATGGTAGGTGCTGCTGTTTGTCCCATAATATATATTCTCCCTTTCCCCTACCTAATGGATTCTCCCATAGCTAACTAGGCCCATGGCCACCCAGAGACATCGCTAAGCCTCCCTGGCAGTTTTGGCCAAAAGGAAGCCAAAAGTATCCTTCGAGAAGGGCATGCTGTAGACCACCCACAGCCCACCTCATGGGGTTACAATAGTACACCAGTAAATATGGCTACAGAGAAAACATAAGCGTCAACTCATTTTATGACACCATTAGGTTTAAAAGACTACTTGGAAATATGACAGAACCCTCAAGGACAATCACAAGTAAAATAAATATATAACATATAAAATCACAATAGGAAGCCACAAAAAATGACAGTCAAGCCTTCCAAAGAAAGTTCTTAGCTAAAAAATTCATTTAACAATAAGCAAAAATATGATATTAAAAACTTTTAATTAGGCACAGAAAAATGTCAATACAGCAACAACGGTCACCATCAACCATTTAAAGCAGCATACCTCAGCAGTCAGAAGTCTCTTTGGACATCTGTTAACTGTGGCAAAAACTTTCCTAAGTCCAGTCTCTAGTTGCACCAATAACAATATGGCACAGTCAGCAAACCTGTGAAATTGAAGGAAATAAGCAAAACTTCATGTTTTCAAAGTAAACACTGGCATCAACACCGTAATAAGGGTGCTGTATTCCAGATACTACCGATATGTGTCCACAGCAAGGAGGAGTGACATTACTCACTAATATGAGGAACAAAAACAGAATCAAAGTCTCATTAGACTAGTGACTGTAAAACCATCTTCTAGTGTTTTAATGTATGATGAAACATTTTTAGCAGCTGCAGTAGAATAAAGTGTCATCAAAGATCTGCTAAACGGGCTTCCCTGGTGGCGCAGTGGTTGAGAGTCCACCTGCCGATGCAGGGGACGCGGGTTCGTGCCCCAGTCCAGGAAGATCCCACGTGCCGTGGAGCGGCTGGGCCCGTGAGCCGTGGCCGCTGAGCCTGCGCGTCCGGAGCCTGTGCTCCGCAACGGGAGGGGCCACGATAGTGAGAGGCCCGCATACCGCAAAAAAACAAAACCAAAAAAAAGATCTGCTAAACTTGTTTCATCACTTCTAAAAAATACTCAGAAACCAGGATTTCAGTGGGTTCTCAAGGTATCCAATCAAATGTACATATCAGGATCAGGTAACTAGAAAGGAAGTAAAGACCACTGACCTCTTGATGCTTACACTCCTGGGCTTGCTCCCCAGGGAATATAGAGACACACTGACATCTTCTTTCTCTCATGATTCTCTAACACTGGACACCATGTTTCAGTCACAGTAAGAACTCAAAAAAAATTAATAAGTTGATTCTAAAAATAATTATCAGGGAGTTCCCTGGTGGCTTAGTGGCTAGGATTCTGGGCTTTCACTGCTTGCTGTGGCTTGGGTTCAATCCCTGACGGGGGAACTGAGATCCCACAAGCTGCACAGTGCAGCCAAAAAAATTTTTTAAATTTTTAAGTAAAAATAAATTCATTAAATAAAAAATAATTATAATTGTACAAAAAATAATGTTTAAAACACAGTTACAAGATGCCTTTTAGTTAATTATATGAAGATATTCTATGCTCGGGTCTGCTCGAGTCAGTCCCGCTCCTACCTGCTCCAACTCCAACAGCGACAAAGCAGGAAGGTTAGGGTTTTAAGAAGGCCTGGCCGCCAAGCTGCCAGTGACCACTTTGTAATGCCACACTTCAGGTACCTGTGAGACTTGAAGCTGATTAATGCAACCTCCCAATATGGCAACATGATTTTCAGTATAAAAGTGGATTTCTTCATCACTTCTTCTAATACTGAAAGTACCTCATAAGTAACATCTGTAAAAATAGCAAAGACTTTTAAGCACAACCACACTAATCAACTGAAAAGAGGTGTGAACACACTTAGGGAGTGATGGCACTGAGCCGACCTCTTGAGGCAGATAAACTGTGGGCCCCAGGCGGCGTGCCACCTAAGTGTGAGGCCACCTGAACTAGGGCCAGGGTTGCAGGTGACCACAGGCACCATTGGAAACAGGGAACGTGGGCAACTACATCTCTTTAGTGATTTAAGCTACAACACCTTTGAGGAGAGGAGTTCAGGGTCAACAAGCTGACCACAGCGACCAAGAAAATTAAATATATCTTCAGAAGATATAGGAACCAAGTGTGAACCCAAAGGTAAACTATGGACTTAAAGGTGATTATGACTTGTCAATGTAGGTTTATCCTTGGTAAAAAATGTACCCTCTGGTGGGAGATGTTGATAATGGGGGAGGCTGTGCACGGGGGGGTGGGGGGGCGTGGACAGGAAATCTCTGCACCTCCCTCTTGATGTTGCTGTAAACTTAGAAGTGCTCTACAAAAATCAAGTCTTAAAGAATATATATATTACTGGCAGTCACCTGACTTCCAGAAGGATCCTTGATACAAAAAGGCTAAGACTGCTGGGACCAAGATGATCCGTACTGTTCCCTCCAGGATTAACACCAGCAAATACAGACACAACACTCCAGCCAAAGTGGAAAAGAATGAGCCTGGAGCAAACACATGGTTTAATTGCTCTTTCAAAGTCCTGTGTCCCCCAACCCCACTAATACGGTAAATGGCTTTCTCATGAAAAGAAAACAAAAGATGATATAGGAGAACATTTATACTACTGGTACTTTTGGCATAATGATTACGAGTACAAAGGCACGAGAGCTAAAAGGAGAAGGGAAAGTGCACTGCAAACTGGTCCAAAGCCATTTGTAGGCCAACATATCTGCACGATGAACTAACTTTATCATTAACGTTGAGTCACGTAGCTGTGGCCCTCAGACAACCCTGGGGGCACTGTGGGAAGAGGGAAGGGTTGATGTGGCCGAATTTAAGAGGTTCTTCATGAAACTTCCAAAGGCATCTTGCCCCTGGAGAATAACTATTCCACCTACAGAGTTCAAGTCTCAATGCTATTTAATAACTCCATAAATATCTTTACAGAGATCTATTCAGGGAAAAATGTGGCATGTGGTACTTACCAGGGAAAACGATCAAATCCTCTAAGCTTGTAAGAGTTATGAAAGGTCGATGTGCCAATGTGAACTTAGTTCGTTGAAGGTAACCCTTTAGTAGTTGACCCAATCCTGCTGTCAACAATATCATCATTGAACAGTATCTAGTGGAAAATACCATAGAGATCCATTAGAAAAATGAGCTCAGCAAACATATAAAAAGCTCTACTTTCAAAGAAAAAAGTTTAAAATTAAGAAAATAAAACAGCATTAAATTGCAGAAAGCTCCACAGGCTCTGGGATGGAGCCGTGCAGTGGTCTCAGAAACCTGTGAGCTTGAACCTCGGGTCTCCACACACCAGGGCGCCGTGCCCATCGCCACCTGCGCTTCTGGGGCAACAAGTCAGTGAAATCATAACCCCATCACCACGCCAGTCATTCTGCCACTAACTTCCAGTATTATCTTCAAAATCCTGTCCCCAAACTCTCATTCTTCTCAAAATACATCTTTCCTTGATGTGAAATTCAAAATAAAACAGACTCTTAAGTATATCAAAGAAGAGAGAGAATTCCTCCCCCAGCACCTTACTTTGGAGGAATCTCCTGAGGTGCCGCGAAGCCGTGCCAGAGGACGTTGCGAAGGTTGAGTCCGCACGGGGAGCCCACGAAGACCTTGAGCACGTCCATCTAGGCAGAGACGGCAGATCCCCGGGTCACTGAGTAAACCAACACAACACCGGGATTATGTGAGCTCTCTTCTTGGAATTAATGGAACCAACGGCATGTAGCAATGACAACAATAATAACAGACCAACACTTGTGAGCATTCAACATCTCAGACACATTTTGTGCTTGTTTGTTACTCACTCACCCTCAGGACAACCTCTGAGGAAAGTACTATTATTCCCACTATGCAGAAGAGAGAAATATAAGCAAGGAGAGGTGAGACCAAGGTTTCAGAGGCCACAAAGCCACAAAGGGGGATGAGATCCCACCCAGGCTACACTGCTTTCATACCATACATCAACATGGCCAGTATCTAGATAAAATAAAACAGAAAGTGATAAACAGAAACTCCACAGTAAGCAGCATGTGCTCGTGATAAAATAGAGGGCAGTGACGAACAGCCAGACCACAGAGGCTCCAGCCTCTTCTCTGGCTTGAAGCTCACCGTTCACCTGCTCTGTCCCTCCATCTACAAAGCAAAGACCCTCCCAATACAAGGACCCTGCTTATCAAACTGCAATTATACCTTTCCATAGGCTACCTCTGGGTCTGGAACACCACACCTTAGAGGAGATTCAGAAAAACGGAAGCCATTCAGAGACTAAAAGAACCCAACCCCATGTCATATGAAAGAAGAGCTGAGCCTCCAGGAGACTCAGGAGAGGACTGAAGCTGTCTTCATACAACTTAAAGACTCTCTGAGAAGAGGAAACAGATGCATTCTGGATTTCCCTAAAAGGAGAGGAAGTTATAAAGAGGGGTTTCAACTCAATGTCAAAAAGCTTGACAGCCGATCCTTTGATGCTATTCTGGGAAGTCTTGGTTCTCACACTAATTTAAAATACTTTACTATTAACTTAATTAAATGTTAATGATTATAATATTAATAATTTAATACTGTTTTAAGTTTAGTATTATTTTAAGTTAATTGTTCATACCATCTGGGCAATCAGAAATATATATGCCAACGAACTAGGAAAATTATCTGGGAGCTAAAAGGGCTGCGGGTAGGCAAAAGGCTCAATGCACGACACAGGCAGAAAACAAAAGGGCAGAAGAAAACGACGCGGCTTGAGAATTCAGCGTGACACTAAGCAGTCTGTATGTCCCTCCACACCCGCCACCAAAGGAAACTATCCGTAAGCTGGCAAGGGGTAGGGAACCACCGTAAGAGTGGGAAAGCTCTACTGACAACGTATTTCTTAATGTCCTGCTTGTAGTGTCCTTCCAGCTTGGCACTACCCTGGCCTCCTCCTTCACCTCAGCCCAGCCTTATTCAGTTGCCTGAAGGTTATTCACTGGTCTTAAACGATCTTGATCATGTGGCCTCTAGAAGGTTTGAAAACGTACATAGCTCTGCATGTTTTTTAATTGGTATCTAAATTTTTTTTCCACGGTAAGTTTGAACAGCTGCAAAAGGTATAATTTCTCGGATGTTAAAAATATTGATTTTTTTAAATAATAAAACTATAATATCACTCTTTAAAGGGTTAAAAGTTTATTATAGAATAAGTTAGTATTATAATTTATAACCTGCAGAATTAGTATTATAATTAATACGTAATCAGTGGATCAAAAGACTTCCAACTGCTCATTTGCCTGGCCCCCCAGAGGTCACTGTATCAGAGGCTGTCCCACCAGAGGTCATCACGTCAAAGTGACTACTACACCTGAGGCTCTTATGCTCGAGGCCCTCACATCAGCAGTCATCACACCAGAGGCTATTATCAAACCACATTAACACTCAGAACAAGAGGGAGGTGTGTCTTTCGGCTAGAAAGGGGATGTGGGAAAGGAAAATATGCTTGAATCACTGAAATTAATTTTTTCCTAACAAGAACATCAACTTTGAGGAACAGAAGTACAGCTAACGTCAACCGTTTTGCGCTGTGTCTACTCCATCAGGTTTAGGGGAACAAGCTTACCACAGACTGCCCAAAGACTTGAGCGAGCTCCCCGGATGCAATCAGATCTCTTAAAAGGAAGGGGCATTCCTTCCCAATCAGTAAATACACCTAAAATTCAAACAAATATTGTGTAACAATCGTATTATGAGCCAGATGATGTTAACAAAAAAATCGCCCATAAAGCAAGTGTCTGTACAAGTGAGAGGACAAAAGTACCGAAGACACTGACGTTTTTGATCTCATAATCATTCAAAAAGAAAAATATTTTAAAAATCTATGCTAAGTGATTGTATAGGAAAACAATACTTAAAATCAAGAAATCTGAGCTAAACTGCAAAACAGGTTAATGTTCTTTCTGATACTTTACTGGACCAACAACAAGAGTCCTCACACTTACGTCCGCCAGGGCTCGCTCCAGACATGACGTCAGCTTCATTAAGCTAAGAGAAATAGCAAGAGATTGAAGACTTCCCAAGGCATCAAACATTTCAGGAAATAACTGTTTAGAATAAGACATATGTTAGAATTCGTGTTCAATAAGTATTATTTCTCAAAGGCACAGTTCTATTAATGAAGTTCAAACCTCGAATGATTTCAACTGGCATATTTTAATGACTTTTTTGGTATAGGTAAACATTTTCTATATAACAATATCCAAAGAATCAAGAGAGATGTTTAACTCCTTAGACATTCAATATCTAAGGAGTTTTTGGAAAGTTCTTTATTTATTTAAAGGTTTATTAAAAGCAATAAATCTGGCATAATTGTAAATTGAAAGGTCAGGGAGCTACTACACAGGGAAAAGGGAACACCCTTCCACCCTACATTAGGAAATCCAAAGTATTTCAGAACTAGACTCTTTTATAGTTACTGCTCTACTGTAATCATTTAATGTTCCAAGTGAAATGGTTGGTTTGAACCAACCACCAAACCAACCGTCAAGCCGCCCAAAACAAGGTCGGGCCCCAAGCTACTCCTCCTTCCTTCTATTCCCCCTCCAACAAGCCAAGCGTCCCCACCTCCGCTCTCCCAGTCCCACCGTCTCAAGAACGCCTTACTACCAGTCTGTAAGGTCTTCTTTTTCTGGAGCTGTCCATTTTTCTCTGTCCCAGGACCAGCACCCATGCACCAAACTACGTCCCTAAACCCCAATCCTGACACTGCATCCAAAAACTTCCTTTGGTCAAAGGATGTCTCTCAGCTCAGGCTTTGCAAACAGCTCCAACTTCACCTTGCAACACTCAAGCCTTCTTACAGCTGAGGGCCCAGAGGATGGAGGAGACCCCTTTAAAATCAGCAAGTAATAAGGGCCTCTAAGTGGAATCTGCAGTCTTTTATTTCTAAAGGTTGTTCAAAAGCCGAACCTCTGGAACACCTGTCCACTGGAGCCCCGGTGAATATCGCGTTTCAAACTGCCCCTTGGTCAGAGACGACAAATGGAAGTGGACAGCCTGGCACACAGGGCCCAGCAGCCTCACGCTTCCCTCGTAATCCAGACCCTGGGCTTCAAGGATAAGAAAGCAAGTTAGTACCCCAGCGCCACCTCGTGTGATGCAAATGCCCAAATCATCAAAGAAAAAGGGCTTTAATTAAGAAATTTCCATAAAGTTGGCAACCAGTTTATAACTGAACTTACAATAAAGATACTCATGTTGTTGAAAATAAGTCACATAGTGTTTATCTGATTATAAAAGAAAAACTCTCATTAGCGAGTTTGAAAAATACAGAAAGGTTCAAAGAAGAGAACAAATATTTTTTTCAATTTTTTTATTTGTATATAAGTTTGTACAAAATCAGCTTCATGTTGTTATATATATTTTAACCTGACTTTTTCATGTAACATTATTAGACTATGAGGTTTCCGATAACATTATTAATAATAATTATTATTATTTCGGAACGTATTTAGAATATGAATTCTTGGTTTTGTTTTTTTGATAAGTTTTGGTTGAACATTCACATGGTTCACGACAGAAAAATACAAAAGGTTGAAAGTCTCCCTCCTGCCACCAGTTCTCCTTCCTACAGCAGCTACTGTTGTGAATTCCCTGGGTGTATTTAGAAATATTTATATGTACACAAGCAAATAATACAAGTATGTGCTCCTCCTATTTTTTCACTCAGCCATACAGCTCAGAGAGATTTCTGGATCAGAAATATGGGCCTCTCACTCTTTTTCACCACTGCATAATATTCCCTTGCATGCATAGTTTTTTCATAATTTACTTAATCAATCCACTACTGCTTGACATTTGGCTATTTCCAATTTTTCTTTCTTTCTTTCTTTTCTATTACAAAATGCTGCAGTAACTTGGTACAAACACACGTTCATACCTGTGACTGGGCCTTGTACGTTCCTGGATGGACTGCTGGGCCACAGCACATTCGCTTATAATTTTTACAATTATTATTATTTTTTCCCATCCCACATCCCTACTTCAAAAGACATACAAGAACGCCTGGAAGACATTTAAAATAATTGTATATAACACTGGTCATTCTATATCCTTAATTCACATGACTTCTATCTTCTTCCCTCTTCCACCTGGATCACGGGCCATGAGCTGAGAGCTCATGCTCAGCTGAGAGCTGAGAGCTCATGCTCTCACTGCCTCCCAACCCCTTCCTTCTCACACCTGGTTTTCACAGCCCAGCTTTCCCTTAACTCTCCTATGCTTCTCTGGCCTCATTCCCTCTTTCCACACCGATTCCTTTTCTCTTTCAAATTAAGCCTGTACTATAACATCTCCTAACCCAAAACGCAATGAGCAGAGAGGGAAATTTTACAGGTCAAGACATCTTAAATGCAACAATATTGACGGGCGCTTGGGCTTCAGAGAAAGTACAAACCTGATTCTGTATAAACCACACAGTCTGTAATTGTGGTCCAGCATACTTCACCATTCTGAGTTACAATACTACTGATATCACAATTTTCTCTGGCTTCAAACCCGAGTTTACAAATCATATCATACACTGAAGGAGAAAGACACGTGGTAATAGGATCCTCTATTAATACCTGAAATATAAAACATAAAACACACTGTTTAACACGAAGTAAAAATTAATTTTATTTAGTATATATTTAAGTCACATGAAAATTCTATTCTGTCTATTCTGAGTATATTCTATTCTGAGTATAGATTATACTCAGGTATAGCTACTGTTAACACACTTTCCGAATGTCATGAGAACTATATGATTAAAACATTGTGATTAAATGTTAACTAAAGATTACTTATGCAAATATTTCCAAGTAAATGCTTAAAGATTTTAAATTACTTTATTAATCATAGTATTTAAGAATTTACAGAAGCTCAGTATATTTTATGGATAGTGCCTTATTCCTTTCAGCATTCTTTTGCTATCCCAAAGTTATCAAAATAAGCATTTTTTAATGAGGGATGGGAAAACAAAATCAAGCATAATGAGTTAAAAGAGAAGCAGAAAGCATAACTCTGACTCCCTATATGGTGTAAAAAGCAGCAAACCACACTGCTTTTCCATGAAGGATTAAATAAAACCAAATTTTCATAATTTTCCCAACATTACACGAAGCTCATCTTATAAACCTGCAAACAGATCACATTCTAGGTCTAAAACTGACCTGGGGTCTTTACGTGATGTATCAAGTTCAGGGGCCTCTGTGTTCTAACATCAGTAAGTCCTGGCAGCTCCCTGATTTGGAAGCCAGCCAGCTGAAGTTCCTCCATTCTGGTCAGCATCACCCTGTTATCCTGTCCACTATTCCTGTCCCCAAAGGCTTCACTTCCCCCTCTCAGGCCTTGCTGTCAACCAATTCTTTCAGGCCCTAGCAGGCGAGGTGCTGCCCGAGAGACTGGTGTGGAATATTCAGTGGTCCTCTGGGACACCTGCTCAGCCAGTTGGTACACACCCCTAGGAGCACTGCGGGATGGCAGGGGAGAGGGGACTTGCTCCTGCCGCCGCCTGCAGCCTGGGGCTTCCTGCGTGCTTCCTATTCCTTTGAGCACTGCCCTGCAGCGGCAGCTGAACTCAGTCTGCAGTCTTCCTGACACCTGTAGGCCCAGCTTTACCACCGGCTGGCACCACAGACACGACACCAGGCGTCAGTGCCTTCCCTTCAGAACTCTGCTTCCCAGACTTGCCAGGCCCTTGCCCGTAGCTGGGCAGCACAGTTTCCTCCTTAGACCCCTGAGTTTCAGCCATGCAGGGGTCCTCCTCTAAGTTTCTAAGCTTTAACATTCTGACCACTTCCCTTAGCTCCCTCAGTCCTAGGGGGAGTGACTGCTTCCCGCAGCTGCCGTGTCCACAATACTACTTGCAGAGATCTCTTTTTATCCTTTCGGATAACTAGTTAACAATTTTTACCTAGTTAACTCTTTAAATCAAATTATCTTAGTGCAAAAACTAGTGTGGTTTGTCTCTGGACTAACACAGAAATAGAACTATAAAAGGTCACATTCACATCAAAAGGGACTCCTTGAATTTTTAAAAAGGATTCGAACTCTAAAAGAATGAGCTGTAGTTCTGGAGTGACAGGTGACAGGCAGAATTGATATTTCTGCACAAAAGCCCATCTACTCCACTAGCATAGTGGGCCCTGGATTTGGCACCTGAAGTTGTAAAAAGGGTCTCTTTTGGTTGTAGACACTGGATCAACACAGTTGTCCCTCAGACTCAACCAAACAGTAAGATCTTAGAGCACAGAGATCACGTCTTATACAACGTTGTATCCCCAGGTCACAGCATAGACCCTGGCACACAATAAATGAAAAATACGTTACATGAATGATTGGCTCCTCCTACCCTGAGCTGTAATACACCCCTCCAAGTCTCCAAGACTTTCAGATTTGAGGAATGGCTATATTCTACCCCTACCAACACACATAAAATTCTACA
The DNA here is from genome assembly GCF_026419965.1 of Kogia breviceps. Classification (NCBI taxonomy): domain Eukaryota; kingdom Metazoa; phylum Chordata; class Mammalia; order Artiodactyla; family Physeteridae; genus Kogia; species Kogia breviceps. The sequence goes on along the minus strand of NC_081322.1, from coordinate 91,140,758 downwards.
AGTTGGCTTCTAGGTTAACTTTTAAGCCCATACTCTGTTAGACAATAAAATCCAACCTCAAATCAACAAACATTAGATGCTACAATGCTCTGTCACTCATGACAATAAATACATCATCCTGTGTATTACACTCAGGAACATGCCTGTCCCCCCCTAGAAGCCAGAAACCCTGTATGTCTGTGTGCATGTGTGTGCACCTCCCACGTCATTTTTGATACTTCAGTGTCTTGTCCAGAACACCACGGGGTAGTGCAAACGGCCTGTGCTTGAGAGCTAGAATGATCTGAGTTTGAATCCTTCCTCAGACTCTTTACCTCTTGCCTTGAAAACGTTACTTAACATACCTGAGGCTTTTAACTGTAAAACGGTGCAAAATATTATCACCTTCTCTGGTTGCAGTAATTATAATACTTGAAAAGCACCTAGCACATAGTACTCAGAAAGTAGCAGCTAGTGCTAAAACTGACAGATGACTGAGACAGGAATCTAAGTAAAATCCTTATTTTGAGGCAACCCCACTGAATCCGATCTACGGTCAGTTAATGAGACCCTTGTGATTTAGTTTTACGTTATCAAAAGGCCTAAAAATGCCCAATGTAATTCTGACTTGCAAATGTGAGCCAGAAGCGAGTATTCCTACACATTCTTCCCACGCTGCTCAGGTACCACCTAGCGAAAACTTCCCTTAGGGGCGAAGGCCAGTCAGAACAAAAACTATAACCAACGGCGCATTGTGCGTGCACGCCCCCAGCCCCGGTGAACAGCTCCGGGCCGTAGCTGTCGCGGCCACAGAGCCTCCACACGCGCGCAGGGCGTCCCCTCGGCCCCCAAACCACGTCCTCGCGGACTGCAGCCGGGACGTCGGGCCCCAGGAACGACGTGGGGTCGGCCGGCGCCAAGAAGCAGGAGGGCGGGGCGGGACGGGTCCAGCAGGCGCCCACCCAACACAGGCACGGCCGCCCTCCTCCGCCGCGAAACCGGCTGCGGCCCGGATGGCGCTTCCCGCGCCGAACCCCGAGGGGCGCGCTCAGGAGAACCGGCGACCCCCAACGTTACCTCCATGACTTACGGCTCCCGGCCGCGGCGCCGAGGGATGACGCAAGCCACGGCACTCCACGTCACGTCACGGCCCTCCCTGCGGCGCATTTCCGGCTTCCGCGGCGCAGGCGCGAGCCAGACCCTCTCGCAGGAATCGTCCGCGAGAGCCTGCGCGATGGAGAAGCGGGGCCGGGGTGGGAATCCGCCCTCGACCGCGGCGCCCGAGCAACCGCTGATGACGCCTCGGAAAGAGAGGAGGCCTAGCATGTTCGAGAAGGAGGCAGTGAGTGAGGAGACTCGGGACGAGGGCCAACCCCTAGGCTGCAGAGCTCCGGCTTTTGTGGTGTAGACCCTAGACCACAGCGCTGACTGAAACAGCTTCTTCAGTTCTGTTCAGATTTGTTCAGCTCATGTTTCCTAAGAGGCGTTTTCCCCAGAAATAGTAATTTTAGTGTGTTTAGTGCCACCACACAAACCGCAGCTTTACTAGCGAGAAGTAGGTGTTTGTGTGCTGTACTTCAAAATAATAATAATATTTGGATTGGATATACCAAGCAGAACAATGAGATGTTCTGAGTTTTTGAAAACAGCAGCAGCCTCAGTATTTGAAGAACATTTGAAGAGAGAGAAAGTTAAATTGAAAATAATTCTGTCCATTAACTTACTGTCTGGAATTAATGCAAAATGACCTTCAATTTTATTGGTGGTATAACACCATGATTCCTGTATGAGCATAGTGTGAAAACCATTACTGTGATGGACACTCCATCTTTTATTGAGACTTTGAGAGAGAATAATTTGTCCAAGGGTACAAAACTATAATGATAGAGCTGGGACTTCTGGTCCACTTGCCTATAATTGTTTCTTTTCATACCTACTTTGTGGGACCCATAATCAACAGGATGAAGGAGAAATAATAGGCAAAACACTAATTTTTGAAGATGTTTATTTCAAATAACAGAATCCTTCCCACCGCCCCCCCCCCTAAAAAAAAGTCATGGCAGCATTTCAGGTTCTAATGACTGCTTTTTGGTGTCTACATTTTACAGAGGAAAGAGAAACAAAAGAAGGAAAAATAAATAGGGCAGGTTCGCAGAACCAAGAAAAAGCACAGCAAGACTAGAAACCTTAATATATTGGATTTTAAATTCATGCTCCCAGAAACTTTGTTGTATTGTCTTGTAATAAGTCAGAGAAACAGGTCACCTGAAAAATATTTGTATTTTGAGGTGCCTTTTATACACTTACTGTCTACTGAAGATTAGAAGTCTTGAAAGGTGAGGAAGTCTGAATCCAAAAGGAGGGGACAACAGATAGGTTCACTTGGTATAAAGGCCAGAATCTGGGGAAAGGGAGACATGGACCAAGGCAGTCCTTGCTTATTTGCTATGAATGTGATTAACCATGGTTGTCTTTAAAATCTGGGCTTCTACAGGTAACAGATTTGAATTGGGAAGAGACTGAGAAAAGATTTCACAAACGCTCACTAAATGTGCCTGAGGGCAGTGAGTCACTAATTAGTCATTCCTAACTTTCAGGTAGCTGATTATTCTCATGATCCTGAGCATAAGAAAGATTAGGACACAATTTAATGGCTATAAATGTCCTTTGATTTTCTGTCTCCTGCATCCATTTATTTTCTTCTACTAGTAGCAAATCAGTTTTCCTTTGGAGAATTAACTAATTCCCTGTTGGGCAGAGTTTTGGTGGGACTGTCTGTCACCTTTCTTAACTTTGTGGTGAGGATGAGACCCAAACTAGGCTGATTAGATGAACTCTTCCTGTAATAATTAAAGAAAGTGGTTGAGATTAATTTAAATTGAAGGTGGCATACTGAACTGCCTCAAGTGTCTGACTCTTTAGGCTTTAGGTTCCATTCTGTGAGCTACTCTGTATCTTTCCAATTAGTTATGTAAAGAGAAGAAATTAAAATTGATACCACAGAAATACAAAAGATCATAAGAGATCACTATGCCACCTAGTTGGACAACCTAGAAGAATGGATAAACTCATAGAAACATACAACCTTCCAAGACTGAGTCATGAAGAAAGAAAAAATCTGAATTGACTGATTACTAGTGAGGAGATTGAATCAGTAATCAAAAACCTACCTAAAACAAAAGTCCAGGATTAGATGACCTCACTGGTGGATTCTACCAAATATTAAAATAAGAATACCAGTCCTGCTCAAACTCTTCCAAAAAAATAAAAGAGGAGGGAACACTTCCAAACTCATTTTCAAGGCCAGCATTACCCTAATACCAAAACCAGCCAAGGACACCACAAGAAAAGAAAATTATAGGCCGGTATTCTTGATGAACATAGATGGAAAAATCCTCAACAAAATATTAGCAAACTCAATTCAATAGCACATTAAAGATAATACACCATGATCAAAGGGAGTTTATTCCAGGGATGCACGGGTGGTTCAACATCTGCACATCAATCAGTGTGATACACCACATTAACAAAATGAAGGATAAAAATCTCATGATCCAAAAAAAAAAAAAAAATCTCATGATCATTCAAATAGATGCAGAAAAAGCTTTAACAAAAATTAGCACCCATTTATGGTTTTTTGAAAAAACTCTCAACAAAGTGGTTATAGAGGGACTGTACCTCAACATAATAAAGGCTGTATATCAAAAGCCTACAGCTAACATCATACTCAATAGTGAAAAACTAAGCTATTCCTGTAAGATCAGGAAAAAGACAAGGATGCCCACTTTTGCTGTTTTTATTCACGTAGTCCTGGAATTTCTAGATAGAACAATTAGGTAAGAAAAAGAAAGGCATTCAAGTTGGAAAGGAAGAAGCAAAATTGTTGCTTTTTGTATATGACATGATATTAAATATAGAAAATCCTAAAGACTCTACCAAAAAAGAAAAAAAACCAAAAACATTAGAATTACAAAACAAATCCAGTATAGTGGCAGGATACAAAATCAATATAAGAAATTCTGTTGGGTTTCTATTTACTAATAATGAACTATCAGAAAGAAATTAAGAAAACAGTCTCATTTATGATTGCATCAAAAAGAATAAAATACTTAGAAATAAATTTAACCAAGGAGGTGAAAGACCTGTCCACTGAAAACTGTAAGACATTGATGAAAAAAATTGAAGACATAATAGAAATATATTTCATGCTCATGGGTTGGAAGAATTAATATTGTTAAAATTTCCATAGTATCAAAAGAACCTACAGATTTAATATAATACAATCCCTATCAAAATTCCAATCCCTATTCCAATTCCAATTCCAAAAAAATATGAAAAAAGTGGGCAGAAGATCTGAATAGATATTTTTCCAAAGAAGACATACAGACGGCCAACAGGTACATGAAAAGATGCTCAACATTACTAATCATCAGGAAAGTTTCATATCAAAACTCACAACTGTTAGAATGGCTGTTATCAAAAAGACGAGATAAGTGTTGGTGAGGATGTAGAGAAAAGAGAACATTTGTGCACTGTTGGTGGGAATGTAAATTCATGCGGCCACTATGGAAAACAGTAGAGAGGTTCCTCAAAAAGTTAAAAATAGGACTACCATGTGATCCAGTAATTCCACTTCTGGGTGTTTATCTGAGGAGAACAAAAACACTAATTCAAAAAGATATATGCACCCCCATGTTCACTGCAGCATGATTTTCAATAGCCAAGATATGGAAATGACCTGAATGTCCAATGATGAATGAATGAATAAAGAAGATATGGTGTATATATATATATATATGTGAAATCTTGCCGTTTGCAAAAACAAACATGGATGTGTCTCAAGTGCATTATGTTAAATGAAATGTCAGAGAAAGACAAATGCCATATGATCTCTCTTACATGTGGAAGCTCACAGATGCACAGAACAGATTGGTGGTTGCCAGAGGTTGGGGGTGTGGGGAAAGGGCTGGAGGGTGGGCAAAATGGGTGAAGGGGGTTAAAAGGTACAAACTTCAGTAAAATAATAATAATATGCTCAAGTGTGGTTTATTCCAGGAATGCAAGGTTGGTTTAACATTCAAAAATCAATGTAACTCACCATATTAACAAACCATTAGGGATGAAAAACAGGATGGAGATTGGTAACATTTCTGCCTAAATTAAAGCAGCTTACCCAGTCATGGGTCTAGCTGGATGATGACATATATCTAAGATGATGTCCTATCTCTGTAAAGCATATGCAGTGGTGGAACAGAAAATATGTGCTTCTTATAATCAGATGTCAAGAGGAGAGGTGGGGAGATTCTGCACTAAACATGCTCTTCCTCTTCCTAACTTGCTTATCACATAATCTCCCTCAGAGAGGAACAAATCAGAGGGTAAAGAAGGGGAAGTGTTGCTCCAATAACAGTTTCTGCCACATAGAAACATCAATGGTAGAGAATAAATATTTTCCCATAGTATTCCTGGGAATATGATTTTTTTTTTTTTTTTTTTTTTTGTGTGTGTGTGGTACGCGGGCCTCTCACTGTTGTGGCCTCTCCCATTGCGGAGCGCAGGCTCCGGACGCGCAGGCTCAGCGGCCATGGCTCACGGGCCCAGCCGCCCTGCAGCATGTGGGATCCTCCCGGACCGGGGCACGAACCCGTGTCCCCTGCATCGGCAGGCGGATTCTCAACCACTGCGCCACCAGGGAAGCCCTGGGAATATGATTTTTAATGTATACATTTTAAACTACTGGTTTATGAAGTAAGGTGTGAAAAGTGAAGAGGAGTGATATAAATATGTAGAACTGTAGGAAAAGATGTAATAAACATTAAAATTAATAAAATTTTAGTAGGGAACAATGGTATTTTTATGTTATACAACTCCTAAAAACATAAAATGTGTTTTTAAATCACCTTAAATGGGACATTGAAAGAATATCAAAGGAATTAATGCTTCAGAATAAATTGAAAGCAATTTTTGTAACATAAAAAATTAATTGTAAATAAAAGTTCTTCTGTAAATGCAGAAGCAAACCATGTTCCTGGTTTGAAAAGCTATTGTACAGTTATGAAGTTATTTATCATTAACATTATTTGTAAACAAGTATTTTAAACTATAAATTATTATTCAGGCCCTGATCTCCCTATAATCTATTCACCATACAGCAGCCACAATAATCTTTTAAAACTGTAAATTAGAAAATATCCCTTCCCCGTTTAAATCCTTCCAATGGCTCCTCATTGTTCTGAGAATAAATTTCAAATTCCTTTTCAAATTCTACTTAGTCCTACGTGATACTTTTTTGTTTTTAATGTATTTATTTATATTTGGCTGCGTTGGGTCTTCGTTGCTGCACGTGGGCTTTCTCTAGTTGTGGCGAGCGGGGGGCTTCTCATTGCGGTGGCTTCTCTTGTTGCGGAGCACGGACTCTAGGTGCGTGGGCTCAGTAGTTGTGGCGCATGAGCTTAGTTGCTCCGCAGCAAGTGGGGTCTTCCCAGACCAGGGCTTGAACCCATCTCCCCTGCATTGGCAGGTGGATTCTTACCCACTGCGCCATCAGAGAAGCCCCATGATACCTTTTTAACCTAATTCTGTTACTACTATTTTCCTCACTCTAAACGATCCAGACACACCAAACACACGTCTATTCTCAGAACATGTTCTTTGTCCTGCCTATTTCCTGTTCCTTTTAGACTTCAGCCCAAACTGGACTGAAGGGACTTCTCCAATTATTCAGTCCAAATTAGGCCCTCATGTTGAGTTTCTATCAAGTCATGTGATTTTATTTGTATAGCAATTAGCACTATTTAAATTGGCTTATTCATTTCCCTATATACGTTTTTAATTGTCTATCAGTCCTCCTCCCCACTAGAAGGATAACTCCATGAGTGCAGAGTCCGTGATTATGAGTTAATACACGTAAAACAATTCCTGGTTATTATAATGAAGTTCACCACTGTAACTGCAGAGCCTAGAGTACTTAACTGAACCATAGTAGCCACTAAATAAGTAGTTCTTTAAGACAGGTTGAATGTCATACAATAAATGTTGAATGTAAAAAGCACAGAAGGATGTATATACCAAATCAATACACTTTTGTTATCTTTTCAACTTAAGACTTACAAATGTGTTATGTAAATAATTGTATTATTTATTCAAAGATAAAATAATTAAAATTATAAGAAGACAATACAGGGTAATATTTTCATAATGTCAGGGCAGGTTTTCCTTACATACCAGTCTTCTAGCCATTCAGTTGCCCTCCCAGGGGCCACTTTTGTGTCTAGTTCTTTTGCATCTTTTCCATGGATGTTCTAAATATATGCATTCAAATTTGTGTTTGTGTGTATTTGTGTTTATAGATAAATAGATAGATGATAGCTATATTCTTTTTTCTTCTTTTACCAAATTGATAGCCAGGAGTGAATCTAGGATTTAGCAACCACATAATCACAGAAGTCTTATAATGGATTTCCAAGCTTTGTGTCAGTCCTGTCCCATTGCGCCCGGGTTCTTAAAACCGAAATTTCATTTTACAATTAAAAAAATAATCTCTCTCTCTGTGTCTCTCTCTCCCTCCTTTCAGTATGCACAGATTTTAAGAGAAAGACTGAGAGAATCAATTCATGATGTTCAGTACGTAGAGCCATCATTTGATGACTCAGTTGCTGATACAGGTAAAGAATGGAAGAGTGCCCTGGCAAAACTAAAGTTTGCTAATTCATATAGAATGGAGCCATTGAAAAAATTCCAGGCTCATTCAGTAGAAATGAAAGTCCAGCAGATATTAAAGGTAGGTTGATAGATATATGTGATAGCAATATCTTAGCTTTGGGGGTTTGATAAACTATATTAAGATTTATGGCAGTATATTTACCCTGATTGATTTTTTTGTAGCTTTTATCTTTGAAAATATGAAAGTACTTTGTAGCCATACTCAATAATCTTCATGTTGATGCTATGATTAAAGCTAGACTAAAAGGAATATTCTTTTGCTATTTCATTTAACTCTTAATTATCCATAAATTATTTATCCTTCAGGTTCCATGTGTCTCCCATATTTGGAGGAATTAATTAAAAAAACCCATATTGAATATGTGTGAAAAATTGATTCATAACGACACGAAAACATCTTAAGAACAGGCAGTCCCCAATTTATGCATGGGTTTTCTTCATTAAACCAGCTGGAATCTGAAGTTCATTTAAGACAGCATGAAACTCAGACACATGTTTTCAGGCTAGTCCAACAAAGCTTCAATTTTACAAAATTAATACTGTAATACTAATACCAATATTAATTATACTAGTGTTGGTATCTGAAGACTACATGGTTCAGGTGGAAAGAATTCCCTTCACCATCTTTCCTAATAAAGGGCCAAATTAAAAACTTTCTAATTATAGAATGTTTGTTTAAGGGACCACTTTTTCTGAATCCCCTTTTCACCTTTGGGCACCAGGCACGCAGGATTTTCCTGATGACCACATTCCCTTTGTGGGACTCTACCCAGCCTAATCTCCCTCCCCCACCTCTAATTTACAGCATGCACTCCTTTAGTAATAACTGATGTAAGCTAGCTATTGGAAAGAAAGCATATGTTTAGTTTATTCTGTATAAATGATTAATGTCCCTTTAATTGTATCAAAGTTAATTCTTAAATGAATTAAGCTTTATTAATACAGAAGAATATTTAGGAAACCCACCCTCCAACCTCCCTCCACCACCATAGACAGATACATGTCTAAGCTGAATTAATAATTATCAGATAATATTTGGTAAAGTATTATGGCTCATAACTTCAGGAAATAAATTCAATACAATAAAATAATTATTAATTCTCCGATCTAAACACTAATAGCAAGCATTTGTGATTGAGTATACATTTTGGTGTGTCTCTCACTCAGCCCTACCACATAGACTGAGTTCAAGTTTATTGAATGTAGTAGAATTTCAAGTTGTATTTGCATGTGATAGCGTATAGACTTGCATTGAGCACGACGGCGGCTGGAACGGCTTATTGGAGACATAGGTGGAAGGCTAGGGGTCATAGAGAAGCTGGGGATTTTCCTTTGTGCTCAGGGAACACTGAACACGGTTCTAGACACAGAACCAGTATATACTGGTGGAGCTTATCGGTATCATCCTATAGCACGCACTCTTTATTTATTAAAAATGAACACTTCGGAGGATAAAGCCTGGGATCTCTTAGGCAGATTCAGAAGAGAGAATGGATGTTGCAAAGTGTCCAAAAGATTGAGCCAATTGCCTGAGGGAACTAAATTATTCTAGACCCAGTTTAGATCCAGAAGCATTCTAGAAGGGAACCAAAACCAAAAAATGGGTAATTTATTTGGTTTTACTTGCCTATGAAATTATCAGGTAGGCATCCATTTGTTGTCATTAGAACTCAGAACATTGGTTAACTTTTCACTGGTCTGAGTCAGTTAATCAAAGTCAGGTGCCACCTGCTCACCAGCTGGTTCAGGTCTGCTTATGGTTTGTAGGAAAATGTAGTCCTTCATGGCCCACATCTGTCTCCCCGCCTGTCCCCAGCTATATATTAATTTAGTAACAAACATGAGAAATCTTTGATTTCCTTGATATTCTCCTGGAGGCCGCAGAAAAAAGCAGTAGAGTGAGAAGCCATAGAAGCAGGAGTAGAAAGAAGTGGCCTTTAATTTGTGGAGACAAGAAGACAGGACTAGGGATTCCCTGGCGGTCCGGTCGTCAAGACTCTGCCCTTGCAATGCAGGGGTGTGGCTTTGATCCCTGCTTGGGGAACTAAGATCCCACGTGCCACGCGGCCAAAAACAGAGGCAGGAATAACAATGCAGCCTCTGCGCCTGAATTTTAGCAAATATATAAATTTGAAAAACGTTTAAGATTCTCTACCTAAGAATTCCCAGAAGCTTTGTTTTAAAATTCCTCTTGTGTCTCCCTAATAACTGTTTGGCACAGTAATCTAGTAAAGGAAAACTTAAGCTTAAGGGTTGCTAATGAAGGGCAATTGAACATAATTAAAAAACCCAACTAGGGCCTCCCTGGTGGCGCAGTGGTTAAGAATCCACCTGCCAATTCAGGGGACATGGGTTCGAGTCCTGGTCTGGGAAGATTCCACATGCCGCGGAGCAGCTAAGTCCATGCACCACAACTACTGAGCCTGTGCTCTAGAGCCCGTGAGCCATAATTACTGAGCCCCCGCGCCACAACTACGGAGCCCGTGCGCCTAGAGCCCATGCTCTGCAACAAGAGAAGCCACTGCAGTGAGAGGCCCGTGCACCACAATGAAGAGTAGCCCCCACTTGCCACAACTAGAGAAAGCCTGTGCACAGCAACAGAGACCCAACACAGCCAAATATTTAAAAATAAATAAATCTAAAGTTTCTTCAAAATTATTATTAAAATAAATTGGTAAACATATCAACCATTTAATATTATTTGATTAGAAATACGTATATTTTTCAAAAAGTTATATGTATTAATCAGACACATTTTCTACTTCAATTTTTGTTTAGAAAATATTTGGTTTGAAAATTAAAATATTTTTCTTAATTTTTTTAAAGGAAAATCTTAAAGATGTCAAATATGATGACAAAGTCTTCTCTCATTTGTCGCTTGAATTAGCAGATCGCATATTGTTAGCAGTCAAAGAATTTGGTTTCCACCGTTTTAAGTTCATTATAAAAGTATTATTTATTCAAAAGATGGGTCAGGCAATAAATGTAAGTACCTCACTGATTAGCATCTACCAAGTTCAACTATGAGGTCTCCCCACTAAGTGACTTGATATTTATTGCAATGTTGCTAAGGCACTTCCAGATCCTGAGGTGCATCTTGACTGAAAGGATAATTATGTGAACTATATTTTCTTTCACTATGAATTATTTGAAAAATACTAAGCTAGAAATGGTAATTTTCTATTAATAATTTATTAAATTGTATGGGTATTCTGTTCCTTGACCATAACAGTTTTGACAATTTAATGTCATTTAATAATGGATTAACCAGTAAATTTATGTAGGGCACTAAATAATGGTTATATGTACTGAGGAAAATACAGAAAATTATATGACATGGACCATGATTGCCAAGGAGTTTTTACTCCAGTCAAGAAAATAAAGCAACACAATTTAGAGTGTAAGAAAATAAAATGATGCGGAGAACGTAATAGCCTAGGTTTTAGCGTCCAGTTGGCCTGGATATGAATCCTGGCAGCAATACACACTGCCTCTGGCCTGGACATCGTTTTTTCTTCTGTAAAATGGGGATGATAAAACCTACTTGCTAGAGTTAATGTGAAGATTTAATAAGATTATCCGTATTAAAATCCTTAAAAGAGTGCCCAGCCCAGAGTCCTCAATAAACAGAAAGGCTTTTTTTTTTATTACTTCAATAAATATTTATTGAGCAATTCCTACATGAGAAAGGCTTATTACTATTACTTACAAGTAAGAGTGCAATACCCCGAGAGCTTTGTGCGTTTCTAGTGAGTTGAGCGCGAGTGTGCGGGGTGGGACGGTCTGAGGGGCTCCATGAGGAAGCCTGGCGGGAGGCCTTGGCTGGGCACAAGGCTGCCGCCCACACGGCAGTCAGCAAGGCTCCGGGGAGGACAGAGTTACACCACGGCCTCCGTGCACACTCGGGGAACGAGATGCTTCGAGATGGTGACGAGTGCTCCACGGACGGAGTGACTACGGATTATCTGGAGACGGGGAAGGGCCTCTGGCATCTGAATGACAAGAAGAAAGCAGCCGTGCGAAAGATCAGGGAGAATGTCCAAGCAGAGAGAACGTGGAGCGCAGAGACGCCAAGGCGGGGCGAACTCGCTGTGCTTGATTAATAAGCAGAGAGGTGGTGGTGTATTTAGGTAGCCCCACCCCAGAATTTAGCGCAGCCTACGGCACCAGCCGTTTGTCTGCTCGTCATTCTGTGGGTCAGTTTAGCCGGGATTAGCTGTTTGGATCTTCTGCTGGTCTCACGGATGCACTTGCAGCCATCCGGTGACTCAGCTGGACCTAGAGGTCCATGACGGCCTCACTCACAGGTGTGACAGTTGGTGCTGGCTGTTGGCTGGGGCACCTGGGTCCCCCTGCACAGGAGCCATCATCCTCCAGTGAACCGAATGGGCTTCCTTACGTGTGGGGCTCCTCCCAGCATTCCAGGAGGTGAGAGCAGAAGAAGACCTAAGGCCTTTCTTGGAAGTTGCACAGTGTTACATTCTTTTGTTCAGAGCAAGTCCCAAGGCCAGTTCACATTCACAGGGTGGAAAAATAGCCTCTTAATGGGAGATGCCACAGAGGATTTTTGACCATTTTAGAGCCACCACAGAAAAAGATTATGTGTGGCTTTGCAGGTGAAGCAAGGAATTAGGGTTTCTCTTTTAACAGCCTGCTCACAGAGTCAATGCCATTTTTAAATTTCGAGACAAACTTTCGGTCGGAAATCTTTTAAGGGTGGAAGAATAATTCCTTATTATGGACTATAACCCCACAGAATAGTCCTGCAGGCAGAGCTACTAGGCCCAGGTTACAGAGTGCCTCCTGTTCCTGCCCCCGGACACTCTCTGCTAAGGGAGGGTCACTCTGTGTTAGATAACTTACCAGCTCCAGTAAAAGAAAACATGGGCCCGGGAAGCATCACTGTCAAGTCTTTTCAGCAAAGGGAAAATTGGACAAATTACTTTTAAAGTATAACTTTGAGATACTGATGCATCTTCTAAAAAGTATTAAACTTGTATAGATTTAAAAATTACTACTTAACATGTTCGATCTAAAGTGGGTCTTCTAAACATTTCTCTCATAGATTGCCAGCAGTTGGATCTGGGATGTTGCGTGGGACAGCTGGGTTGCTGCGAGACATGAAACGGAGACTTACGTGGCATTGGCCTTAGTATTTGCTCTTTACCATGAATAGCTTGTTACATGTACTAAAGAGTATTTACTTCTCAACTTTTCAAAAATACATGAAATTTATAGATTGTGAATCTCATAGTAGTTTTGATTAGCTATTTTTTTATATCTCCAATTGAAGCTTCTTAATTGTATTCTTTTAACAACAAAGTTAAAGCTGGATTTTTACCTTTATACTTACTAGTTATCATATTTATTAACATTGTATTACCCCAAAGTATAAAAGTATAAGACTTTTTCATATATATATATATATATATATATATATATATACACAAATATATGAATGCTTATGATGGATTATAATATGGGGGAATTATTTATCATCCTAGTTAGATTTAAGAAAATTAGAACTTGCTACAGGATATTATGATGCAACCTTGTAAAATGTCAAATTAAGTAAATGTTAAGATAGGTTTTTGGAAAACTTCCAAAGGCAGATATTTTGAATGGTATCTTAATATACTATATGCATTCTTTTGAAAGAAGTGACCAAGTTTGAAAGAAAGATGTTGATATATTTAATACTTCCCTAACTAACACCTCTCCCTCCAATCAAAACACTTCTAAGTGTGCAGTCTTTCTATTTGTTAGTCCATTAGTTAAGCTCTTCTTAGCTGCAAGAACCAAAAAACCTAACAATTATTTTTTAAAAAGAGGAAAATTGTATTTCCCAGGCATTTGATCAAGGATCCGGGTTCTTTCTGTCTTCCTGCTCTCCCCTCAGATTCTATGTACACGAGTTTAACTTGGTAGAATTTAACCACGTTCTCATGGCTTTAACATCATGATTCACTCCCTGAGCTGGGCTGGAGCTCACCTTCCCTGAAGCACACGGCCGTGTGGAGAGTGGACACCACTGTCAATCGGGGCTTCTGCAAGGAGTCAGGGGGTGGACTTGGTGGAGCCAAGCAGTAATGTCGGTGATAATTCATACTATTTTCAAGTTATAGTTAGAACTTGAAAACACATGCCAAACTTAATGGACAGTCAAAATACTGCTTAGTTGAATAATCTATAAACAGGAAAACAGAAAGACAGAGGAGAGTTTTCTTTTCACTTGTGTGTTTTAATGCATTGGATAATCCAGGACAGGCAGCTCCATACTGCACAGCAGAGACCTGATAGTTGTGGCCCAGAGAATCTTTAAAACAGGATTTATGGTTTGCTAACTTTGGTCACAGAAAAATCAGTAATAATGAACCTAAGAAGGGCTTCTGTTAAGCAATGTTCCTTCCTGATGATCTCATCAGGATAAACACACTTCCCGGTATTGAGCAGACGCTTATAAACGTGACTTTGTAAACTGAGAATTATGCCTTCCTTCTAGGGCTGGTTTGTGAATTAAGTGAGGTAATATTTATAGTCAGGCACTTATGCCCAGCACTTGGCATAACCCTGGAGCATACCAAATCCTGAAATGTTACCTGTTATCATTCAGTTTGACAGCTCAGAATTACCTTCAGTTCTGCTTTCTCTTGCCCTTGTCCCAACCCCCATTCGTACTTAATTGTTAAATTCTATGGATTCTGTTTTTTTGAAGTGACTCAAAATCATCCCCTTGGGACTCCCAGGCGGTCCAGTGGTTAAGACTCCCCCTTCCAATGCAGGGGGTGAGGGTTCCATCCCTGGTGGGGGAGCTAAGATCCCACATGACCGGCGGCCGAAAAACCAAAACATAAAACAGAAGCAATATTGTAACAAATTCGACAGACTTTAAAATTTGGTCCACCTCAAAAAAACCCAACAAACCTGCTGTGATATCTCTCGCCTGGGTCCTCACTCTCTCACACCTATTTCCATAGTCCTTTTATTTATTCATGTGTTAATTGTTTTGTTCAACAAATGTCACCACAGAAATCTGAACACCCCCTAATCTGATTCCCTGCTTCTCAAAGCTTTTTAGCAGGTTTCTGACCATCGTTTACATGGTTCACAGAACTGCTCTGTCATCCCACCCTCTCCTCCAGATGCATTTTGAGTTTCTTTCCTTAACAAGGCCCTGACTTTTCCCTGAGGAAGAGTCCCGCTGCAGCCCTCTCAAGTAAAAGCTGCTTTTCCTCTCATCCCTCATCGCTAATGCCTCAGAGCCAGGAGGTAGGTAGGCAACCCCACTGACTGTAAAAAGCTCTGGCTCCTGGAAATTTATGCTATCTGGATATACAGTTCTTTACTTCTGTGTGTCAGTGTTGCCTACTAGTCCCCTGGCCTGTTCCTTCCCATTTCTTGAAAACCTGAGCTACTGGATTGCAAGCTTCATCTCCACTCCTGCTGTCATTCTTTGTGACTTCAATATCCACATAGATAATCATCCAATAAGGCAGCTCCTGCTTTGCACGACTTGTAGTTACTACAGTTTAGTTGAATCACACCAGTCCCCCAACGACATGGTTCACATTTCAGTGACTACAGTATATTAACCGTGAGTAACTTCATAAAGTACAAACTCCTCAGCCAGCTCTTCAGTCCTCAAGTCATTACGTGAATAGCAGGTGGGCGCCACGAGCCTTCTGTCAAAGTCCATCAGTCACTGGTCGCTGCACTTCT
Source organism: Kogia breviceps (assembly GCF_026419965.1). Classification (NCBI taxonomy): domain Eukaryota; kingdom Metazoa; phylum Chordata; class Mammalia; order Artiodactyla; family Physeteridae; genus Kogia; species Kogia breviceps. The sequence goes on along the minus strand of NC_081322.1, from coordinate 91,125,338 downwards.
GGTATTCAGCTCTTCAGGTCACAAGACAGCAAAGCGTGTAGTTGTGTTGCTTCCTTGTCTCCCAGTGACAAAACCACATGATGTTTTACAAAAATGGAAATTGGGCAAAAAAAGGTGAAAGTGCATCAAAGAAGTAAGAAGTGATGATGCTAGAAATGAAATTGGTTAGGAAATTTGAACATGACAACAGCAAACCAAGATAGGATGAGACCTAAGCCCGCATGGAAGTACCGCAGGAATCATGGGGAGAAAGTCCAATAAGTAAGAAAAGTAAGGTGAGGTTGCGTCAACATCTTTTAGCTTAAATTGTCTAGGAACAGAAAGCCACTTGTGGTTGCGAAAGACTTTCTTCTACTTTGGATAGAAAACTGTACGGTATCTGCTGTTCCACACCCGCGGATTTAACCAACGGCAGATGGTGTAGTAGTGTAGATATGTTTAGTGAAAACAATCTGTATAAGTGGACCTGCACAGTTCAAGTATCAACTGTAATAATACTTTTTAAAAAAATCTCAATCAGTTTGGCTAGCATTCAGGCCAAAGCGTTGAAATTAGTTACTCTGTTGAAAGTAAACTGTAATTACAAAGAGACAGAAAAACAACCTTTTTCTGCCAGTAAAGGCTGGTTCCATCATTTTAGGTGTTGACATGAACTGATTCATGTCGACCTGTCTGGTGAATCTGCTGTGAAACATGCACCCAGATGTCACAGGTTAGTTACAGACAGTGGTTGTGAGAAAAGGATGGAGATGTCCAGGGGAAAGGAGGCTAATAAGACTTCACATTAAAGAGACTCTTGGAGATTACTTACAACGTTGAAAATGCAAAAGATAAAATGCTGGAAGCCATCCAAACTTCGAAAGAAGTATGACAATTTATCAAGGCATAGGAAAGATAAGTTATAGGATGAGAAAAAGGCAAGCACAATTTAAATTACTCTTGGTAAAGTTTTTTAAAAAAATACTCATTACATGAGTAATACTCATGTTTCAAATTAGTGTACTAAATATAAGTTTCACATTGAAAACAACTGTATATGTGTATAATTGTCAGTAACGGAGTTTTCATTTTTTTAACGAAAGCTTTTTAAAGTCGTAGAAGAACTCTACTTTTTCTCTTTGATTAATAAGATTACTTTGTACGACTCCAGCTTCCATGGTCGTTTTTATGGCCCTGTGCTTTCATGCAACTAGGACTGTCTGTGCTCTAGGTTCCCAGTTCCTCGACCAACTCACATTCAAGGACCTTTTCATCTAGCACACGTTGGGCATCTGCTCCTTGGTTCATCCTTTAGAACCTGTCAGCCTCAAGATCAGTATGACCTCTGAAATCTCAGTTTCAAGCAGGCTACTCTCATGCAGTGGTTTCCTGTCCTTCTAGCTCACACCTGGCACACCCTGAACACAGTCACTTTTCAGTCTGGTTGAACCCACCCGTTTACTGACCTTCCTCGCTCTTTCACAGCTCTCTTGTTTTCTGCCTCAGACCTCATGGCCCATCTTTATAACTGCTGTACAGTCACTCCCTGACAAACACACTCCAAATTCCTTTGCCCCTCTTCTTCCTTTGGGAACACCCCTTCCCGAACAATCCCGAATCCCCTCGTCTGCTTTGTCCAAGCCTGAGTTCAAATAGCTGAACCGGACTGACTAGTTTCACTTTAAATTCACGACCACAAACCTCCAGTGGGCAAGCACTTGGCATCCTAGAAGCTCTGTTTTCCTATCCCCACACCTCCTCTCTCCCCCAGTTTCCTATATTCCTCTCCTCTGCTCACCTTCAGCTTATGATCTCACCTCATACCTGATCAAGGAGAGGAGTATCAGAGGAAAAATCCCTCAAGTTCCCACCACCAGATCTCCAAAGCTTCTCGCATCTGCAGCCGCAGCCTGGTTTCCGTCTGGTTACAATAAGCGGACTGTGCTTCCTCCTATCAAAGGCTTATCCCAACATCTGTGCTGCCTTCCACCCTTCTCATGGCAGGCATTTTCCAGCACCTATCTCCTCTGTCTTGCATCATGATTTTCCCCTTCTACTGAGTCATCTTGTCAGCATGTAAACATGCTCTAGTGTCTTCTGTCGTAAAAACGACAGCAACCCACCTCTCCACCCACCTTCTTTCTCTATTACTCACACTTCTCTGTGCAGCACTCTGGTTCCAATTCCTAGCCTCCCTTTCCTTCCCTAATCGACTTCAATTTAGCTTCTGAAATCGCCACACCATTGAAACAGCTTGGGACAATAAAGATTGGTAGTTACTAACAAACTTCTAAATACAATGCACATTTTCCTGTCCTTATCTTACTCAACTTCTCAATCGACACGTTGATCAGTCCCCTGTTTGAGACCCTACCCTCTCAGCTCACAATACTTGATAGTTTTCTTCCTTCTTCTCTATTTCCACCAGTATCTCTGGAATTCTTGACCTTGGGCCTTTTTCTCACCTATATCTCCATATGCTAAGTGGTCTCGTACAGTTTTATGGCTTTATTTCTTCACCACTCTATTGCCGGTGCTTTACTCAGGGCCTAAATGAATACATAGTAAGGTAGTATTTGATGAATGAATGAATAAATGATTCCTTGTATTTCTATCACCTAACATAGTTCTTAGTTGGTTTCCATAAAATATTTGTGAAATAACTGAAAGGACATTATGATTCTAATCCTGCAAATGAGGAAATGGAGGGTCAGAAAGATTAAATAATTTATCCACGATCACACAGCTAATAAGTGGCACAGCTGGTATTCATCTGGTCTTAATTCCAAATCTTTGTTCTCACCATTACATCAAAGTGCCTCCCTGTATATTTCACTCATAACTCCAAGAGTCTACCTTCATTTACCCTATTCTCAAGCCACAATGGAATGACCTTTGCACTTGAATATGCCTCTTATTTTCCCACCTCTCAGTCTTTTTCAGGCTTGAACCCATATTTCCACTTCTAATTGTACATTTACAGGAAGTTGTCCTACCAGTCTCTTAAGATACTTTTCAAATTCTATGTCAACCTTAAAATCTTAATTTTTCTGGCTGCGAGTAAATTTTCTCCCACCTGTGAACGAAATATGTTGCCTGCTGTATCAGTAAACAAAGGATGTTGCAGCCATCAAGCCATCATGTTATGGCCACCGGATAGTCGGCACTGGGGGAACTCAGGATGGAGGCAGGATGCCCCGCCATCCCGCAGTCAGGTGCTGAAGCACCCGCCCACCCTGGCAGTGCACCCTGAAGAAACTCAGGATGAGAAAACACTGGATACTGGCCCCCAGGAGCTGAGGTGCACATCAAAGGAATGCTTTCAGTGAGTTCAAACTCTTGCATCTTCCCATACACAGAAAAGTACTAAATTCCTTAACTTGAGATACCTGGTTTTCTTTAAGTAACAGTAATCTTTTGATGTTCCAACTACCAGGTCTTTGTTGCAAAAACACCTGTATATCCTGGCTCCCCCATTGCCTCTTCGCAGCCCTCCCTCCGAGTGATCTGAGAGTCCTGTCTCCTGGGCTTGAAGTCCTCAGAATGTCCACCGAATAAAACGTAACTCTCAACTTCTAGGTTGTGCATTTTTTTTCAGTCAACACACCCTAAATTGCCTTTCAGTACAACTGTATATTTGTATCATATTCTTTCAGTGTTGAAACTGCCTATGTGCAGGGATTGGAATCCGCACAGTGGCACCTTAATATTATGCCTTACCTTTCACGTTGAAAGGCTGAATCAATGTTTATTGACTTGGAATGAAGAGTTTTAACTTTGTATTTGATCTAAAGACAGAATACCCAAGGGACAAGAGTAGAACCAAGTAACTGAATATACAAGTATATATTTAACATTAAACTCTATCCAGAGAATCTAACTGAGGGTGTGGATCAGTTGAGGGAATTTGGGGGAAAGATGTTGGTTCTTCTTGGCTCATTCAGACAATTAGGCCATTTTCTTCAGTGGGCTTTTGACAGAGAAATGGGGAGCTGCTCTGACAGGTTATGAGATAAAGCAAAGTCTAGATTAGCAGCAGCTTGTGAGTCTTGAGTTGTTGGTGATGCCATCTCTGATCTGATGCAAGTGGAGAAGCCAGGAAAGGGTGGGCTGGGAGAGTCAAAGGAGGCCCTTCGGGCTTCCCTGGTGGCGCAGCGGTTGAGAGTCCGCCTGCCGATGCAGGGGACACGGGTTCGTGCCCCGGTCCGGGAAGACCCACATGCCGCGGAGCGGCTGGGCCCGTGAGCCATGGCCGCTGAGCCTGTGCGTCCGGAGCCTGTGCTCCGCAACGGGAGAGGCCACAACAGTGTGAGGCCCGCGTACCGAAAAAAAAAAAAAGGAGGTCCTTTGTGTCAACGTGATGGGCTAGAAACAATCCCTTTGTGTTATCTTTCCAAACTTGTCTGCTGAGTGTAAGCGAAAATAATGAAGGAAAGGGAAGCCATATTGCATTCTAAACCCAAGAATCTTCTCTGTTGCCATAAAACAAGTCATCTACACTCTCAAATACAAAGTGTCTGCTGAGAGGTCAACTTTAACACATTTCTGGCACCATTGTCATCTTATCACAGCTGTCTCTCGTGTTAAGGTTCAGTTACTTTGTTTTTTTTAATTTTTGGTTAAGTCCAAAAGTCACCAGGTGAAGCCTAAGAACTAGGATTAATAATAAATTCAGTTCAAATAAAACAGGTCTCTTTCCTGGTGACTTTTATGGGCCTACCATTGTACGCACTTTACAACAACCCTGAAGGTTCAATAAATGATCGGCTAAGGCTATGCAGGCAGAAAAAGCGGAGCCAGAATCCAGCTGAGGTCAGTATACTCCCCAAATGTTCCGCTGCGGAAGCCTGTCCTCCCTCTCCGCACGCTCGCTCTCCCGTCTTGGGTGGGAGCTGCTGCAGCAGCTACATACCAACAAAGTCGAACGTGAACTTGTAAGTTTTATGATTTCCGCACGCACTGAGGTGAATGTGGATAAACTTTTCAAATGAAAGCAAGCTGAGGATGTCTTTGGAAAGTACACATTCCATGGCAGGTGGTTCAGGAGCCCCAGACAGCTCGAGGACGCGAGCAGAGAACAAAGGCGGACGACGGGCAGCGACTGGGTACCGGGAACACCGGGAGATGAGGCAGGGCCCCCACAGCCCACCGCGACGAGGCCCCCGGGAGGGGGAGTTGGGGAGGGAACCCCCGGGAGGGAGGAGACACCCGGAAGGGAGAGGACCCCCGGGAGGGAGAGGAAGGGGATGAAGACTCCGGAAGGAGGAGGAGGGGGCGGGGCGGCGAGGACCCCGGGAGGGAGGGGAGGGGAGAGGCGAGAGAGGGACCCCAGTAGGGAGAAGAAGGGGGCGTGGACCCTCAGGAAGGAGGGGGAGGGGAGGGGGAGGGGAGCCCCGGGAGGGAGGGGGAGGGGACAGGGGCGCGGACACCTGGGAGGGAGGGGCGGGGAGGGACCCTCGGGATGGAGGGGAGGGGGAGGGGCGGGGAGCCCCGGGCGGGGCGAGGTGGGAGGAGAGGGCTGACGTGTGAGGGGCTGGGCCGGGGGCGGCGGGGAGGGGGCGGTGGCGAGCGCGCCCAGGGCGGCGGGCCGGGGCGGGGCTGGGGGCTGAGGGGAGCGGCGGGAGGTGGGGCCGCGGAGCGCGCCGGGCTGCGGCGGCCGGTAGGCGGGGTAGCGGCGGGCTAGGGCTGCGCGGGGCCCAGGGCAGCGGCCGGGGGGCGGCGGCGGCGGCGGCAGCGGCGCGGCGGGCGGCGGCGGCGGCGGCCCAGGGAGCAGAGGGCCCCGCGGGCGCGCACGGCGGCGGGCTCAGCGGGCGGCGCCCTCGGCGGCGGCGGCGGGCGGCGCGCTGGCGGCGGCCATGGCGGTGGCGGCGGCGCTGGCGGGCCGCGGGGCGCGTGGAGGCAGGGGCCGGCCCCCGGGCGGCGGGCGGGCGGAGGGGGCGGGGCCCGGGCGGCGGGCGGCCCGCGCGGCGGCGGCGGCGGCGGCGGCGGCGGCGGCGGCCGGGACGAGGCGGCGGCGGCGGCGGAGGCGGCGGCGCGGGGCGCTCGGGCTGATGGCGGCGGCGGGCGGCCCCGGGACTGCGCTGTCCCCGCGGCCGTGCGACAGCGACCCGGCCACCCCCGGAGCGCAGTCCCCGAAGGTGAGGAGCGGCGGACCGGCGGCGGCGCCTCGGGGCCGGGGGCCTGGGGGCGGCCCCGGGCTGGGAGCGGGGGTAGCGGCCGTGAGGAGGCCGTGAGGGGGCGGCGGGGACCCGGCGCCGGGCTGGCTCGTCCGGCCCACCGAGCCCTGGCACAGTCGCGGAGCCCCGCGCGGGTCCGGGGGCGAGTCGGCCTCGGTCCAAAGTCTTTTTGGCGGTTTCTCCGCCGAAGGAGGTTCTGAGCACGTCCTCCGGGGGACGTACTGCCCCGCGTAGAAATAAAACTTTCCTCAGAAACGGAGAGAGTTTTCTTCACCTTAGTCTGGGATAGTATGTATGTTTTTAAAAGTGCCTTCTTCATTTGAGGAGTATCTTTCTGAAATATTTGAGCTCTTTCTAAAAAATAGAAATGTGTAGAAGTGGAAAAACAATCCAGCCAGTTAATGAACTTGGTTTGAGAACAAATAACTGTTCTGTTATTTTCAGGCCGGCTTTTTTGTTTTCAAGTTTCGTAGTTTGCACTGTTTTAAGGAAGTAAAACGTACTTAGTGTTTTAAAGTCAGAGATGAGTGGAGAGGAATCGAGATGAGCGGTAGGATGTCGTGCATTAAAACATTTTGTTTTCAAAGTTAGTTTACTAGTTTGTGACAGAAGGTTGGAATGGAGCGATGATTCGTACAACCTCAGTATTTCAGTTGTACTGAAAAGTTGGAATTGGAATGTGATGGGGACCGGAACCCTGAGGACCCGTGTCTTCGTTGATCCGGGGTCAGCGTTGACATAGGGACGGTTCTTTGGTCACCTGGCGAGGCTGCCCCTGCCAGGAGCCCCTCCTGTGCGGTCCTCTGTGCACCAGGGCCCTCAGGTGCCCCGACCGGTGACAGCGGCCCGGCGGTGGGTCTCCGCACAGCTGTGCTCGCAGAAGCTGAGGCTGGGCCTGCGTGCGGCGGGGGGCCGGGGCCCCCGAGTCCATGCCCAGCTGGAGGAGCGTGTCTGAATCAAGTGTGGGACCCCCAGAAACGGGTTTAATCCCAAGGTGGGAGCCGCCTGTGACTCTGAAATGCAGATAGCTGATACCAGAGATTTCGGCAGCCTTAAAGCTTAGGACTTCTGGGTCAATATCGAGGTTGCAAGCAAAGTTCTTTCAACTTAATTGTATTCCATCATTATATTAGGAGGTATATTGCTGTTTGACCTCCCCGACGTTCACCTTATGTAATAGCACAATTTGCCTAGAATTTGTAATAGTAAATTCAAACACTACTTGTGAAATTGTGGTTTCAGCTTTTCTGAGGACTTCGCATTTTTAACTTTTTGTGTCTTTTTGAGTGTCCAAATTTCTTAGCCAAGGGAAATGTGCTTAAATGGATATTAAAATCCTTAAAGTGCTCAGAAGCAAGTAAAATATAAATGATACTCGAATGCTTATTGAATATGAAATGTTTCAATTGGGAGACTTACTGTTATGTGTAAATTTTTGGAAAATGGATTTAGACTGTTCTCTGTCTCCTACCTGGTTGCTTTTCTTAATAGGAGTATAGAGAGCTCTTCAATTGAATGCTTATTTTGTAAGAACTGAAAAGAAGACTATTCCCCGTTTTTTGCTATTTGGTGAAGAATCTGAGTAAATTCCTAACAGGTGGAGCCTTTTAACACTTTGTAATCATATCATCATAATCATATTAACTAACTTTTACTGGGCACTTAATTGTTCGCTAGGCCTTGCTCTAAGGGCTTCCCATGTATTAACTCACTTAATCCCTACATTAGCCAAGTATTGGAGGCAGTATTAGGGTCCCAGTTTTACAGATAAGGAGCTGATCACAGAGGCTAACCACTCAGCCCGTGAAGGGCAGTGCCCAGTAAGAGTCCAGGCAGTCCAGCTTTGGCATGCTTGACCAACATACTTACTACCTCTGTATTCTTAGAACCGTGGTATTTAACAAAATTGTATTGTCTTAGGAAGCTACATTACCTTGATTTTTTTAATCTATTTTTTTAAGCCTTTTTTTAATGTGCGATTAAATTAAATTCCTGACACTTGATAACATCATTCATTGCCTTAATGAAAAGGTCTAACTTAACAGCCCTTCATATTGTCACGTAGTGGAAGATGTCGCTTAAAATTTTTTTTAAGCCTCTTTTTTGGGAGGTAGTGTGTGGTTTTATATAGATTGATGACTCTTATTAGGGTTTATTTTTGCTAAATTTTTGCAATGTAAGAAAAAAAACTAACAATCAATCGATCATCTGTTTTTAGTACTTTTGTGTCCTCTTTTCACAGGGATGTAAGTACCTAAAATAGCCAATTAGAATAGTCCAATAAACCAGCTATAAGTTGAGTTAAACACTAAATGATCCGTACATTTTTATCCTAGCTAGGGTAGGAGGATTTGCTTTACTTTCAGAGTATTGCAGCAATTTTATGTGTTTCTCTAAAGCAGGAGGCATTTTAACCTCTTGGTAAGAAAGCAAAAGTAGATTTAGACTTACAAGTTTATTGAAAATTTTCTTACTTTGATTTGTATTGAAGATTAGTTTTTAGTTTTTCCCAGGTCTTACCCATTCCAAATTCTTGTCCCTCATTAATTATAGTAGGAAGTTAACATTTGTATAATCCTTAGAAAGCCTTTAAGTTGAGCCTTTTAGCAAGTCTGGGAGGATACATAATTAATCTTTCCTTATTTATTATTCTTTGTCTTGTTATTTTTTGAATCTTTTAAATGTTTAGGATGATAATGAAGATAATTCAAATGATGGGACCCAACCGTCCAAAAGGAGGCGAATGGGCTCAGGAGATAGCTCTAGGAGCTGTGACACTTCCAGTCAGGATCTTGGGTACTGTCATTTTATTGCTTAATAATGTTTTTTGTGGTACGTGTCTTTTCTCTGTATTAGCTCCCTGCTCCCCATCCCCCAGCCCTGGTAAACGCAATTATTAAAGATTGTAGAATGTTTTTATTGTGTTTTACAACATGACAGCAAAGTTGCTTTTCGCTACTTAGTGCAATTCAAAAAAATTTTTTTTTATTGTGGTAAAATACACATAAATTCACCATTTTAACTATTTTTAAGTGTATAATTTAGTGGCATAATTATTATATTCACAGTGTTGTGTAACCATCACCACCATCCATTTCCAAAACTTTTACATAATAAAATTCCCATTTCACGTATCCCCAGCCCCTGGTGGCCACCATTCTACTTTCTGTTATTATGAATTTGCCTATTCTAGGTACCTCATGTAAATGGAATCATACAGTGTTTGTCTTTTTGTGTCTGGCTTAATTTGGTAGGCATAATTTCTTCAAAGTTCATTCCTGTTGTAGCTTGTGCTAGAATTTCCTTCCTCTTTAAGGCTGAATTATACTTCATTGTTATAATTATACTGTATGCTATGTTTATCTCTTTATCTGTTGATGGACACTTGGGTTGTTTCCACATTTTGGCTGGTGTGGGTAATGCTGCCTTGAACATTGGTATATAAATATATTTGTTCAGACTTCTTTGGGTATATACCTAGGAATGGAACAGGTGGGTCACATGGCAATTCTATGTCTAACTTTTTGAGGAGCTGCCAAACTGTTTTCCACAGTTGATGCACCATTTTATATTCCCACCAGCAATGTACAAAGCTTCTGACTTCTTCACATCCTTACCAGCTTGTTATATTTCCTTTTTTTTTTTTTTTTGATAACAGCCATTCTAAAAGATGTGAAGTGGAATCTTGCTCTGATTTTGATTTGAATTTCCATAATGACTAGTCAAATTGAAAGTCTTTTCATATGCTTATTGGCCATTTGTATATCTTTGGAGAAATGTCTGTTCAAGTTTTCTGCCCATTTAAAAATTTTTTGTTGTTGTTTAGACATTCTTATCAGACGTATGAATCGCAGTTATTTTCTCCCATTCTGTGGGTTGACTTTTCACTCTGTTGATAGTGTCTTGATACACAAAATCTTTAATTTTGCTCAAGTCCAAATTATTTACTCTCTATTTTGTTGCTCATGCTATGAATCCACTGCTCAGATTTAGCAGTGGGTTCATATCTAGAATCCATTGCTAAATCTGAGATCATGAAGATTTACCCCTATGTTTTCTTCTAAGAGTTTTCTAGTTTAGTTCTTACATTTAGGTCGTCGATCCATTTTTAAATTAATTTTTCTGTGTGATTTGAGGTAAAGGTTCAATTTCATACTTTTGCATTTGGTTGTCTAAATTCCCAGCACCACTTTTGAGAAAACTGTTCTTTTGTCTGTTACTTTTAATTGGATAGATGCATAAAATGGTGTTTGTATTCTGCCTGTATTATCCACTGGTGAAGTTTAGAGGTAGAACTGGTCCAGGTCCAGACATCTGTAGTCTTTGCTACTCAGGCTTGGGGATTGATCTGCGGTGCCCCGGGTGTGTGGAGTCTATGTGCTTCACAGTTCCGTTTATTGAGAAATAGGCTTTTAGAGTTCTGCTTTCTCTGCTGTTTGTGACTTACTGAACAGAAGATGGGAAACAGAAGTTGATTACTTTATACTTCGGGTGCATGAAATAGTGGCTATGGGTGCTAAGCCCGTGAGAAAGAATTCAGAACTGGTATCACTACCCCGATTTGCAAAAGCTAAAAAACGTTGCCCCTGTTCTTGACAGTTGTGAGTCTTTGTTCTTTGTGATATGTGGAAAATGTTATTTCCAGTGTACTTAAAAAAAAATTCATTTATTTTTGGCTGCGTTGGGTCTTCGTTGCTGTGTGTGGGCTTTCTCTAGTTGGCAGTGAGTGGGGGCTACTCTTTGTCGCGGTGCGCGGGCTTCTCATTGCGGTGGCTTCTCTTGTTGCAGAGCATGGGCTCTAGGCATGCGGGCTTCAGTAGTTGCAGCACGCGGGCTCAGTAGTTATGGCTTGTGGGCTCTAGAGCGCAGGCTCAGTAGTTGTGGCTCGTGGGCTTCGGTGTTCCACGGCATGTGGGAAGAGATCTTACCAGGACAGGGATTGAACCTGTGTCCCCTGCATTGGCAGGCAGATTCTTATCCACTGCACCACCAGGGAAGTCCTCCAGTGTACTTTTTTGCTTTGGTATTCCAGATCGTTGTTTCTTTTATCTCTACCTCTTTTGTAATTTCATTGATGCACATGAAATCATAAGAACTTCTTTGTATTACAAAATCATAGAAGACTGAGAATTTAAATAATCAAAATAGTTTTTCCAAATCTTTAAAATATATTCTCAAAAATGTTTAAAAATGAATATCCTTTAAAACAAAAATGATTAAAATTTTATAAAAGCTACGTTTAAGGCATAATATATATTTCTGTACTTAGCTTTAGCTACTATCCAGCAGAAAATCTGATAGAGTACAAATGGCCACCTGATGAAACAGGAGAATACTATATGCTTCAAGAACAAGTCAGTGAATATTTGGGTGTGACCTCCTTCAAACGGAAGTATCCAGGTATTAAGTCTTAGTTTATATAACAGATTAAATCTAACTTTTAACGAATAGTAATTCTTTTTGATAGGTTGTCAAGTTCTGAATATTTGAGTATGGATTATTTATAACGTGTTTTATATCCTTCTGCTTGCTGATTTTTATTTGCAGCTTTCATTCATTCAGCATCTCTCTCTTATGCCTTGTAAACTGATTTATAAGCAAAATGAGGAAGGTGAATTTCCTGGAAAAACTTTAGGGAGAAATCATTTTGTAGCCACATGAATGAACTCAGCGTTTTGTTTCTTGACTTTTGCTACTTGGCCTTAGGGACGGAGGTAGCTACATCAGCTATATCTGAACTTGGGAGAGGCTGTGTTTCATCAGCTAGTTTAATACAGTTATTTGTCTTACCTTCTGGCTTTGGATTACTCTCTTTTCAGTTTTATTTTAATTTTCATTTTTTTAAAATTTGTAAGCTTTTTTGTGTAGTCTTTTAATAATATTTGGAACATGTAACAGGGAGTACTTTTTTAAATCCATGAAGATTTTAACTTTAAACATTTTTTTAAAGTTTTTTAAGCTTTTAAAAGTTTTACAAATGCAAAAGACTATTTTTGATAGTCTTTTATTCTTGTTTTTTTTTTGGAGATTTAGAGCGACGAGATTTGTCTCATAAGGAGAAACTGTACCTGAGAGAGCTAAATGTCATTACAGAAACACAGTGCACTCTAGGTAATGAACATTAATGAGGTGATACCGGATGAGTATTTATTTTCTTTCCCAAAATATTTTACAAAATTAATAAATAGGTTGAATTATTTAAATGCTAAACTGTTAACTTCATTTTTGATTATTGTTAAAATACAAAAGAGAATGATGTTCTATAACAATATCATTTTCTAATAATTAACAGAAGTGTCAAAGTGTATATATGTTTTGTGTGCAGAATTTGTGCAGTACTTTTTAAAAGTATTGGTCCTTGTCTCTTAAAAGGCAAATTTTGCTCAATTTTTAGTTATGTATAGTTATGTCCCTGCTTTATTTGTAATTTTCCTTTCATAAATATATTAAGGCAACTTTTTAATATAAAACCATGGGAGTTCATCTCAGCAGTTGGTATAATCTGATACCATGAGTTTTGAAAATTGCCTGTGTGACTTATGTGTGTGTGCTGATGCTTTTGGTGAAATTTGAATTGACTCTATAATATTTCTAGTATATCGAATTTGAAGGCTAAGAACTGAAGTATATTGAAAAAGTCTTTCTCTCATCACGTATCCCATGTCGATTGCCAGTGCTCAGTGTGCATCGTTATTTGGCAATTGTTTCTAGTAAGGGATATGTGTTTATATGTAGTACGTAGAATCTTAAAACCGTTTTGGTTGAAAAATGGATTTATTTGCCTTTGCAGCTTTGGTAATCTATTTCTTTTTAATTGTTTGACTTTGTATTATGAATATTATTTTTTATTATTTTTGAATGTATTAAACTATTTTGCTTTGACTATTGGAAAACTTCTTAAATGTAGAGTAGTTTGAAGGAAAAGCAAATTTTGAAAAGTGGTATGTTCACTTAGCCTTGAAAGAGCTTCTTTACCTTTTCTTTGGTCTGAAATAGGCTTAACAGCATTGCGCAGTGATGAAGTAATTGATTTAATGATAAAAGAATATCCAGCCAAACATGCTGAATATTCTGTCATTCTTCAAGAAAAAGAACGCCAACGAATTACAGATCACTATAAAGAATATTCTGTAAGTATCTAGGTAACCACCATCTTGGTTTGGGGGAATGATGTTTTATAAAGTTAGATGTGACTTCCAACTGTAATATTTTTATTTCAGCAACTGCAACAACAGAATACTCAGAAAGTTGAAGCCAGCAAGGTGCCTGAGTACATTAAGAAAGCTGCCAAAAAAGCAGCTGAATTTAACAGCAACTTAAACCGGGAACGTATGGAAGAAAGAAGAGCTTATTTTGACTTACAGACACATGTAGGATCTCTTACATTTATTAATCCCTGAGCCTTGCTAATTGCTTGTTACCGTAGGCTGCTGAGCACCTTTACCGTAATGTTTTGTACCAGCAGCGTGTCCTTTTCTTCCCCAGAACCGAAGCTGTCGTTTTTAATGTGCCCGATAGTATTTGCTTCACTTCTCTGCGTGTGTGTGATATGTCTCTTGCTTTTTGGTTGGCATGCTACTGAAGGAGTCTAGTAGCTGCATAGCACCCTTGTGTGCCCCAGGGGTAGGTATAAGAGGTTTCCATAGAAGTTCACGTACTTCTCACCCTTACCACGTGAGGTTAAAACGTACTATTTCCGTTTCATAGATGAGGACGTTGAGCTCCAGAGGTTTTATGAGTAGCCCTTAAGTGGTGAGCAGACACACTGCCTTTCCTCAGAAATGACGGCCACGGTAAACAGCCAGACAAACTCACTAGAACTAGGAATACCAACCCCCTTAAGTCATAGCTCCTAATGGCTCTTATATTTTTAGCCTTTGCGGGGAGAAACACGGTAGAGAGCAAGAGGGGGCTGTTTTCCTAAAGCCTTGATTCTTCTCATGGAGTCGGGTGTGTCTTTCTCTTTGTGTTAAACCAGGTTATCCAGGTGCCTCAAGGGAAGTACAAAGTGTTGCCGACAGAGAGAACCAAGGTCAGTTCTTACCCGGTGGCCCTCATCCCTGGACAGTTCCAGGAATATTACAAAAGGTACTTAGTGTTTTGTTTTGTTTTTTTACCATTAGTATCAGTGTTGGTGAGGGACTTCAAAGCCTTGTGTTTGTCTTCTAGAAGTTTTTAGCTCTGTAAGCATCACCATAAGATGTATAAGATTTGTGTCAGTCTTTTCTATCTTCTATGGTTCTGTGGTGAAGAATGCTCTTTACAGAACTTGAACATCTGCTGACCAAGCCGGGGGTGCCATCTCACGGCCCACCTGTTTGTGTTTCTGTGGACAGGTGCCAGGGGTTCTCCAGACCTCCATCCTTAAAGTATGGTCCATGGCCCAGCATCGCTGGCGTCAGAAATGCAGACTCTCGAGCATGCCCCAGACCTTCTGCCTGGGCGCCTGCATTTTCACAGACGGGCACAAGTGGCTGCAGGGAGGCATGGCCACCTGGGAGCTCCTGCCGCCCTGGCCTGGCCACTGCGTCCATTCCTGCAGCGAGAGTGCTGCTGGTCTCTCCTTTCCAGCCTGGATGCAACTGAAGACAGGGCCCACAGCATCACTTGTATCAAAATCTCAGCTTTTACTTCATAAAAAACCTGATGCTTTCTAGGATAGAGAATATTCTTTAGGCAGTAGTATTTAAAATAGACTATATGGGCTTCCCTGGTGGCGCAGTGCTTAAAAATCCGCCTGCCAATGCAGGGGACACAGGTTTGAGCCCTGGTCCGGGGAGATTCCACATGCCGCGGAGCAGCTAAGCCCATGCGCCACAACTACTGAGCCTGCACTCTAGAGCCCACGAGCCACAGCTACTGAGCCCGTGTGCTACAACTACTGAAGCCCACATGCCTAGAGCCCATGCTCCACAACAAGAGAAGCCACAGCAATGAGAAGCCCGCGCACCTCAACGAAGAGTAGCCCCTGCTCGCCACAACTAGAGAAAGACCGCGTGCAGCAACGAAGACCAAACACAGCCAAGATAAATAAATAAATAAATAAATAAAATTAAAAAATAATAAAATACACTATACAATCACACTATTTGAAAGTCAAACTTAAATCATGGGTCAGCAAATTTTCATTTTCTCACTTTGGGCAGAGTACATTATTGAGTGATAGGCCTATGTCCCAACCCCTGTGCTTTTTGGCGTGACGTCTTAGGCAAGCGGGATGCTGATCCAGTGTCCTCTCCCTCCTGAGGTTCTGAGATCATAGCCGCCCGCTGCGGTCCTGTGGGACGGCTCGGACGTCACCAGCGGGCCGTGTGCTGACTGACTTGGGGAAGGGGTTGCCAATCCCTAGTTTCAGATAAAAGAGATGATTACATTTGTTAGAATACATGCTTCACAAATTGGTTTAAAATAATTTGTTACTGGAAATTTTGTTTCTTAAGTAGTATCTTGTACCGTGGACCGCTGTGACTTACCTGTGTTAATTTATTTTATGCTCATGTTCGCTCTGTGAGGTGGACTTGTTACCATACCTGCTTTACAGGTGAAGCAGCAGCAGCAGGGCACAGGCAGTGAGGACTCAGGAAAGTGGGAGGGTGGAGGTGCTCAGGCAGGATTCTGTATTGCCACAGTTCCGTCCTTGTCTGCTGACATTTTTTGTGGGGGGAGGGTGTTGAGGGTAAAGGAGAGAGACATAATCTTTTGATAACAAGAATCAAGTGTATATTTGGTACTCTTAGACTGCTGAAAAAATGTTTAGGCTTTTTTTTTTTATTCCTTGTCCCTATTTGAGTACCAAAATGAAAAAATTATTTATTGCCTCTAATCATGTTTCAGAAGTATTTGCGGTTAATATTAAGGCTATTAGCATAGTTCAAAATTAGTCCATATATATTTAACAATAAAGGAAAACTGGGGACTTCCCTGGCAGTCCAGTGGTTAAGACTCTGAGCTCCCACTGTAGGGGGCATGGAATGGAACCAGTTCCATCCCTGGTTGGGGAACTAAGATCCCGCAAGCAATGCGGCACAGCCAAAAATAAAAAGGAAAACTGAAAATCCTCTCTGAACTATAGGTACTCGCCAGATGAACTGCGGTATTTGCCATTAAACACAGCGCTTTATGAGCCCCCCCTGGATCCTGAGCTCCCTGCTCTCGATAGCGATGGTGATTCAGATGATGCCGAAGATGGTCGAGGTGATGAGAAACGGAAAAATAAAGGCACTTCGGTGAGAACATTTATCTTCAGTAGGAGGTGTCTCCTTTTCCTTTGAATTTTTGCTGATTGCTTTCCTGGAGTGTTAAATTGAACTTGTATCACTACCCTCTTTTTGAAAAAGGACAGTTGCATATAAGTTCCAGAAAGCTTCCATCAGGAAAAGTTATTGTGTGTGTTGATACGGTCTGTGTGTGGCCTTTGGTAACTTTTATCCTTAAAGTTGCCCCTTTGTGGGTTTCGCAAGCAGGTTAGGCAGGGTACTAGACATTGGTTTACAATCTTATGCTTAACCATCTTGGGTTAGGGGGAGCACATTAACTTGTGTTCCTGTTGCTTAATTAATAGTCTTCGGCCTTTTCTAGGATAATGTTAAGGTTACCAACATGTGCTGTTAGTTAGGTTTTCCTGCATGACTTTTTTTTTTTGGTAGCAAAATGCAATTGCAGGACAGTGGGGAAGTTGGTGTGCTGTGTGGAACTGAAGGAGAACAAAGAAGACAGTAGTCAGGGGTTTGATTTTTATTTAGCATGGCATATGAAGCAGCTGGCCGTTTTAAACCTTTCTAGCCGAC
Source organism: Kogia breviceps (assembly GCF_026419965.1). Lineage (NCBI taxonomy): Eukaryota > Metazoa > Chordata > Mammalia > Artiodactyla > Physeteridae > Kogia > Kogia breviceps. Next base: position 91,108,396 of record NC_081322.1, on the reverse strand, counting down.
CTGAACCTGGGGTTGTGTTAGCGTGAATGGGCACTACACTTTGTCACTAACAGCTTCTAAAACATATTTAGTGATACATGTCGCATAAAGTAAGATGCTCTTCAGATACTAAAGTGATGACACTGCTTTTCTCCCATCACGTTGGTTCAGGGGTGCTGTGTTGTGATGAGGGTGTGATGAAGTCGATTTTCTCCTACACTGCTAGTGGGAGTGTCGGTTAATACAGCTTTTTGGGAAAGCGTTTTCACAGTCTGTACCAAGACTTTTAACTTCCATGGAATTTGACTTGGCAAATACACTAATAGAATTTATCCAAAGAACCGGATCAGATGGTAACAAAATTTAATTAGGAAAAAATGTCCATTGGAGTGTTACTTTCTATAGCAGAAATTAGAAATATCATGTCCACAGTGGGTTATATATTACATTTACATGGTAGAAATGCAGTTCAAAGAATATTTAATGATGTGATGAAATGCATATAACACTTAAAAATATTAAAATGCAGATGCACACACACATACAATGTAATTCAGCTTAGTGTTTGTGTTTGAAAAAATGAGGGCACACGTAGGTAGGATGTGTGTGTGTGTATATCTGGGTATCTGTACAAACACGTAACTAGAAAAGAGATAACATCATGTTCCCAGGTGTTGTCTCAGGATGTTTACTAGGGTGGTTATGGATAACCTGATCTTTTCTTTTATAATTTATATGAACATAACATTTTTATTCTAATTAGAAAATTTTCAAGTAAAAAATGAAGAATTAAGTGATTTTTGAACTCCTCCTAAACTTTGAACATGTACAGTATGTCTGATACTGTTGTAAATACTTGATGATATTGGCCCTCTGCCTAGTTTAACATTAGGAAGTTACATTAGGTGTGGGCTTGAAGAACTGCTTTAGTAACCTTTATTACTCAGTGAAAATACCCACACTTAGTTAAAGCAGTTTCTTTTTTAAAGGATATTTTTGTGTGAAACAAATGTGCTCCCTTGTGACATGGTAAAATGGTGTTGAAGCTGTGTCGTGTAATGACAGCTGAAGTAGGTAATTCTGTTACTGTTGACTTAGGTCAGAAAACAAAGTCGATTAAGGTACTTGCTGATATAAATGGAACTAGCTATAATGTATTTATAAGATGGATAAATGATCCTTATAATGACTTTTAGTCTCACACTGGAAAATGTTTTCTTAGATTAGAATTATCTTTTTATTTTTGAATTGATGGGACTTTAAAACTTTTCTTGGATATATATTCTGTAGTTTTCGAATCTGCATGAGTTCCAAGGAACCTCTGTTTGTGCCTTTGACTTGCAGGACAGCTCCTCTGGCAACGTGTCTGAGGGGGAAGGCCTTCCCGAAGGCCAGGAGGAGCCTCTGCAGGGAAGACAGAGGTCCAGGGACAAGGCTGCTCCTCCACGGAAAGATGCTTCCAAACGTTCTGTACTGTCCAAGTCAGTTCCTGGGTACAAGGTAGAAGAAAAAAGCCCCTGACTCAGCTTCCTTCCTGACCAGCTTCTCTCCCTGAAATATTTTAACTTTGAATTTCAAAGTTGTGGAGCTCCTGCCTGCTGCACTTCACTAGCTGTTCTTCTGTGGTGTGTGCTCTCTGTCAGCCTCCTTCCTTTTTGCTTTGTTTTCCTGGTGGCTTTTCTATCACTTTGGCTATGGTTCAGCTTCTGTTTTCTGTATATGTAGAATTGATAAGAGAATCTTTTTTTGTTCTTTTAAATAATAACCAGGCAAGTATGGGTTTTTAAGGCGTGATCTAATAGGCAGAACTTTATACTTGTTTCCTCAGAGTAAAAAGCATCATGGTCTGATGCTGAAAGCACCCTGGTACTGGTGAAGCTGGGCCCGCTGAGCCATGCATTGGGGAGGGAGCCCCTTAGGCCAGGCTGCATTTCTACAGTGCGTTTCACTAAGAGCCATCTGGGTTCAGTCTAGGAACTCTTTGATCCACTCACTGGCCACGTCCAGCTAACCCTCTGGTGGAGAACAGTAAAACTGGTCTACATTGTGGTGGCTTTCAGCCTAACCTTGGCAGGTAGCCTGTGCAGTTCTGTGACAAGGATTTACACATTATCTGGCAGGTGATTTGGCTTAGATGCACTTGTTAACTTTTTGATCCGGTTTTTCTCAGAGTCAGGTAGCATGCTGTCAGCAAAAGGGTTATTTTTATCATTTCCTCCTGCCGTCTGCCCCTTCCCCTTCAGAGGGTCAGGTGAGAGATGAGTAGCCTTATTCATATATGGGGATTTAAGAGTATCATAAAAGGAGTAGAATTAGCTGCAAGTTTTATGTTTTGAATGGTAACAGTAAAATATGCAGTTTTCAGTCTGGTATGTATCAGTATGCTTGTTATGTGGTTATGAAGGTGTTTTGAAGGAGCATTTTAGAGTAAGTTGATCAAAAAGTTTTGCTGAGCGGAGCTGCTGAACACTTGTGTATGTCAGGTCAGGGTTGTGGTGTATAATCCAGAAGCACAGGTTCCAGTGGGCGCTGGCCAGTGTCCCTTCAGCTTAAGCAGAGCCCTTCTAACAGTCCATTGCCTTTCTTTTCCTGAAGTAAGAAAGCAACTTAACGAATTAGCATATTCCATATTTATCTAGAAAATACCTTTACATCATCAGCTTTCAAGTATATATGTTTTCAGCCCAGCTTCATTCAGCAAGGACGGCTGCACTAGGCTGCAGCCATGTGATTTTTGTCCTTGTTTTACATGCTTAGCTTATCTAATTGTTTTAAACTAAAGAGTTAAATTAATGCCTAATAATTGAAAGCAGATGAACTCTAGAGGTTAAATTTTGGACAGTTAGCCTGCTGTGTGTGCTAAACAGTGTGCTTCTGGTCCGAGGAGCGCTTGGAATGGGAGTAGCGGCTCAAAGCACACTGTGAGTGTTACATAGACCTTTCAGAAGGCAAGCCTGCATCAGTCACGGGTTAAAACAGAAGGAGTACTGGAGCAGATGTTGAGAGGCTGCAAATGAAGAACTATTCAACGCTATCATTGGTTATTTAAGGTAGAAGAAGTACATTGATTAACCTAAATCGGTAGCACTCAAGGGAGTCTGGTAGGCAGAATGCACGTTTTATAATCTGTGAACATTCTTCGAACCTAGAAATGTCTCAGTTATTTCAAAGTTTGGAACAGCCAGCATCTAGACAATACAGTCATGTGAACATGTTTATTAGAAGTTAACCTCTCTATGAAAAGTATTAATAAGCCAAGATGTGCCTAAATAGTAGGGTACTTTAAGCTGAAGGTCATATATATAAATGTTTTAAAATATGGGAGTTAAGAAAAATTGTAATGTATTTGAGATGTCTTGCTTAATAAGATTCACTAGTGCTTGCCCTTAATTTGTAGGACAGTATTGTTTAGGTTACATTAACCTGAAATTAAAGCATAATTATAAGGATTCAGGCCTATGTTAAAAGTATATAATTAAAATCTATACTATATGAGTGCTAACATGAAAGTCTCACTATCTTTGGTTGTTTTTCAAGCAGGAAAATAAGTGTATTGTGAGCCTTTTATTTGAGATGCTGAGAACTCTTAGGGAGATTATTTTAATTTTCTTGTCAGTAGTGAAATTTTGATGTTGTGCTGTTACGAAGTAGGACTGTCTCCATCGGACATGTATGGAGGGTTCCGTTCATTAACCTTCAGAGAGTTCCATACACGGTTCCCTTCCTCCATCACCACTGCAAAGCCCGAGAGACGAGCTTCCCAACCAGCGATTGGTACCCAACGTGTACAGTCCTGGATGTGAGCAGTGTGGCTTCTGAGAGAGCTCAAGAGTGCTTGAGTGAACAAAGTATCTTTTTATATTGAGCTGTGGCATCATCATAGAAAATGCTGCAAAGCTCCGTCTCTCTCTCTGTCTCTCTCCCTCTCCCTCCTTCTCCACCCGTCTCTCCCTCTTTTCATCAAGATGAAGACTATTGGGTAAGAAAAATTTTAAGTGGTTTAACAAAACAGTATGATTTTAAGCTTAGAAGTAAACCTAGAATTTTCTTGGTATCCCTTTTATCATAGGTGTTCAATGTATATTTTAATGATTGTAGAACTTGAACTGCTCTAGAATGTGAATGACTAGCTTTGTGTTTTATTCCTTTTGATTTTTTGTAAAGGATCTCCTATGGGGAGTTCTTGATTTAGATTTTAATATTGTGTGGTTACTTCCTTGACTTTACTGAAAAATATTAAAGTACTTAGTATGCCAGTATCTAACTTGAACTATAAGTATTAAATAAGTGTATCTTATACATTTAGTGCAGGTACCATAACCAAAAGATATTTCTTTTTTTGGTGGATTGAGAGGTAGCTTTCTGCTGTATATTATGGCAATTACAGATTTGATCATAACTGAACCAGAATTTGGATCATAGAAGTGCACTTCCTAGCTATTTTTTATTTAGGTATAAGAAAACACGATGAGAACCTTTTATGCTTAGAATGTAGCAGTAAACAACAGAGGGTAACTACACTGCAAGACTTAAGAGGTTTGAGCATGTGACACTATCCTTTTGTTGGGGAGCAGGGTATAAAGATATATGGGAGATGTAGAATAGTCAACAGTAAAGTTTTATATGTATGTTTTAACTTCCATGATATTTATTATTTTGTAGAGACATTTGTGATTGTTTAGAGTTATTGTTTTTATTATATTTATGTATAAGGTTGACTTTTTTTAAAATAAATAAGCCAAAAATTATTTTTGAATGCCTCTGTCATCTTTTGTAGAGAAAGATAATTTTAAAAATAAAAAAACCTAAAGAATTAAGAACAAATTGTTTAGGCTGTGCAGGTTTTGAAGGTGGCAGTGAGACATTTCAAAGCTGGAATAATACAGTATGCAAAGTTGGAATTTTGTTTAGGCTCCTCTTTTGTTCAGTAACTTAGGAAAGGGAAACATAATATGCATTTGGCTGGGTTGTATTAAACAGAAATACAGTATTTCTATTTAAAATACTTTTTCTCCCAGTTTTTATATAAATGAACGAATGAATGAGTGAATGAGTGAATGAACATGCCCCCGGTCCCCGTTTCCTCCTTGGCCCTGGCTTGCTGTCCTTTCTTACCACTGCTCCATGTTCACGTGGAGCCAGTGAACATCATGTTACTACGGTCAGGCTGTGATGTTCCAATGTCCCCTTTCCCCTCCCAATTTCAGGTGTAGTGAACCTTCTTCTTTTCCATGTGTTGCCAGGTGTTTTCTTAAAGCCCAGATGCCTTCATTGGATAGTGCCGGTTTTTCATCTGAAAAATGAATGGTACTTAAAACATAGGGTGTCTGCATATTTCTAAGTGATAATTTCATATTTTGCCTGAGAACTACTCTTCTCTTTCATGTTTTGTATGTCATAGTGAATGCTTTTTCTCTTAAATATAGGCTCTTTTATGAATGTATTAGATATGCAAAGGGAATGATCATACAACTCGGATTCCCACAAACCTTTTTTGCACATGACAATGTATGCTGAGACATTGTGCAATTAAAAATGTTAAAACATTGATTTTGTAACTTAGATTTTATAGATCTAGTTTCACAACTTGGGAGAATATCAGGTTTTAAACAAAATGAGCATATAAGCTGCTTACAATGGAGTCTTCTCTTTGGGAACAAGCCTAAAACTTCCATGTAATGGTCACTCAGTACTTGGATTTTTCTCTTTCAGTTAATAGTGTAGTTTGACAATGTATTAGACTTCCCTTCCAGTTCATTATACAGATCTTACTGGGTATGTAGGGAGTGTAGAATGCTATATCTAATCCTAACATGAGATCATGCCATTGACAAAATTTAAAAATGAAGTCTAAGACTTTAGTTGGTAGGCTGTTGTATGTTGAAGGCAGATTCATGTCAGGTTATGTCCTCCAAAAAGGTCCTCATGAGCAAGTTAACCAGAAGTAAAAATAAGGCAATACAGTGATAATTCCTTTAGAAGCCATAGTAAGTTCTTCTGGCATGAATTTATAGCCCTCTTCTACCCTTCCAGCCAAAGGTCATTCCAAATGCTCTATGTGGAATTTGTCTGAAGGGTAAGGAGTCCAACAAGAAAGGGAAGGCTGAATCACTTATACACTGCTCCCAGTGTGATAACAGTGGTAAGTATTGACATGTCTTCACATTTTAACCACCCTATTTGTTGCTTCGGAAACTAGGATTCTTAGTTGTCAGCTAGACTTGAACCAAAGAATCATCAAATATATAAAGTCCATGTATTTTTTTTGACTTTGTGTTTTCATTCCTCTTTGGCAGTTGAACATTGTAGCCATCCTTGAGACGTCCAAGCAAACTAGCATTTTATTATGCCATATTAAGTTAAAAATTCTTGTGTGAAATACAACTAATACTGGTTTTGGTTTAGGCCATCCTTCTTGCCTGGATATGACCATGGAGCTTGTTTCTATGATTAAGACCTACCCATGGCAGTGTATGGAGTGTAAGACTTGCATTATATGTGGACAACCCCACCATGAAGAAGAAATGATGTTCTGTGATGTGTGTGACAGAGGTTATCATACTTTTTGTGTGGGCCTTGGTGCTATTCCATCAGGTAAAGATTAAAAAAGAAGGAATGTTATCTTTGAGTGAAGGGACTCTTCCAGCATTGTTTTTTTGAGGCTGCATAAACACCATAATCACATGAAGGGCCTGGAGATCCTTCTATTCACAAGAAGTGACCAAAGCTGTGATCATGTCCAGCTATTTTTCATCCTTAGACAAGCTGACTAAAGGACAAGTGAGATATCAGACTGCCTGTAGGTTTTGGAAGTAGAGCTCAGTGTATATCGATTGAGCCAGTGTTCTACTGAAATAGCTAAAGGAGTAGCATCAATTTGTTTCAAAGCCTTGATTTTATAAGTCATTTAGAAACTTCAACAAAATGACTGCTATGCCTTTATACATATTAAACCAGATTTTTGTAAATTGAGGCAGCATAACAATTCCAGATAACTTCAGAATGAACACAGAATCAAAGAATAAATCACAGTAATCAGACTAAAACATTACACACATAACTGTGTAACTTTAGAACTTATTTGCATGTTGACACTGTCTAATACTTTATAAAATATATGCCTGGGTTTCCTGGGACTTGAGATGCAAGCAACTTAATTATTCAAGAGTTGTTTAGTGATTGAGATCAAGTATGTTGTAGAGCTCATCATAATGCTGTCAGATACTTGACACACTTTACAGTGCTGTGTGAGCGCAGTGCACCAGCACTTGAGAGGATGCTGGGAGCTGCCGGTGAGCGGCACAGAAGGCTGAAAATAAGCAAAAGTCAGTAACAGGTTTTATATTGGAATCTGTATGCTTGAACTCTTAGAGTATGATAGTGTTTGAATTTCAGAAAGGATTTTAACTGTTTAAAGGTCCCTACCGTTATTTAGTTCCTCCCATGACCCTTCCCTCCCCCTGTGCATTTCACAGGGCATTAATAACACTGATTACCTTAAGGCAAGTTTGCATTTTTCTCCTTAAATTAAGGAGCTCATTAGCGCCCGTCCCACCAGCAATCCAGCGAGGATTATCAATAGCCATTGCTAAGGAAGGAGAGCTAACTGGGTTTAAAATTCAGTCCTAAAAAGTTAAATTTCATCCTGTATTAACTAACAATTTTTCTCCTAGGTCGCTGGATTTGTGACTGTTGTCAGCAAGCCCCCCCAACACCCAGGAAAGTGGGCAGAAGGGGGAAAAACAGCAAAGAGGGATAGTTTTTGACCCCAATACTGTAATGTGCATTTAAAGTGCCAATTTACAACATTCTCATTTTTATGCCAATAAAAGATTTCTGAAACTATGTGCCTAAGATCTGCAAGTTCATTCATTTTGTTATAAGCTACTCCTACCCTTGAAAGCAATTTCAGGTAGAAGAAGAGTTCCATCTTCTAAAAGGTCTTTATTTCGTAGTACTCTGTCTCTTTCCAGAAATTCGGTGGTAATATCATGCGGCTTAATTTGAAATACTTTATTACTCCGTTAGCCTAAAAGTTACTATTATTTTCATGAAATTTTCCTCATCTATTTCTTTTCTGGTCTACCATGGGTAGTATAGCAAAGTTATTTAATAACGGAAGACCTTTTTTTTTTTTTTTTTTGGTGGTACACGGGCCTCTCACTGTCGTGGCCTCTTCCGCTGCGGAGCACAGGCTCCGGACGCGCAGGCTCAGCGGCCATGGCTCATGGGCCCAGCCGCTCCGCATCATGCGGGATCTTCCCGGATTGGGGCACGAACCCGCGTCCCCCGCATCGGCAGGCAGACTCTCAACCACTGCGCCACCAGGGAAGCCCCCAAAGCTAACACTTTGTAACTTCATAAGTCACTGCAATCATCTGTTTAGTCACCTGACAAACTAATCAAAATGGGGTTTAAACATTTTATTATGCACATTCCTTTTACAGGAATTTTGATGTTTAGAAAGAAAATAAATACCGTGCTTGATGCTTTTCATACTTCTGGGGTGACTGAGGTAAGAAAACTGTATGGCTTTATTTTTCCATCCCCCATTTAGGAAAGGTAATCAGAATTCCAACCAGGTACAAGTTAGCTAGGTTCACAGCGAACTGCACTCAGCTTCACAGATTAAGAGTATTATACTCCACAGTATGTTCGAAGAATCAAAAAAGAATTTCAAGTACCAATTTCAAAATACTAATTAATATCGTCCAAATAACAGATTCCTCTTCTTGAGATGCATCTTCTGGAGCATAAGCCTGCTTACGACTCGTATCTGTACCGTCTGAATAAGCAGTCTCACCAAACGGGTGCTGTTCGATCGTTGTATCATAATACACTTTCATTTCAAATTCACTCTCGTGGTGAGATGGATGTCCATAAATCCCTATTCCCACGGGGCGCTGGAAGTGCGCTGGTATGAAAACCACGTCCTGGCCACAAGTGACAGACTGTAACTCGTAGTCATCAAAGCTCGGGTGGAGGGTGCTATCGGATACATACAGGTCCGCATCACCTTTCAAGCTCTGCATCTTAAGAACTATCTTTCCCTCATGATTTAACCTCAAATAGCTGTAATTCCCAGCTCCTATCTGACCCTGAACAACGTGCAGAAGGATCCATTCTTCTGGAACGTCCTCCTCGTCAGAGGCGTTCACCGAGGACACAGCCTGAGATGCCAGAAGCAGCAGCAGAGCGCTCTTCCACGGAGCTGCCATGACGGGGGCGCCTAGTGCGGTGCCTTCCTCATCTGTAACTTGTCCTGCGGACACACGACAGGGGGAGGACACGCTGAGCGTGTCCGGAGCCGCAGACTGCGGGCGGGTCCCGGCCACCTCGGCGGCCCGCCCCGCGCTGCCCCCGCCCCGCCCCCGGTCCGGGGAGGGTACCCGCGGGGAGAAGGGCGCGCCCGAAGGCGGGGCGGGAGGAGCAGAGAAGGGGAGTGGGCCGGGGACTCACCGGGCGCGGTGTCGGGCGGAGGGCGGCTCGGGGCCCAGGACTACGCGGGCGGCACGTCTGGTATCCGCCGCTGGACTCAGCACCGCTCCCCGCAGGCGCCGCGCGGGGAGCATGAGGCCCGGGCGGCCCAGCCGGAGGAGCCGGAAGTGAGGCGCGTCCGGAAGTAAAGCGTCCGGAGGTGGCACGGCGCCCGGAAATGAGGAAAGCCGGCAGTTGGCCGGCGCTCGGAAGTGAGGCAAAGCCCGGAAATGGGGTAGTGCGTAGACTCCGGGTTCTCGCGAGAATGGTGAGGTGGTGAGGACGCCGAGCTGCGGCTCGTAACCAGGGCGACGGGGGCGGGGCGCTGGCCCAGCGCCTCAGGGTGCTCACCTGGATTGCGCGTCCACTTGGCGAGTTCTGCGTCAGGTCCCAGAGGATCCCCAGGTGAGAAACAGGTGCGCCCGAGGGACCGTTGTCCGGGCGGCTGTTACCTGTTCTCTGTTTCTCTTAACCGTGTTACTTCTCGAAATGCTCCTAAGAGAGGCTTCAAACTGAAGTTGTATTTATATTCAGGATTTATTTTGTTAATTTGGAATATGGTGTTAATGGACGGCTGTTGGCCATTGGAAAAGATTCTCCCAAGAAAAATTATGTGCATTTTAGTATCACACTTTCGTGTTGATTCCAATTCCTGTGTTTCATTTTAGAACTTGCTGAATCACTTTTGTGGAAACAGGTGTTATGTAAATATTAAAACCAGGCAATGACCCTTGTGCTTCTTTCTTCAGAACCTGAACTCTGCCAAGTAGCTACAAGATGTGGGTTGGTCATGTTGCTCAGGAGATTGTCATGTGTTGGGTTAAAGAATGTGTCTGTTGCCGCATTGAATAGTTACATTGCTGTCACCTTTGGGCATGTAAAAGAGACATGACAGACTTAAGGCTGATTATTTTGGGGGGGTTGATTTGCTTGAAGTTAGGAGAAGTTGTATCCAGGTGAGTAGTTTCTGGTTTGGGTTGATGATGAGATGGCACTAATGGACCTCAGCACTTCCTTCTGCAAGAAGTATCTGGTTACCTGTGACACCCACTGAACAGGGGCTGTTCTCAAGTTTAACATTTTCCTGTCAAGAAAGCATATCAGGGCTTCCCTGGTGGCGCAGTGGTTGAGAGTCCGCCTGCCGATGCAGGAGACACGGGTTCGTGCCCTGGTCCGGGAGGATCCCACATGCCGCGGAGCGGCTGAGCCCGTGAGCCATGGCCGCTGGGCCTGTGCCTCCGGAGCCTGTGCTCCGCGACGGGAGAGGCCACAGCAGTGAGAGGCCCGCATACCGAAAAAAAAAAAAAAAAAAAAAAAAAAGAAAGAAAGCATATCAGACTGGAATTATAGAGATACATCTGGATCTGTTTTAAATCATTGGAAAAGATTGACTTTAAAACTTCAGCATCATTACTGCTGTTGGTAGTCAATGATTTGTTCTTGCCTAACAAGTCATGGTGGCGTGGACTGAAGAAAATGCACAACATAAAAGCTGAGAGTTATGTTTTATTCGGTGGACATTCTGAGGACTTCAAGCTCAGGAGACAGGGGTCTCAGATAGCTCTGAGGGACGGCTGCGAAGAGGCAAGGGGGAAGCCAGGATATGTAGGAATTTTTGTAACAAAGACCAGGTAGTCGGAACATCAAAAGATTACTGTTAATTAAAGAAAACCAGATATCTCAAGTTAAGGAATTTAGTGCTTTTCTATGTGTAGAAAGATGGCAGAGTCTGGGCTCACTGAAATCATTCCTTTGATATGCACTTCAGCTACCTGGGGCCAGTATCCTGTGTTTTCTCATCCTGAGTCCCCTCAGGGTTCACCGTTGGGATGCTGTAATGTGAGTTTGATGGCTGCAACATCCTGTGTTTACTGATATGGCAGACAAAGTTCTTCATTCATGTGGCATAAAAGTACAAAATTTGTGTGTCAAGAACCACAGGTTTGTAAAATCAGGCTTTCCTCAGCCTGACCAACAGAAAGTGTATCAATTTTTTAAAAATTAAAGCAGCTAAATATAAAGAGTAGTAATACCTTTTAAAGTGTTTAATAACTTAGGAAAGGACTTAAAGTCAGGGGAATGCCTGAGTATAATTTGGTAGTGTTCCCATACTTCCGTGATCAGCCATTGCTCCATTTTTATACTAGTTCTGTCCTCAGAGGAGCTAGAGTTAGAACCTGTCTCTGGTTCTGGCGAATGTGGAGAACTTTATATTTTCTTTTGCTACAAAGTAAGCCATTAAGGGTACTGTAATTATGGTGCCTGGGAGCACTCAACCTGCTGTCTGACTACCACACTATGTTTTCCTAACTCAAGAATAAATTGGCACATCTCTGTCTGGCTTAGCTGCTAAAGGAGAAAGATTATGATCTTTTTTACTCAAAAGGGAGTAGTTTTCTCTCTTTAAAAAATATACACATTTATACAAAGAAAAAAAAAACAAGGAGATGCACAAGGTTTTAATGGTGGTGCCCCTTGTTTTTTTTTTTATCTAGTCTGGATTTTCTGATTTTGTGCAATTTACATGCTCTGCTGTATCAGTGAAAGGGTCTTGAATATACAGCCTCTAGCTGTCTGGGATTTACTGACTTAACTTTAAAGCAGTGGTCTCGGGCTTCCCCGGTGGCGCAGCGGTTGAGAGTCCGCCTGCCGATGCAGGGGACGCGGGTTCGTGCCCCGGTCCGGGAAGATCCCACGTGCCGCGGAGCGGCTGGACCCGTGAGCCGTGGCCGCTGAGCCTGCGCGTCCGGAGCCTGTGCTCCGCAACGGGAGAGGCCACGGCGGTGAGAGGCCCGCGTACCGCAAAAAAAAAAAAAAAAAAAAAAAAAAAAATAAAACAGTGGTCTCTCTAGCAGCCACTGTCTCCAGATTTTCCTAAGGTGCTTCTGTAGCCTGAGATACACGAGAACCTTATTAGAAACTAACTGTAGTGTGTCCTCTCAGACTTGTTCCTGTGATACGCATATTGGACTCTTACATTGATTTTCCCCAGGGAAGACACAGCAAGGAGGGGAGGCAGGGAGGGAAAGGCCAACTCGATTGTTTTTGCATTGTTTAAATATTTTGCATTGTATTTTGCTTTTGCACATGACAAAGGTTAAAGGATTTCTGTCAGTGTGGGTAGACTAGTGCAGAAGCAAAGGACCCTGACAGATAATAGCATGTTTCCTGCCCACAGGGTCCTGGTGGCTGTTCAGGCTGGATGTCACTCCTTGGCATCTCTCCATCTGGTGGTTCCTTCCTCAGTAGGCCCTCTAAGGCCTCTCCATACAGCCAGGGGGGTGGCGGGAGGGAAGAGAGTCAGGTGGGAGGGTTTTCTGGGCTGGGCTTGTAAGTGGCCTACATGGCTTATCCCACATACTCCCTGTTCCAGCTGCCCTCGCCAGAACTAAGTGCCACGTGGTGGCACTCAGCTTCAAGGGAAGCTGGATCTTGTAGTTTCCAGAAGGGAAGGGAATGGCTTGGGGAACAGGGGCAGCCTCCGTTATCTGACTAAAGCCAGAAGTCCTCTTTGCCTCTGAGCCCACAAGGAGAACCCACCTCCCCAGGGCACAACCTGGGCAGGGCATCCAGCAGGACACAGAGGACTCCCAGCATGCACTGCTCTCCCTGCCAGGCCCGTACGTGGTTTCTCATGGTCCAGTGACCCGTGAACTGCCCCATCTCTAGAGGCTCTCCCCTTCCTAAGGGAGACAGGTCCATAGCAGTGCTGAAATCAGGTGGAGTGGGTGTTGGAGGAGTTTCCCAAGTGGCCCCTGACTCTGCTGCCTGGGGACCGGACGGTTGTTTTCTGAAGCCTTTGGTGCCCCCCTCAGACCTTCCCCTCCGTGGCCTCGTGTAATGTGGTCTGTGAGGAGGGGGCTGCCATGGTCCCTGTCCTGCAGCCGTGAAGACGGGGGCCCAGAGACGCTCAGTCCTAAGCAGTCAGCCGTCGTGCCTGCTGTGCCCTTTCCCTGGCCTCCTGGCTCTCCCCGGAGCACGTGGGCTCCTGGCTGCGTCCATCCCGCCAGCTCCGGCAGCTCCGGCAGCTCTACCTCCGTCTCGCCGGGTGTGCTCTTCAAGCCTGACTTTTTCTTTGTGCGTGCTTGCTTTCTTGTCTCTCCTGAAACTGAATGGCTGAGACCTGGAGCTTATGTGGAACTAACGGCTTGAGTGGGAAGGTAACCATCCTTGACCTGACCTTTCTGAGTCTAGATGGTCCCTGGTCTCTTT